>NC_135670.1:1473368-1773368 GCF_964188315.1 Podarcis muralis
AACTTCTTGCAGAAGTTCCGTCTTCAGACTATTGCTTTTTTTTTTTTTAAGCCCCTGAAGACAGCTAAGAAATTTCAGCTGGCCCAAAATGCAGCAGCCAACTTCTGGCTGGCATTCCATTTGTAGTTGTTATTTAGTCGTTTAGTCATGTCCGACTTTTCGTGACCCCATGGACCAGAGCATTCCAGGCACTCCTGTCTTCAGGAATCGATTTAGAACTTGCATAACATGGGACCCTCCCTATTAACTTAATTCCAATCGGCTTTAACTGTTTTTAATATTTGAATTTCTGTAATCTGCCCTGGGATCTCTTGGTGAAGAATGGATATGTATGCAATAATGATACTAATTTGCCCCTCCCTTTGTATACTCCCTTTGTAAGCCAAGCAGTGGAGAATCCAGTCTATCAGGTGAATGGGATTGTGGAAGGATCTCTTTCATTTCCTGCCAATGTATCCCAAGGAATAACAGTAGAGAAAATTAAATGGGACTTCCGCCCAAAAACTGGTGGCCTTGGCCTTAGGTTTAGTGAAGACAGACATGGGAAACCAGAGCACCCAAATTCCACTGACTGGTTTGGACCATGGCTAGACATGGCAAACCAGACAATGCTGAGGATTAAAGACTTGGAATTGAACAACAGTGGGATATGCAGAACTCATGCTTCGTTTACAAAAGTGCAGTTTCAAGCACACTCTTTCAACCTCTCCAGCAGCAGCAGCCACACCTGAGGCTCCCTATATTCCTGGCGATAAATTTTCATGAATTTTGTGAGCAGGAGCCTGGTGAACCTTCTCTCCTTTTAAGAAAGTTTCCCTTCCCCAATCTCAGGGTCAATGTGGTTTGGCACGTACTGGGGTCTCACATGTCACAAGAGCCCTCACCCCATCAGACCTTCTCCTCTTTCCACCACTGCTTTCTCATCCTGGCCCAAACAATCATGGTGGTTGTCATGGGCCCAGGGGGTGGAGGCGCTGGCCAGAGGAGGCTGGGGACAGGGAGGAGTTGCCCATGCATGATGCCCCAGAGGGGGATCCTGAAGCGCTTGAGTGTTCATTTTGCACCTTGGTTTCCTTGCATTGAGGTATAATCTTTTTTTTATCCACCAGGTGTTCTTTAGTTCTCTGGTTCTTCTTTGAACCTCAGCCTTAGCGTTGACATAGTTTTTTTTTTCTTAGTGCCGCAGTTTCTGTCTCTTTGCCAGATCTGAAAGGCCTTCCTTTTCTTGTCAATAATGAGTTCAATCTCACTGTCGTTCCAATTATTCCTGCCCAAATTCTCTCTCAGTTGCTATACAGTGGTATCTCGGGTTAAGAACTTAATTCGTTCTGGAGGTCTGTTCTTAACCTGAAACTGTTCTTAACCTGAAGCACCACTTTAGCTAATGGGGCCTCCCGCTGCCACTGCACCGCCACTGCATGATTTCTGTTCTCATCCTGAAGCAAAGTTCTTAACCCGAGGTAATATTTCTGGGTTGGCGGAGTCTGTAACCTGAAGCGTATGTAACCCAAGGTACCACTGTATTGTGCCCTTACACTTACACTGCCTAATTCTCAGCCACCCACATGTACATTTTCACAAAATAATTAAAAGCTACTCTGCCCAGAGCCCTAGCTAGGTGATCTTGCACCCCTGGCAGAACTGTCCAGATTACACCCCCTAACCACAGACAAATTAGCTCTTCTTTCCACCTTTTCTTCAACCTCCCCTCCACCCAATCAGTTCCTCATGCCCCCATCTCCTCCCCTCGGCCAGTGCCGAGTTGCACTCCTCAACAGCCGAGGTGGGGGGCTGCTGCCGCTGCTCTGCTGGGCCTGCTTTCCTGTCTGGCAACCCACCCTAACCAGCTGGGCCCGCAAGGCTGGCAAGGCTGGTGCAGTAACCAGAGCGGAGCACACAGAGGTGGTGGCGACGACTTGGCAGGTGGAGGAGCAAACGAGTGCAGCGGCTGCAGCAGACCGGATGCATGGAGGGGCCAGGAGGGGCTGTCACCCTGGGTAGTATACCACTCACGGTGGAGGACGAAGTCCCAGCGGGCACCCTTGCTCCCTCCTTCCCTAGGTTGAGGGAGCAGTTGGTTGCTGGACAGGGCCACTACCCTCTCCCTCCCCACGCTTGCCAGGAAGGGTCCCCAAGAGGATTGACCAGCCACAAATCATATGGATTACCCAGCCAATTTTGCACCCCACGCCACATTGCCTGTATATCTGGTGAGGGTCTTCCTCATGACCCACTTGCACTGGCCCTGGCTTTGCCACCTTTTTTATCTTAAAATAAAAGAGTCCCCAGAATGTTCCCCAGTGTAGAACAAACCCAACCTCCTCCTCTGAATACTATCATATCACCCACACATTGAGACTGCAAAGCTCTGCTTGTCCATCTGGCCCTGCATATGGAACTGGTAGTACTTTAGAGAAGGCTACCTTAGAGGTCCTGACTTTCAGCATCCTTCCCAGCATCCTAAATTTGGCTTCCAGGCCCTCTACACTACATTTCCCCATGTCACTGGTGCCAACATGCACTGTGGCCACTGACTCCTCCCCAGCACTGTCTGCCAGGCTATCTAGGCAATGAGCAACATCCACAACCTTTGTTCACCCCTTGGTTCATCACACACCCAACTATATTCTTAACTACCACGATCCCACCACCCACAGGAGAGACATCTTCCTACAAGAGGCAGTGAAGACCACCATCCTGGATGGCTTGAAAAGAGGATGAGATATATGTTTGGAGGAGAAGGCTATTGATGGATTCTAGGCAGGATGGCTGTCCTCTGTCTTCTCCATTGGAGGCAGCCATCCTTCTGAGTACCAGCTGCTGGAAACCACAGAAGGAGAGAGCATTCTGGCGCTTAGACCTGCTTGCCAGTTTCCCACAGGCTGGCCACTGTGAGAAGAACAGAATTCCAGGCTTGATGAGCCACTGACAGGAACTTCTTAGCTTCTGATTTTCCTGATTTCCCATCTGGAGTTAATTTTGGGGTTTGAGGGCATATGAACATTCCTCTGGGGTTTAGTGACACGTGAGTTTTGCTTCTTTGAGCCTCTTTCAAGTAAATAAAACTATGGGCAAGTAGAATGCTTTCTGTTGTTGTTAAATTTGTAACAGCCTCCTCAGTCTGCAAAAGCTGCCAGCTTTTTTCATTGCTTTTGCTTTTCCCAGATCTGTCACAATACTTTCGTTATTAGCCGATCTTTGCAAACAACAATTCTGCTCCTCCCCAACATTCCACATACAGAAACACACTTCCGAAGAGAAGCAAACATGACTGTTGCTTGCAGACGTTTCCTGTTCAGAATGTTGCTGTACTTTCTGGGTAAGTCCCACACTGCTTTGTCCTGAAGAGCAGTAAGATCTGCGCCAGCAGCTGGTCTTTCCAGAGGCTGGGGAAGAGACTGACTATCTTTGTCCTCCCCAACATTTGCCTCTTGCAGCTGCCGGACTCCTCTGGAGAAGCATATGGGAGCCAGCTGTGTAAGCCATCTTCCCCTCCCCTCTGAACTGCATTTAAGCCAGGCTGCTTGGAATGTAGCAAGACCAGGGCCAGAAACTTCATTCTCCGTTAACTTTTGTGTTGCTTTGTATCGATGTACTTAAGTTTCAATTTTTTTGGTGGGGGGGCGGGCAGTATTGAATTTATTCTGTTTGCCAAATTGTTTATTTCTGTCATTTTTAAATTTACTGTCATATTCTGTATTTCGGATATTTGTATTCCCAACGCTCTGTATTTTGATGTTTTGAAAGTTTGCTAGTTACAGATGGGTAGCCGTGTTGGTCTGCCATAGTCAAAACAAAAAAAATTCCTTCTAGTAGCACCTTAAAGACCAACTAAGTTAGTTCTTGGTATGAGCTTTCGTGTGCATGCACACTTCTTCAGATACCAAGTTTGCTGTGAGCCACTTTGGGCTCAGCTCCTTGCAGAACAGACGCATATCAATCAATCCCAGTCAAGAGAGAAGTAACTGAGACAGCTGCTTACTGGTTACTAGTGCTTTTTTCTGTGGGGACGCAGGGTTACACATATCCCTAAACATTTTGTGAATCTAGGTTTGGCCTCATTGGGGGCCATATTTCAATATGAGCAGGAAAATGAGAGTACCCCTAAACATTTTTTTAGAAAAAAAGCACTGTTGGTCACTGGAACCCAGTTCCCCGTGAGGGTGGGGCACAGTGCCACAGTGATCTTTGTTATTGAGCTCAGTTTGTAGGCAATCTGCACATATGACGAAGGTGGAAGTTAGAGAGCCCAACCATAGGTGGCACCAAGAGACGATGAGAGGTAGAGCCAACTAATTTCCAATGCTCTGTATTTTGATGTTTTGAATGTTTGCTGTGAGCCTCTTTGCACACAGATGGTTGCGGAAGAACGGCATATAAATAAACTCAATCAATCCTAATCAAGAGTGAAGTTACTGAGACAGCTCATAAAGGTTTCTCCTCCTCCACTGATCCTTCCTGGTTTATGAGTGAAGGAACACAGAGCTGTGAAAGGAGGAGTCAGAAACAAAGAAGTGAAAACACGGGTTTGCTTGGATGAGAAGGGGAGGGAAAGTGAGCACAGACAGCCTTGCTGGTTTAAAGGGGAGGATCTGATCTGCTGAGAACCGAGACGAGGGAGCGAGTGCACGGAAGGAGAAGACCATTGTGTTTGAAAGTTCATGACGCTTGCTGATAAGACTCTGGACTCAGGCAATACTTATAAGATGGATGAACAGGCTTATTTTGGAGCACCTATGCTGTGCACAAAAATGAAGCTGTCCTTGCCTCAATGCCCACAGGCAGGACCTGAGCTCAACAGCAGCAAGTCTTCCCATCAGTGAGTCCCAGAAACAGGCATTCTGGTGCATGACTGTCACCCATGGCTCTCTGCATCTCTGGAGAGATACGATGCTGGATTTTTCTCGCAGAAGGTCTCTTCTTCAGACTATTGCTGTACTCTTTCTTGGGTAAGGACTGTCGGAATCTCCACTCGGCTAAGCTGATAAAGCTCATCTTCCAGCCGAGTCCTTCGGAATTGCCCTCCGACAAATAATTAACGACCTGAGCCTTTGATAAGGCCTCAGGCACGTTCCCCTGTTCAGCAGAGTTTCAAAGCAGCATGCGGAAGTGATGAGATTTATGGCTACATTGCTATGCTTTATTTCTTACTACACAGACAGCAAATAATAATAATAATAATAATAATAATAATAATAATAATAATAATAATAATAATATAATAATAATAATTTATATCCCGCCCTCCCCAGCCGAAGCCGGGCTCAGGGCGGCTAACAACAATCAAATAATCAAACAATCAAGTAATCCAACATTCTAAAAATATTTCATTATAAAAATTAATTAAAATCAAGTTGATGGCAACCATTAAGCAAAATTCTATGCAGGTTGCCAGAGGAGGGAGTCAGGCTGCGCCCTGACCAAAGGCCTGGTGGAACAACTCTGTCTTGCAGGCCCTGCGGAAAGATATCAGGTCCCGCAGGGCCCTAGTCTCTTGTGACAGAGCGTTCCACCAGATTGGAGCCGCAGCCGAGAAGGCCCTGGCTCTAGTTGAGGCCAGCCTAACCTCTCTGAGGCCTGGGACCTTGAGGGTGTTATTATTTGCAGACCGTAGGTTTCTCTGTGGGGCATACCAGGAGAGGCGGTCCCGTAGGTACGAGGGTCCTAGGCCGTATAGGGCTTTAAAGGTTAAAACCAGCACCTTAAACCTGATCCTGTACTCCACCGGGAGCCAGTGCAGCTGGTATAGCACCGGGTGAATGTGATCCTGCGGCGAGGACCCCATAAGGAGTCTCGCCACGGCATTCTGCACCCACTGGAGTTTCTGGGTCAGTCTCAAGGGCAGCCCCACGTAGAGCGAGTTACAATAATCCAGTCTGGAGATGACCGTTGCATGGATCACAGTGGCTAGGTCAGGGCGAGAGAGGTAAGGGGCCAACTGCTTAGCTTGGCGGAGATGAAAAAATGCCGCCTTTGTTATAGCTGTAATCTGCGCCTCCATGGAGAGGGAGGTATCGAAGATTACACCCAAACTCTTAACGGACGGTGCTGGCACTAATTGCACCCCCGCAAGAGATGGGAGTTGCCCCCTCAATCCCATATCGTCCCGTCCCAGCCACAGGACCTCTGTCTTCGAAGGATTTAACTTCAACCGGCTCCCACGTAACCATCCAGCCACAGCTTCCAGACACCTGGTCATTCTCTCTCTATGAAAGCAGAGAGCAACTGAACAAAGGAACAAAGGAAACAGAAAAACACTAACGTCACATCCTGTCTCCAGTCTTCCGTGAGACTTCCAATAGCCTGGACAGTCTCTGGAATGTAAGCAGAGCCTTGTGACTTTAAGCAGCTGCTCAGTGGCAAACAGAAACTAACATCTGTTTCCCTGTTCAGGGAAGTTTTTAATATGTGACATTTTAGTGTATCTTTCATCTTTGTTGGAAGCTGCCCAGAGTGGCTGGGGAAACCCAGCCAGATGGGCAGGGTACAAATAATAATAATAAATAATAAATAATAAATATAATAATAATAATAATAATAATAATATTATTATTATTATTATTATTATTATTATTATTATTATTACATGGACTTCACTGCTTTCTCCCTCAAAAATAAAACAAAAGCCCCACCTAAATGCATGCACTCTGAGTTTGATTTGTCATGAAGAGGGAAATTATTGGCAATATTAGTTACTAGCACTCAGGGCCTCCTCTCCCCAGCTGGACCCCTCCCATAACACCCTGGCTGGCTTCAAAGGGAGCTCCAACAGAAGGCTTTTGAGAGTTTAATTCTCTGTGTGATATTTGTTACTGAGCTGAACTTGGGGGGGGGGGGCAATTTGTGTGTATGATGAAGGTGATCGTCTCCCCTGAAGGTGTGGAGAGGAATGGGATAAAAATGCTGGACATGGTGACTGCATGTCTACTTCATTTCTAAGGCAGAAATATTTTCCTGCAGGATTTTTTCCTATGATGTGTCAGTCATTAACTAATACAAAATAAATGTCAGTAAAGAGGAAACAGTGAATTAGAGGAGCCAACCAATGAGTAGGAAAAGGCGACTGGGGATCCTGGTGGAACAGACTCAGTTTCTTCTCTGAACGTATCTCAGTTTAACACAAAAATAGTGCAAAATCATTTTTTCCTGAAACACACAAGCAGATGTTATTAGATTGCTGCTTAGAATAATTTTTCACTGGGTTAGATCTTTCTGTGTTGAGTTTTCAACAGATAGATAGATAAAACTTTATTTGCATTAGCCAATGGCCATAGCAACAGTAAAACATTACAGTATACGCAGAAAAGGAAGTTTGATAAAAGAGCACAATTTAAAGTCCTGAATCAGCCTTCAGTTAGTGGCCCTTATTCTGATTGCCCCTGCTATGAACCTGGCAACCTTTGCTGTTATCTGCTCATTTTGATCTGATAGAAGAAAAGACACTGTGGCAGTGGCTGAGTGTCCTGGGATGGTTAGTATGAGTGGGGTGATGATCTCATCCCTCAGGTCTTTGTAGAGAGTACAAGACAGGGGGACGTGTGCCGCTGTTTCGGTGCTACCATCTCCACAGGGGCAAAGATGTTTCTCAGGCGGTATCTTTTGGAATCGGCCCTCAAGTACATGGCAAAACATCCAGTCTTGCAAGTGTAAAAGCACGTCTGTATTTTGGGATAATAAGTTTGTGCAGATACGGGGCCAGAGAATCAAAATGGAGAGGTGGAAAATGAACATACCAAGGGCAGAATTTCCTTATAGCGGCCAGGTTGTTCTGATGCTCAATATCTTTTATTCATTGAACAATTAGACTGTTTGTTTTAGTAGGGCCCATAGTGAGTAGGTGTTGTGGGGACAGGCCACAAGAGTGAAGCCAGGCACTTTTATGGATAGTAAACTGGGGGGGGGGGGGTGTTGAGTTTAGGTGGAGCCAGAAGTTAAGAGTTCTTTGCCAAGTCCATACTTCTACTGAAGGGAGACTTGCCTCCAGTCACAATGATGCATTTGGGATGCATGGTGGTACAGAAAAAAATCTGCCTTAGGAACTTTGATTGAACAGCTTCCAAAGTGCTAAAATGGTTACCAGTCCAAATCTGAGCCCCGTATAGTAGCTGTGCTAGGGGTTTAGCTTGGAAGACTTCTAGGGCTGATGGTATATGGTTTCCCCCTTTGCATGGAAAAAGCGAGTCAAAGTCTTGGCACTTTGGGATGCTTTTTCTTTTGCACTTTTTTGTGTGCTCCCCATGACCCCGTGGACTGGAAGATAAGGCCCAAACATTTGAAAGCTTTGACCTGTTCGATTGGCTGATTGCCCATGCGCCAACTGTGGGGCCTATATTTTCTTGAGAAAACTGTAACTTTGGTTTTCTGATAGTTTACAACCAGGTGTTATCTCTGGCAATACACTGAGAATTCTCTTATCAATCTTTTTACGCCTATTTTTGAGGCCAGTTTAGGAGCGTGGAACTCTGGAGATGTTAGACACTGGACCATGTCGTTTATGTATAGGTTAAAGAGTGCCGAAGCTAAAATTCATCCTTGCTTGACTCCCTTTGTGGCTGGTACGGATCCTGTAAGTTGGCCATTTGTAGAGTAAAACACTTTTAGCATAGTGTCTTTATAAAGGCAGTTAATAAGATATAATAATCTTTTGTCTATGCTTGAGGTGTTCAATTTAGCCCATAGTCTTACTCATGAGAATGAGTCAAAAGCAGCTTTCAAATCAATGAAATCGGCATACAGCACACTGTGAGATTGCTATGAGGTGGGCTAGGATGAAGCCATGGTCTATAGTGGATCTGCCTTGCCTGAATCCTGCTTGCTCTTCCGCAAGGATAGCCTCAACATCAATCCAGTTGATTAATTTATTGTGGAGGTGTTTTGCATATAATTTACTAACAATAGGTAAGAGGCTGATAGGTCTGTAGCTGGCCGGATCTGATGTAGGGCCCTTTTTGAATATTGGGATGATTACCTCAGTGGCCCAGCTGTCAGGGAGTAAACCAGAAGAATCAATGTGAGAGAATATTGCCGTAAGCAGAGGATCCCACCAGTCAATACTGGACTTCAAAAGTTCTGGGGGCAGGTGATCAATGCCTGGGGCTTTGTTGTTTTTAGCTGCGTAATTAGGTCTTTTACCTCAGTCGTGGACACTGGGGGCCAGGCTGGTAATTTTTCTGGAGATACTGTTGGGTGATTAAGCTGAGGATCCTGGTCTTAGAAAAGTGAGCGGTAGTACTGAGTCCATTCTTGGGGTTCGACAGTACAAATTGTCCCACTACGCTCATGCTCCAGTATGCCTGATATGTTGCAACAGACATTTTGCAAAGTTATGTTTTTGTAAACTGCTTTGAGGTTTTATAACAACCAAGAAGTAAGAATCTTGTGAACTGAAATAAATGAACTTTTGTTCCTTGTGAGGGGAAATTCTACTTATTTGGGGGGGGGGGGAATTTTCCTTGGGACAATTACACAAAGCCAGATATTCCAAAAAATTCAGCATTGCAAAGATTTGAAAAGATTTAAGTGTTTAATCAATTGCTTTTTCGGACTTCACTAAGCACGATAATGACACTCATTTTGTTTCTATCTCCTCCCCCATCACCCTCCCCTCACCAGAAACTTTAAGCCATGCAGTGAGGAATCCAACCCATCAGGTGAAGGAAATCCTGGGAGGATCAGTCTTGTTTCCTGCCAATGTATCTCGAGGAATAACAGTGGAGAAAATTCAATGGGATTTTTTACCCCAAAGGGGTGTCCTGGGCTTTTGGCTGGCAGAATTCAGTCATGGGAAACTGGAGCACCAAAGTCCCACCGACCAGTTTGAACAACGACTAGACATGGTGGACGAGACAACACTGAGGATCAAAGACCTGGAGTTGGATGATGGTGGGATCTACAATACTCGCATCTGGTTTACTAAGACACAATTTCAAGAACAGCGTTTCAACCTCACTGTTTATGGTAAGTTATTGCTTTCGCTGTTTGGCTCATGGAATAGGATCAGCACCATTTCATTACATAGGTACTGGGAAGCATGTGGGACCCAAACCTTATGCTGTTTTCATTTGTGTTCCACAGAGCCAGTGCCGACACCACAGATAGACCACCAAGTGGAATTCAAGACTCCAGGTGGATGTAATGTGACCTTGCGATGCCACACACCTGGAAGGGAAGATCTCAGTATCTCCTGGGAAACAGGGGATCCGCACAAGGCCTTAGGAAAGAGTGTGAATCAGTACCAGGTTTCTGTCAATGGCCGGGAGCTCCGTGTCTCCTTGTGGAACAGTTCTTTTGACTCCAAATTCACCTGCCTGGTCAGCAATCCTGTTGACCAAAAGGGAGCCTCGTTTGACTTGCTCAACATCTGCCAGAGTGATGAAGGTGAGCAATATAGCCTTTTCTTCATTATCCAGAGGAGGTGCTTATGGTGGTGAATACGCAGACTGGCCCTTAACATGAGGGATTTGAGGAGATGTGTTTGTATTAATAAATGCCCCTCTTCACATGCTTGTGAGCAGGATCGGAGCATACACAGAGCTCCTTGAAGACTGATCTGATCCTGTGAATTGCTGCTGCTGCCCCCATCTTCTCTTTTTCCTGGCTTAAGAAATGAATTTGGGGCAGGAAAGTGTGTCTGACAGGGTATTCACAGCCTAAATCATTTCAATAGGAAAGGAAAAGATTAGCATCTTGCTTATCTCGTTATTTATTCTACTGCTCTGGGCCAGGTGTGAGCATGAGAATGTGAATCTCGGGGTCATGGATTCGCCCCACCTTGGGCCAAAGATTCCTAAAATGCAGGGGGATGGACTAGATGACTCTAGTTGTCCCTTCCAGCTCTACAATTCTTTGATCCTCTGAGAGTCACTCTGGCGATTGTTATTAGAGTATGTTTTGAGAAACTCTTATTGTTCATTGCAGGTGGACAGTTTGGACCCTCAAGTTGGAGTCCATGGCTTATCACTGGCCTCATAGTTCTTCTGGTGATAATGGTGATATGGATGCGCTGGAAGATCATATTTAAAAGGCCTAGAAGAGGTAGGAGGACCATCTCTATTGATCTTCTTCCCATCTCTCCTGAGATGGGGGCTTCCTGCCAAATATACCTCTACCTTTCTTTTGCTTATCCTGAGAGGCAGAGGCTGGTCAGTGCCATGGACTCATTAATGTGTCTCATGTTGTATTCCACAGGTGTTCCCTCTGTGATGCGAGAGAAAGAGGAGAGTATCCAGAGCTCAGGAGCCACCCAGAATATGATGATGATGAGGTGAGATGATCGGTGTGCAAAGTAACGATGGGCTGATTGTTTTTATCTACTAGTGAAAGCATCTGATACATTTGGGAAGAATTTATTACTTACATTATTATTATTAATGTTGCATTCAGTTATTCTTTTCTTCAATTTTTTTTTATTTGATTTTCCACATTTATCACAAAATGACATAACAAACCATACAACAAAGAAAAACACACTGCAATACAATAAAATTAAACACAGAGAAAAATTATTTCTTCAAATACCTAATTCTCTTAACATTGATAACTGACTTCCTTGAATTCCCTCTAACTTAATTTCATGATATCAGCTTTATAACAGTTATCCAAGTTCATATTTCTAATAATCTTAACTACTTTCATTTACTAACTTCTTCTCCTTTATTAATATTCTAATCCTTAATATTTACTACCCCGTATCCTTATACTACCCCTAAGCCTATTTGTAACTCCCAAGGATTTTCTATTTATCTTATATTACAACATTTAGCTAAATATTCTTTAAATTTCTTACTATCCTCTTGTGTCTCCTCTTCTTTCTGGTCACGGATTCTTCCAGTCAGGTTGGCCAGCTCCAAAAAGAACAATATCTTCATCTGCCATTCTTCTATTGCTGGTATTTCTTGCGATTTCCAATTTTTGGCTAATAAAAGACTTGTCGCTGTAGTGGCATACAAAAACAGTCTAGCATCTTTTTGGGGCAATTCCCCATTCTGTTATTCTTAAAGAAACAACAGCAACAGCAAGAAAAAGCAGATTTCAAACATGCCAGTGACCTGATAATGAATGGCAATCAATTTCATAGAATCATAGAGTTGGAATAGACCACAAGGGCCATCGAGTCCAACCCCCCGCCAAGCAGGAAACACCATCAGAGCACTCCTGACATATGGTTGTCAAGCCTTTGCTTAAAGACCTCCAAAGAAGGAGACTCCACCACACTCCTTGGCAGCCAATTCCACTGTCGAACAGCTCTTACTGTCAGGAAGTTCTTCCTAATGTTTAGGTGGAATCTTCTTTCTTGTAGTTTGGATCAATTGCTCCGTGTCTGCTTCTCTAGAGCAGCAGAAAACAACCTTTCTCCCTCCTCTATGTGACATCCTTTTATATATTTGAACATGGCTATCATATCACCCCTTAACCTCCTCTTCTCCAGGCTAAACATGCCCAGCTCCCTTAGCCGTTCCTCATAAGGCATCGTTTCCAGGCCTTTGACCATTTTGGTTGCCCTCCTCTGGACACGTTCCAGTTTGTCAGTGTCCTTCTTGAACTGTGGTGCACAACCGGTCCCTATGAACCATCTCTGCTTGTCTGCAGGAGGCTTCTCTTAAAATTACCTTTTGCTGGCACTGGACTCCATCCCATCCAGTCAAAATAAACACTAGCATATCTCTTTTATGCTGGAAAGGCTGCAGAGAGTGTGGCTCATTTTCATGTATGGTGAAGTTGCACGTTGGTCTACTCCTAATGGAGTTCCACATTATATAGCTCTCACTATACAGTTATATAAGGGTCTGGTGACTTCTGTTTCAGTGTATCTGAAGAAGTGTGCATGCACACGAAAGCTCATACCAATAACAAACTTAGTTGGTCTCCAAGGTGCTACTGGAAGGAATTGATTGATTTATTTTGCCATTGGTGTTAGTGGTTCATTGCACCAGGGTGCCAGCTGCTCATGGGCACCCTAGCTAGTGGGGGAGCTGCACGGCTTTGCCGGCAGCCTCCCCTTTCCCTGTACGCCCCCCAGCTGCGCCCCACCAACTGTATGGCAGGCATGCAGCTTCCTTCCCAAGCCTCCGCAGGAGGAGAGTGATCCCCGCAGAGCTCCCAAGCCTCTGCATCTGCTAAAGAGGGCCCTGATCCCAGTCATCATCCTCCTCCTGCTTCCTGGTGAAAGGCAGCACACAGCCTTCCCAGGCTGCCTTCTTGGGTGCCCCTATGCCAGAGAGCATGTCTGCCAGCACGTTTTCCTGCTTGATCGCTGCCACCACGCCAGGGATCGGGGCAGTGGGGGAGGCAGAGGATATTTTCCACTGCCCCCTCCCTTGTTTTGGAGTTGCTGCGGGGGGGGGGGGGGCGCCAGAGGGATCTTTGCACTGCGGCCCTGGATATTCTTAAGACGGCCCAGAGGCAGCATGCCAGAGCGAGAGAGGCTTATCTCCCTCTCACTGTGTGTAAGACTCCCATTTCTACTCCTTTCAGCTTGTCCTCCCTCCTCTTTGGATTCCTTGCTGTCTGTCAGAATGGGAACATCCCTGACATTTTCATTGAGACCAATAAACGTTATTTGGATTCAAAAACCAAAAACAGGCCAGTGACCCAAACCTCATGATCAAAAGACCTAACAAATGGATTATGGCACAAGGGGAGGCAGGCAGCTTGTGCAAAGATCCTGTTCCCATTAGGGGAACATGCATGCCCAATTAAAGTGAGCAGAATTGAACCCTCCCCTCTCCAGCTAGTGAACGGAGAACTCAGCCCTCTGGCCACAAGTCTCTGCTTCCCACTTCCTCCCCCCAGTGAATCCAACAGGATTGCGCTCTCCCCTCACCAGCTCTTCTGGACTCTTCCCAAAATACTAATTTTATCATTGATAATAACTGATCACTGGACTTTTGTCATTTCAGAATGGGCAATTCCACCCGCACTCTTATGGACTTAGTTATGGCAAGTTCTCCAGGAGGCTGGAAAGCTAGCCCTAAAGGCTGGAACTGAGGTACAGGGAGGATGAACATTGCATGAGAGGTCAGGCACATCTCCAGGAGCCACTGCTGAGGAATTCACTGAGGGTCCCGCAGGGGACAGACCCATTGAAGATCTCTCAAAGCTGCCAGTTAAGCCGGAGCTACAGCCTCCCCAGCAGCCTTCAACACTGGCCCCCCAAAGTCCCCTGACCAGGCCAAAGAGCAAGATAGAAAGACTTATCCAGTGATTATGGAAGGGGTCTCCTTGAGAGCAAGGAGTCCCAGAACTGCCTTCATCACCAGCACCAGCCAAGAGCGTCTAAAGCATCTTCAGCCTCCCTGTTGATGGAAACAGCACAGGAAAGATTGGATGAGTGAAGATATCCATCAGGAACAGGGGAAGCGGAGAGATAAAACTCTGCAATGGATCAAGAAATGCATAAAGACCTACATCCGAAAGAAGCATGGGAGCAGCACCTCCTATTTGACAAGAGGTCCCTGCAGAGGTAACGTTGCAGGCCAACATTGCCAAGGAGATGCAAGAGCTGGCCTCAATGCTGATTGAACTCTGCATCCCATACACCAACCTTGCAGGTTGACTCGGACAAAGAGGAATTCTCAAGCTGCTCCATACAACCCAGGGAAACCTTTGCTTCTCTCGGTTCTTATGCAGTCACAGAAACAGAGCCCTCAGAGACTGATTGAACACTGAATACCACAGACCAATATGGGAGATCAGTAACATCTCCGGGAGCCACTGCCAATGAATTCATTGAGGGTCCATCTGTTGAAAGACCCACTGAAGATCTCTCATCGCTGCCTGTTGAGCCAGAGCTACAGCCTACCCAGCAGCCTTCAGCACTGGCCCCAAAAGTCTTATGACCAGGACAGAGAGCAACATACCCAGACTTATCCAGTGACTATGCAAGGGGTCTCCTTGACTGCAAGAAATCTCAGGAATGGCTTCATCACCAGCAGCAGTATATAAGGGACTCCTCTTGAGCCTTCCTGTTGCTGGAAACAGTACAGGCCTGTTATAAGAAGAAAAAAACTGCTCCTGTTCCCTTATGGGAAACCCAAGAGCCCATACAGAGTCCTTTTGTAGGTTCTCTATCAGTAGGAGAAAATAACAGAGGCCAAGCAGAGAACATTGAGAAGCAAAGCAGCTAGTAAGCCTGATCTTTATTGATGTTGATGGGTTTTCCTGGCTGTTAATGGGTTTACCTGGACAGCCTGGCTATTCTTTTTGGATGATAACTACTTAATTCCTGAGTCCAGGTCACAGTCTCACCCTATTCATACACAGACACACCCTTAAGACAGGATTTGAGAAGAAAAAGACAATGGGGAGGCTTTTCCATTTCTTTTCTCCGTGCAGAGAAATATTTGAGGTGACTGAAAGAGTCAAAATGGCTTTAGGACTGTTTTCCTGTACTGTTACCAGACATGAGGTTTATATATTTATGTATGAGTTTGCCTTGTAAAGTTTTGAACACTTATTTTATATATATTGAAATATACCCGGAGTCAAGTGTGGGTTTCATGCTCTTTATTCAGCTCATAGTAGTGAGGGATGAAAGTTTCCCCAAAATATCTGCTTTATATACATTATTTACACAATGGGCCGCACGTGATTGGCTAATTCCGGGATTCTCCCATTGGCCAATCAGGTTGCGGATTCACTTCCACCTGGAGCTGGATTGGGTGGCTCCTGCGGACCAATCATACTGCTGCATTGTTCTAGGACCAATCAGACTGCTGCATTCTGAATCCTATTGTTCTAGGACCAATCAGACTTCTCCCTTTTGGATCCTATTCCACTCAGTACATTACATATATAATACCTTAAAATTCCTATAACGGGTCTCTGGGTCCTTAAACCCAGGCGCCTTATAATAATAACTATTATTTATTATTTATACCCCACCCATCTGGCTGGATTTTCCCTTGCCTTGCCTTACCAATCTTTTCCTATTTAGCTTGGACTCTGGTTAGTGCTTTTTTAAATTAAAGAAGTAAAATACAGTGACTACAGGACCGCCTCGCCTGGAATGCCCCACAGAGGACCATAAGGTCCACAAATGACAACACTTTGGAGGTCCCAAGCCGCAAGGTGGTTAGATTGGTCTCAGCTAGGGCCGGGGCCTTTTCAGCACTGGCCCCGACTTGGTGGAACGCTCTGTCCCAAGAGACTAGGGCCCTGCGGGACTTGACATCTTTCTGCAGGGGCAGCAAGACAGAGCTGTTCCGCCTGGCCTTTGGTTTGGACTCAGTCTGACCCTTATGTTTCCCTCCCCTTATGGTCTTGATTTATGGGCTACTACTAGAATGAGGCTGCATTTTAAATTGCATTTTAACCTGTATTTTAAATTGTCCCCGTCCACCCATTGCGGTTTTATTGTAATTTTACTGGTGTTAGCCGCTCTGAGCCTGGCTCTGGCCAGGGAGGGCGGGGTATAAATAATAATAATAATAATAATAATAATAATAATAATAATAATAATAATAATTACTCATGGAGGGGTGGGCAGGGCTGGCCCAAGACATTTTGGCACCTGAGGCAAACCCCAGAGGCAATGGTGGTATTGTTCTGTGGTTGCTGGTTCCATAAGGTGACTCAGGGCTTATTCACACCCCTGGCTTATCAACACTTCCTTTTGTTCTGTTGCTTTTCCCTGGGGGAAACTGCTCTTTGGTGCTTAACCAGAGCAAGCGGCAATGGGGTTTTCCACTAAAGAGCAGGTTTTCCCTGGGAAAGCAGTGGGACAAGCGGAAGTATGGATGATCCCTCAGAGGAAGGAGTAGCCCTTGAAAGGTGTGTCCTTAGGCAGTATCCTTAACCCTGCAGGCCTCACAACTGCAGCTTCTGGAGACAATAAAATCCACATCTGCTTGCAATTTTGCTCCATCCAGGAACTCGCAGAGGCTTGGCCACGTCCTGATTCTGACCTGGGTGTGCGTCTCAGAGGCACACAGATGCTTTGGGCAGGGTGTCATCAGCCTGAGGTTCTGCTCCATGAAATTACCATGCCATCAGATCTGAACTTCCTCCATGCAGACTGGAGGTATTAATAGGTCAATAAATCATATTTTTTAAAGGGGGGTCATTCCTGGAAAGTCTTGTGAGACATCGAATGTGATTAAACATTTGATTTTTTGGGAGGCAAATGCTCTCTCTCTCTCCTGGCACCTCTCTAAGAACATAAGAGGGAGTGTGATTCAGTGGAAAGTCAATAAGATGAAATTTGACTCTGGGTCTAGAGATGTTACAAAAGTTGCATGACATTCCCAATCTCTGCTGAGCTTTGCCAAGATTCCAGAGGTTCCAGGCACTCACCCAGGGTCTGAAATGGCTCTGAGTCTTTTAAATCTTCTAGTTTGACCCAAAGGTATCTCAAATCTGCCCCCCTGTTTCTCTCATCCCTTCCCCCAGGGGTGTAGGAAGGGGTGGGGGTTGTTGCAGTCAGCCCCGGGTGTCATCACTGAGGGGAGGTGACAAAATGACCAAAATATGAATTTAAAAAAATGGGGTCATGAAACTTTTTAGTTAAGTTCAGAAACGTAATGTAACGTGGCTGGCGCCAGGCGCCTGCCCACTGCCTCTCCCTCAGTCGCCCCACAGCTGAGGGGGAGACTGCGGAGAGGCTCCACGCAACGGCCCTGCCTTAGCTCACCCCCACCGCTCCTCTTTCTCTGGCTTCATCCCCCTTCATCCCTCCCTCTCGCCCGCCTCCCGTCTTCGCGTTGCTTCCATCTTCCCCCTAGTCGTCCTCCTTCCCTTGCTCATAGATTTCTCCCCACTCTCTTCGCTGCTCCCCACCCCCGCATCTCTTTGATCTTCTCTCCCCTCGCCCACCCCACCCCTCTTTTCTCTGTAGAATGCCCCGTCTGGTTTGCTGGAGGAGAGATGTTGGAGGGCACCCGCCCCGTCCAGTCAATTGCAGCAAGGGCTGCTTACGGCTTTCCCCACCCCCCTCCTGACTCCTCCTCCTTCTCCTCGTTCTGGTATAGCTGTCAACTGTTCTCCTTTTTTTTAAGGGAAATTCCCTTATTCCGAATAGGATTCCGCGCAAGAAAAGGGAAAAGTGGACAGCTATGCGTTCTGGGCTCCTGGCAACCTCAGCAGCAGCAGCAGCAGCAGCAGCGAGAGCAGCCGCTGCGGGGGGGGGGGGGGGCTGGCCAGGTGGGAGGGGCTGTGAAGGGGCGGAGCTCCTGGCAGCACCACAGGACAAAGTTGAGCCCCACCTGATGTGCATGGCACACCGGGCACTGGAGCATCTAGTGACGCCGCTGCCTTCCCCTCCAGGCACCTTAACTCATGCAACAAAGAACCTGACCCATCAAATGAAGGGGATCTGAATGAAGGGGATCGTGGGAGGATCCGACTTGTTTCTTGTAAATAAACTTCCAGGGAAAATGATCATTAAATCATCTGGGACGTCTACACCACAAGCAGCGGGGCATATCACCTTTGTGAGTTCAGAGATGGGAAACTGGAGCAGCCTGAGGTCAAGTACAGGTTTGTTCCCAACCCTTAATCATATTGGTTGTCCTTCTCTGCACACAATCTATCTTGTAGATTGAAGGTAAAGGGACCTCTGACCGTTAGGTCCTGTCATGGCCAACTCTGGGGTTGTGGCGCTCATCTCGCTTTACTGGCCGAGGGAGCCTGCGTACAGCTTCTGGATCATGTGGCCAGCATGACTAAGCCGCCCACAGGAGAGGCATCTTCCCACAAGAGGCAGTGAAGATGTGATGGCCTGGGAATCCGATTCAGAGAGTGAACCGGAGGAATCCCAGCCTGCACAGGAGTCCCCGCCTCCAGGGCCGGCTGAACTGGGGCAGGGCCTTGATTCTGAGGCGCCTGCACCTGTGCCGGATCCTCAGGAGCAGGCACCAGGTGAACCCATTCTGGCTCCAGAGGTAGTTGAGGACTCAGTGCCTACAGGTGAGCCTCCCCCTGGGCCCAGTAACTCTTCAGCCTCTCCTGAACTGCAGAGGCTTAGGGCAGAGAGGCGAAGGGAACTGGTTTCTCCCAGGAGGAGTGCTCACCTTAAGGCCAGGAGAGGCGGGGCTCCTGGGGGCCGGGACCACCCCTGGCCTCAGAGGAGATAAAGGCCAGTCAGCCCGGTCCCAGGTTGCGGGAGCAACATCGTCATTGAAGAGCTGTTTCGGCCAGCATCCAGTCCTGTTCCTCCAGTGTTCCTGTCCTTGCCCGGCTCCTCCCTGTGGACCCCGCTTCGCCCGTGGAGGACTGTCTGCCGACCCTCGACTCAGGTTCTGGACCTCGCCCCACGGTAACCTCCCCCTGGGACCAGCACAGAAGACCACCATCCTGGATGGCTTGAAAAGAGGATGAGATACATTTGTGGAGGAGAAGACTGTTGAGGGATTCTAGGCAAGATGGCTCTCCTCTGTCTCCTCCATTGGAGGCAGCCATGCTTCTGAGTACCAGCCGCTGGAAACCACAGAAGGAGAGAGCATTCTGGCGCTCAGGTCCTGCTTGCCTGTTGGATCTGGCAAGAGGCTGAATTTGAGAAAAGATTTTGTTTATGAACACTAAATAAGAAATCATGCAGCTAAGGGAGGAAATGATTGGCATGTTTGCAACAGGAGTGGGAAACCTGATTTTTAGAAATTGCAAGAAATTATATTAAAGTAATTTGGTTTAATTAATAATTTAGAAAATTCTTTGGAGGGTGGGAGATAATTTATTTTGGGAAGGAGACATATTTTTCCTACCAGGGAGACTAAAAGGTAGGGAGGCAAATACTTTAACAACAGCAGAGTGACGGTTCTGGTCTGGTGTCACTAAGCAGGGAGTTCCAAAGAGTAGTGCTGCCAACCCTGAAAGATCGATCCCTTGGAAGTGCAAAGCAAACATTTTGGCATTTATACATGAGCCAGTCCTTCTTGCTGACGAGGGAGGAGGGGGAGAGCTTTTGAGAAGCTTGAACTTATATTTAGTCTCAAGAGGGAGAAGTTCTCCAGGTGTCATGTTTCAAAAGGAGAGAGACAGAGAGAGAATCACAAGTTCAACAGAGGGGAAAGAAGTGGGGCAGTACCATCCATATCCACCCTGGGGTGGCTTTTTCTGCCCCAGAACCCCTCAAAAAACCTCAGCTAGAGACCCTGGATACACATTTGCATAAAGAGACCTTTCCTGGTGTCCACAGGGTCCCATCTCTCCCCTCCATTTTAGGAAAACAATTTTGCTTAATTTAACATGTGTTGTTCTATTTTCACTAATGCTTGTATTGCTTGGAACACTTTCTGATCAATGCATACAAAACATGCATGCACTGATGTGCACACATTTCCCTAGTACTGTACATGCAAGTTTGTACATATTAATTGGCTGCGAAACAGCAAAACAAAATTCAGACAAGTATGGATTCCATCTGTCATGGATGGTTTAGCTAAGATTCCTGCATTGAAGGGGGTTGGACTAGATGACCCTTGGGAGCCCTTCCTATTCTACCATTCTATGATTTTATGATTCTAACTAAGTGCTAAAAGCAACATAGATACTAAACTCAACATAGATACAGTAAAGTTAATGCCTCGTGTTGTCATAGTGTGAAAGAGAAGACCTGCAAATTGTACTGAATTTCAGTGTGTGCACCTTGTGTACATTTCCTATTTATGGCTCACAGCTTACTCAGTCTGGAAGACTGTTTCACTGCCTCAAATGCTTTGCAATCTTTGCTCGTATGTGGTTTCCTCCTATAGCAAGCTTTGGGGTGGTGACGTGCAGCATTTCTTATGCCTGGGAATAAAAGCAGAAGCCTGTTTCTGTACCAAGGAGGACAAATCAACTTTCCACCAGCAGCAGCCACATCTGAGATGCCCTATATTCCTGGCCTGAAATATTCATGAATTTTGTGATCCTTCTCTCCTTTGGTCTATTGATCTTCTCTTCCCTGGGTAAGTTCTTGCAATAGAAAGCTGGATGCATAGGGTGAAAAGCTTTAAGTTTGCTTGGTCATGAAGGGGAAAGTAACTGAGAGTGCTGGGGTCAACTGGAGAATAGGCCTCCGCCCTGGAAGTCCCTCTCCCCCCCATCTCAGGGTCAATATGTTTTGTCACCTGCTGGGCGCTCACATTCCACTGACAAGAGCCCCCACCCCAACAGACCTTCTCCTCATTTCCACCACTGTTTCTCATTCTGGCCCAAACAATCATGGTTGCTGTCATGGGCCCAGGGGGTTTGGGGCGCAGGCCAGAGAAGGCTGGGGACAGGGAGGAGTTGCCCGTGCAGGATCCCCCAGAGGGACCGCTTTGACTGGGACAGACCCTGGGGAGCTCAATGAGCCATCCATGGGAAGGATCCTAGAAAGGTCTTAGTGGGGAGGGTTCCCCTTGTCCCATCCAGGCTGCCTGTGAGTCACCCTAGTGTGCAGCACTGGCCTCCTCTTCAGAGTTGCCAGAGTCTGCTTCTGGCTCAACCACTCGGCCTATTGCCCCACTGGCTCCACCTCTGGAGCTGACTGAGGCTGCCCCACCCCATCTCTCAGGAGGAGGCTGCCTTCCCTGTCTGCTCTAGAGGAGTCTTCTCACCTCTTGCATAGATCCCAGAAATGCCAGAACAAGTCAGAGCCAGCCCTCCCAGAGGAGGGTCGTTTCCTTGTGCAGCCTCAGAAACATGCCCTTGGGCTGCGCTGAGTTGCTCCCCTCCCCTCCCCATAGAATGCTGCTTTTTGGATCAACGTCTTAACTTGCCTAGCCACAAGTGGCACCTTCTGCATATTCAGATCATGTCTTGCCTCTGTATGGTACCAGTTTGAGCATTAGAAGCTTCAGTAGAAACTATGTGCGCCGCATCACACTGTTGACTCCTGCTAAACTTTTGATCTACCAAGACTGCAAGATCTCCTTCACATGTACTACTAGCAAGCCAAATGGCCCCCATCTTATATTTGTGCTGCTGGTTTTTCCTGCCTAAATTCTCTCTGAATTGCTATATGGTGCCCCTGCAGTCTCATTCTCAGCCACCCACATTTAAATTTTCATGAAAGAATTAAAAACTGCTCTGCCACCTTTTTATTTTAAAATAAAACAGCCCCGGTTCAAGTGGAACCCATCCCTTTTGTACAGGCCCAGGTTGCCCCAGAATGTTCCCCAGAGCAAAATGAGGGCAGCAGCTGAAGAAGGAACAAAAAGGGTTTTCTTGTGTGAGTTTCTTGTGGCTGTTTAGCTGCTCTCTCTGTGCAAAGGTCAGAGGGGGCAGGGCTTCTGTTGAGGTAGGTGATTAGCTGTGGGAGGAGCTTATCAGAGCTTCAGGGCAGCAGCTGAAGAAGGAACAAAAAGGGTTTTCTTGTGTGAGTTTCTTGTGGCTGTTTAGCTGCTCTCTCTGGGCAAAGGTCAGAGGGGGCAGGGCTTCTGTTGAGGTAGGTGATTAGCTGTGGGAGGAGCTTATCAGAGCTTTAGGGCAGCAGCTGAAGAAGGAACAAAAAGGGTTTTCTTGTGTGAGTTTCTTGTGGCTGTTTAGCTGCTCTCTCTGTGCAAAGGTCAGAGGGGGCAGGGCTTCTGTTGAGGTAGGTGATTAGCTGTGGGAGGAGCTTATCAGAGTTTTAGGGCAGCGGCGCGCGCCTAGCAGCGCGCGCAGTTTGATCCATATTTTAGATTTAGGGGAGCTAGTCTCATACATTTGTTGGGGGAGACCTAGGTTTTTTGGGGGGGATTTATTTGTCCTGTCTCCACACTTTTAATGATAGAGGACCACTGTAGTCACCCCCAACGACACGTTCTCAAGATGGAGGGTGAGGGAACAGCTGCAGTCGCCTGTGGTTCCTGCGCAATGTTTGCCATCTTGCCAAAGGTTGCAGGCAGCTTTACCTGCAGCAATTGCATGTTGATTGCCCTCTTAAAAGACAAAGTCCAGCAACTGGAGGAACGTGTAGCTACGCTCCAAAGAATTAGAGACCTGGAACTCTTCTTGGAAGCAACAGAGCACACCGTCTCCACCAAGGAAGAGACAGGGGACTCCCCTGAGAAGGTGGCTAGTTCACCAACACAGGAGCCAGATATATGGAGAAACGTGACTCAAAGAAGTAGGAGGCCCAGGGTTCGCTCTGATTGTTTAGAAATACGCAATCGCTTTGAGGTCCTTTCCCCTACCATGGAAGACGAAGAGCAGACTCCATTTGAGGATCTCTCCCTCATTACAGTCGATCAGGTATATGAAGACGAGCAGCAAAGGCAGTCCTCAGGGAATGTCCAGGCGACCTTGGAACGGACAGCTCACAGAAGAACCCCGACCAGACCTAAGAGGAGGCGTGTGGTGGTGATAGGGGATTCCCTACTGAGGGGAACAGAAGCAGTGATCTGTGGGCCTGACAAGATGTCTCGGGAAGTGTGCTGTCTCCCCGGGGCTAAGATCCAAGATGTAACTGAACGACTGCAAGGAATCATAAAACCCACTGACAAATACCCCTTCCTCTTGGTTCATGTGGGAACCAATGACACTGCAAGCAATAGCCTCCAGAAGATCAAAAGAGATTACGAGGCTCTGGGCAGGAAATTGAAGCAATTAAATGCACAAATTGTCATCTCATCTGTCCTCCCAGTTGAACGACGTGGCCCAGGGAGAGAGGGAAAAATAGTGGAAGTGAACAACTGGCTTCGCAAATGGTGTAAACAGGAACGGTTTGGATTCTTAGATCACGGACTGCAGTTTCTTGAAGATGGACTTCTGGCAAGCGATGGGCTGCACCTCACAACGGTTGGGAGGAATGTTTTTGCAAAAAATCTCAGAAACCTCATCAGGAGGGCTTTAAACTGACTAATGTGGGGGAGGGAGACAGTGCTCCTGAAGGTAGGAGTCTATCAATTGATGAAGATGATCATCCAAATGTCATAGACCGAATGGAGCAAAGAGCATGCAGACCTAGTGGTGGGAGGAAAAAATCCTTAAATAAGAGACACGGGGGAATGATTAATGGACTTCAATGTCTGTACACTAATGCGCAAAGCATGGGAAATAAACAAGATGAGCTTGAGCTCCTGGTACAGCAAACTAAATATGACATAATAGGAATCACTGAAACCTGGTGGGATAAATCCCACGATTGGAATGTAATAATGGAGGGATACAATCTATTTCAAAGAAACAGACCAGACAAGAAAGGAGGAGGAGTGGCGTTATATGTCAGGGATGTGTATACCTGTGAAGAGATCCAAGATTTAGAACCTCAAAGCCAAAGTGAGAGCATTTGGGTCAAAATTAAGGGAGAGAAGAATAACAGTGACCTCATTGTGGGAGTTTACTATAGATCCCCAAGCCAAACGGAGGACATAGATGATGCCTTCCTAGAACAGATGGCCAAGCATGCAAAAGGAAGGGAGATAGTAGTAATGGGGGACTTCAATTACCCGGATATTTGTTGGATGTCAAACTCAGCCAAGAGCATAAGGTCAAACAGATTCCTCACTGCCCTTGCAGACAACTTCATTGTCCAGAAAGTGGGAGAAGCAACAAGAGGAACAGCCATTTTAGATCTGGTCCTAACCAATGTTGATGACCTGGTTAGTGGGGTAGAAGTGGAAGGATCATTAGGCGCGAGTGATCATGCTCTTCTGAAGTTTACTATACAGCGGAAAGGAGCAGCCAAGCATACTAGGACTCAATTTCTCGACTTTAAGAAAGCCGACTTCATAAAGCTTAGGGAAGTGCTGGGTGAGATCCCATGGACAGTAATACTAAAAGGAAAGGGAGTTCAAGATGGCTGGGAGTTTGTTAAGAGGGAGATAGTAAAAGCACAACTTCAGGCAATACCAATGAGACGGAAACATGGAAGGTGCCTAAAGAAGCCAGGGTGGCTATCTAAAGAACTTTTAACTGAGTTAAGATTAAAAAAGGATGTGTACAAAAAATGGAAAAGGGGGGAAACCACCAAAGAGGAATTCAAACAAATAGCCAGCACGTGTAGACACAAAGTCAGAAAAGCTAAAGCACAAAATGAACTCAGGCTTGCTAGAGAGGTTAAAAGCAACAAAAAAGGCTTTTATGGGTATGTTCGTAGCAAAAGGAAGAACAAAGAAACCGTGGGGTCACTCAGAGGAGAAGATGGTGAAATGCAAACAGGGGACACAGAAAGGGCTGAACTCCTCAATGCTTTCTTTGCCTCAGTCTTCTCCGATAAAGAAAACAATGCCCGACCTGAAGAATTTGGAGCAAATGATTCAGCAGAGGAAACACAACCCAGAATAACTAAGGAGATAGTACAAGAATACTTGGCTAGTCTAGATGTATTCAAGTCTCCAGGGCCAGATGAACTGCATCCAAGAGTATTAAAAGAACTGGCAGATGTGATTTCAGAACCACTGGCAGTCATCTTTGAGAATTCCTGGAGAACAGGCGAAGTCCCCGCAGACTGGAGGAGGGCAAATGTTGTCCCTATTTTCAAAAAGGGGAAAAGAGAGGACCCAAATAATTACCGCCCAGTCAGTCTGACATCAATACCAGGGAAGATTCTGGAGCAGATCATTAAGCAAACAGTCTGTGAGCACCTAGAAAGGAATGCTGTGATCACCAATAGTCAGCATGGATTTCTGAAAAATAAGTCATGTCAGACTAACCTGATCTCGTTTTTTGACAGAATTACAAGCCTGGTAGATGAAGGGAACGCAGTGGATGTAGTCTACCTTGATTTCAGCAAGGCATTTGACAAGGTGCCCCATGATATTCTTGTAAAGAAGCTGGTAAAATGCGGTCTTGACTATGCTACCACTCAGTGGATTTGTAACTGGCTGACTGACCGAACCCAAATGGTGCTCATCAATGGTTCCTCTTCATCCTGGAGAAGAGTGACTAGTGGGGTGCCACAGGGTTCTGTCTTGGGCCCGGTCTTATTCAACATCTTTATCAACGACTTGGATGATGGACTCAAGGGCATCCTGATCAAATTTGCAGATGACACCAAACTGGGAGGGGTGACTAACACCCCAGAGGACAGGATCACACTTCAAAACGACCTTGACAGATTAGAGAACTGGGCCAAAACAAACAAGATGAATTTTAACAGGGAGAAATGTAAAGTATTGCACTTGGGCAAAAAAAATGAGAGGCACAAATACAAGATGGGGGACACCTGGCTTGAGAGCAGTACATGTGAAAAGGATCTAGGAGTCTTGGTTGACCACAAACTTGACATGAGCCAACAATGTGACGCGGCAGCTAAAAAAGCCAATGCAATTCTGGGCCTCATCAATAGGAGTATAGCATCTAGATCAAGGGAAGTAATAGTGCCACTGTATTCTGCTCTGGTCAGACCTCACCTGGAGTACTGTGTCCAGTTCTGGGCACCACAGTTCAAGAAGGACACTGACAAACTCGAACGTGTCCAGAGGAGGGCAACCAAAATGGTCAAAGGCCTGGAAACGATGCCTTATGAGGAACGGCTAAGGGAGCTGGGCATGTTTAGCCTGGAGAAGAGGAGGTTACGGGGTGATATGATAGCCATGTACAAATATATAAAAGGATGTCACATAGAGGAGGGAGAAAGGCTGTTTTCTGCTGCTCCAGAGAAGCGGACACGGAGCAATGGATCCAAACTACAAGAAAGAAGATTCCACCTAAACATTAGGAAGAACTTCCTGACAGTAAGAGCTGTTCGACAGTGGAATTTGCTGCCAAGGAGTGTGGTGGAGTCTCCTTCTTTGGAGGTCTTTAAGCAGAGGCTTGACAACCATATGTCAGGAGTGCTCTGATGGTGTTTCCTGCTTGGCAGGGGGTTGGACTCGATGGCCCTTGTGGTCTCTTCCAACTCTATGATTCTATGATTCTATGATTCTATGATTCTATGATTCTATGATTCTATGAACCCAAACTCCTCCTCTGAACACTATTGTGTCATCCACACATTGAGACCACACAGCCCTGCTTGTCCATCTGGCCCTGCATATGGAACTAGTAGTATTTCAGAAAAAGCTACCTTAGAGGTCCAGACTTTCAACATCCTTCCCAGCATCCTAAATTTGGCTTTCAGGACCCCTCGACTACATTTCCCCATGCCACTGGTGCCAACATGCACTGTGGCCACTGACTCCACCCCAGCGGTGTCTGCCAGGCTATCTAGCCAATGAGAGGCAGCGGAGGAAGCCTCTCAGGCACCTAGGGCGGTGTGCCCAGGGGTGGCACAAACCACCTGTCAGGAATTGGTTCGCAGAGAAGGGAGGAGAGACCAGAATGTACAGAGAGCCTCCTCGAATGAGCCACTGTACTTCGTCAGAGTCCGAGGAGGAAGGACTGTCAGGAGACACAGAAGATGAGAGGGAGAAGATTATAGTAGAGAGAAAGGAGCAGCTTCCTGCGCTTAGTTTTTCATGTAAGGAGAGGAGAAGAAGGAGGGGTTTCTGGAAGCTTTTCTGCTGGAGGGGGAACAGGCGAGAGCCACTTCTGGAAACTGAAAGCGATTGAGGCAGACGTGCTTTCAAGAGCTCCGTATTGTACATAGTTTTGCACTTAATAAATCCTGTAAAAGACAGGCTGGAATCCTGGGCTGTTATCTCTGCACATGTAACACCTTGGCACCACCCATAGGTGTGCAGCATGGGGCGCATGGCGCCCTTAGGGAGGGATGGGATGGGGTGCACCGTGGGGCCTCAGCCGCCCTACAGCTGGGTGGGAGGCAGTGGGCAGACAGTGCAGAGGACCTTCTTTGTGGCAGGTTGCTAATCTTTAGAATGATGTCCCTCCCCAAAGAGGTGACCTGGCACCTTTAGTGTAGAGTTTCCATTATATGGTTAAGATCCACCTCTTTTCCCTACCATTCACACCTGCAATATCATTTTTGGACCCTCACTCTCACGTTTTAATGCTGCATTTTAAATTGTTGTCACCTCCTCTGGGACCTCATGAATGAGGATGGATAAGGAGCTCAAAATGATAATCATACTAATTTTCACCTTTGTTTGTATCTCCTCCCCCACCACCCTCCCCTCACTAGAAACTATAAGCCATGCAGTGGGGAATCCAACCCATCAAGTGAAGGGAATCCTGGGAGGATCAGTCTTGTTTCCTGCCAATGTATCTCAAGGAATGACAGTGGAGAAAATTCAATGGGACTTTCTACCCCAAAGGGGTGGCCTGGGCTTTTGGCTGGGGGAATTCAGTCATGGGAAACTGGAGCACCCAAGTCCCACCGACCGGTTTGGACAACGGCTAGACATGGTGAACAAGACAACACTGAGGCTCAAAGACCTGGAGTTGGATGACAGTGGATTCTACAATGCTCGCATCTGGTTTACTAAGGCACTGTTTCAAGAGCAGCATTTCAGCCTCACTGTTTGTGGTAAGTTATTGCTTTCACTGTTTCTCTACATAGGTACTGGGAGTGGGACCCAAACCTTATGCTGCTTTCATTTGTGTTCCACAGAGCCAGTGCCAACACCACAGATAGACCACCAACTGGAATCCAAGACTCCAGGTGGATGTAATGTGACCTTGCGATGCCACACACCTGGAAGGGGAGATCTCAGTATCTCCTGGGAAACAGGGGGTCCACACAGGGCCTTAGGAAAGAGTGTGAATCAGTACCAGGTTTCTGACAATGGCCGGGAGCTCCGTGTCTCCTTCTGGAACAGTTCTTTGGACTCCAAATTCACCTGCCTGGTCAGCAATCCTGTTGATCAAAAGAGAGCCTCCTTTAACTTGCTCAACATCTGCCAGAGTGATGAAGGTGAGCAATACATCCAATAATAATAATAATAATAATAATAATAATAATAATAATAATAATACCCCACCCATCTGATTGGGTTTCCCCGGCAACTCTGGGCAGCTTCCAATACAGTATTAAAATACAGTAATGCATCGAACATTAAAAGCTTCCCTAAAGAGCCCTAAAGAGGGCTGCCTTCAGATGTCGTCTAAAAGTCAGGTAGTTGTTTACTTCCTTGACATCTGGTGGGAGGGCGTTCCACAGGGTGGGTGCCACTACCAAGAAGGCCCTCTGCCTGGTTCCCTGTAATCTCGCTTCTCACAGTGAGGGAACCGCCAGAAGGCCCTCAGAGCTGGACCTCAGTGTCCAGGTAGAACGATGGAGACGAAGACACTCCTTCAGATATACTGGGCTGAGGGTGTTTAGGACTTTCAAGGTCAGCACCAACACTTTGAATTGTGCTTGGAAACATACTGGGAGCCAATGTAGGTCTTTCAGGACCAGTGTTA
The DNA here is from genome assembly GCF_964188315.1 of Podarcis muralis. Classification (NCBI taxonomy): domain Eukaryota; kingdom Metazoa; phylum Chordata; class Lepidosauria; order Squamata; family Lacertidae; genus Podarcis; species Podarcis muralis. The sequence goes on from NC_135670.1 coordinate 1,502,496, forward strand.
TATGGTCTCGGAGGCCGCTCCCAGTCCCCAGTCTAGCTGCCGCATTCTGGATTAGTTGTAGTTTCCAGGTCACCTTCAAAGGTAGCCCCACATAGAGCGCATTGCAGTAGTCCAAGCGGGAGATAACCAGAGCATGCACCACTCTGGCGAGACAGTCTGTGGGAAGGGAGGGTCTCAGCCTGCGTACCAGATGGAGCTGGTAAACAGCTGCCCTGTACACAGAGTTGACCTGCGCCTCCATGGACAGCTTTGAGGCCAAAATGACTCCCAGGCTGCGCACCTGGTCCTTCAGGGGCTTAGTTACCCCATTCAGGACCAGGGAGTCTGCCACACCCGCCCGCCTCCTCTCCCCCAAAAACAGTACTTGTCTTGTCAGGATTCTACCATAATCTGTTAGCCGCCATCCTTTGCTTCATTATCCAGAGGTGCTGCTTGTGGTGGCGAATATGCAGACTGGCCCTTAACATGAGGGATTTGAGGAGATGTGTTTGTATTTATAAATGCTGCTCTTCACATGCTTGTGAGAAGGATCAGAGCAAACACAGCACTCCTTGGAGACTGCCTTAAGAAATAGATTCAGGGCAGGCAAGTGTGTCTGACAGGGCACTAACAGCTCAAATCATTGCAATAGAAATGGGACATATTAGCAACACTTTTTTATCTCATGTTATTTATTATACTGCTCTCAGCCAGGTGTGAACATGAGACTTTGAATCTTTGGGTCATGGGTTCAAGCCCCGCCTTGGGCAAAAGATCCCTGGAATTCAGGGGGTTGGACTAGATGACTCTAGTTGTCCCTTCGAACTCTACATTTCTATGATTCTATGAGAGTCACTTTGCTGGTTGTTATTAGAATATGTTTTGAGAGACTCTTATTACTCATTGCAGGTGGACAGTTTGGACCCTTGAGCTGGAGTCCATGGCTTATCACTGCCCTCATATCTCTTCTGGTGATGATGGTGATGGTGATGGTGATGTGGATGCACTGGAAGATCATATTTAAAACGCCTAGAAGAGGTAGGACCATCTCTATTGATCTTCTTCCCATCTTGCTTGAGATGGGGGCTTCCTGCCAAATATACCTCTTCCTTTCTTTTGCTTATCCCGAGAGGCAGAGACTGGTCAGTGCCACGGACTCAATAATGTGTTTCATGTTGCATTCCACAGGTGTTTGCTCTTTGATGCCAGAGAAGGGGGAGAGTTCTCTTACATTCTGGAACCCAAAAGATGGTGATAATGAGGTGAGATGATCAGTATGCAAAGTAATGATGGGGTAATTGATAGATAACAATGAAAGCATCTGATACATTTGGAAAGCATTTGATACTTATGATATTATTATTTAAATTGTAATCTTTTTTTTTTTAAAAAAAGAAACAACAACAAACAGATTTCAAAGAGGCCAGTGACCTCGTAATAAATGGCCATCAATTTGGCACAACCCGCCCCTACGAACCATCTCTGCTCATCGGCAGGAGGCGTCTATTATAATTATCTTTCACTGGCACTGCAATTCATCCCATCCAGCCAAAATAAGTACTAGCATCTCTACTGCTGAAAAGGCTCATATTTCCATGCATGGTGGATTTTTACATTGGGATACTCCTTTTAGGAAAAGGTGTTTCACAGTATATCCAAAATTACGCACCAATCCTTTCCACCACATCAGCTCTTGCCATGTTATCAATAGAATCAAATTTAAACAATAACCTTAAAAGCACGGAGGAGGGGGGAGCAGGCGTCTGGGGACTCAGCGTCAGGGGAAAGCAGGAGGGAAGGAACCCAGGGGGGCAGAAAGACCCTGCGGAAAAGGAAGGACAGGAAGAGGTGGACCAGCAGAAGCCTCTTAAACTGGTGTAGAGGCGGGACTGATTCAGAGGGGACTTCAGCGGTCTAAGCGTAACAGACGTGGGGCTGCGTGCCTCGGCTGTGGAACAAACAATGTACTTCAATAAAGACTTTTGTAAATAAAGTGGACTTGGCGTTGGTCTCTTGTGAGCTGGGACCTGAGGCGGCCCTGACAGACACTTTTGGTGAGACTTGGCTTACATTCTTTTCCTTTATAAAATGAGACAGAATATATAGTTTTATTCCACCCACAACATAAGAATCTCTGTGGAGAGGCTCCTTGAATTGACAATGGATAAATAAATGTAATGCCTGTGTACTGCATACTGCATATGAAACTTAATAAGAATGTACTACTGGGCAAATTAATGTAATTATATGTTGCTCTTGTATTTACAATAAAACCAATACAAGTTATTTAGATTAAAGAAAACAAAAATAGGCCAGTGACCCAAACGACAGTGATGAAAAGACTAAACAAAATGATAATGGCGCAAGGGGAGGCAGAGGAACATGCAAGCCCAGTTAAAGTGAGCAGAATTGAACCCTCCCCTCTCCAGCTAGTGAATGAAGAATCCAGCCCTCTGGCCGCAGGGCTCTGCTTCCCACATCCTTCCCCCAGTGAACCCAACAGGATTGCACTCTACCCTCACCAGCTCTTCTGAACTCTTCCCAAAATACTACTGTCATCATTTATTTAAACTAGAATCACAGATAATAATTGAGTACTGGAGAATGGAAATGACATATTTTTGTCAATTCAAAATGGGCAATTCCACCCGCTTTCTTAGGGACTTAGTTATGGCAAGTTCTCCAGTGGAACTAGAAAGCTAGCCCTAAAGGCTGGGACTGAGGTTCAGGAAAGATTCCTGCTTTTAGGCAAATGGGTATCCTTTCTTACAGAACTCTGGACCTGGACGGGACTTTAATTTTCTCCAGGGTTCAGGTGGGCCAAAATGCCTAGAAAATCTTTTAGGAGTTTAATCCCCAGAGTCCCTCCTATCATATTTTTTCTCCAATGCAGATTCAACACTGCATCCTACAGATCAACATGGGAGATCAGGCACATCTCCTGGAGCCACTGCCAAGGAATTCATTGAAGGTTCCTCAGGGGAAAGACCCATTGAAGATCTCTCAAAGCTGCCAGTTGAGTCGGAGCTACAGCCTACCCAGCACCTTTAAACACTCATCGCAAGAGTCCCGTGACCAGGCCAAAAGGCAACATACCAACACTTATCCAGTGACTGTGGATGGGGTCTTCTTGGGAGCAAGGAATCTCAGGAATGCCTTCATGACCAGCATCAGCAAGAGTGTATAAGGCACTCCTCTTCAGCCTTGCTGTTGATGGAAACAGCACAGGCAAGAAGGGGTGAGTGAAGATACACATCAGGAACAGGCAAGGCGGAGAGATAAAAATCTGCCTTGGATCAAGAAATGCATAAAGATCTACATCAGGAAGAAGCATGGGAGCAACCAACTGCCAGCAACCAGCGTATATAAGGCACTCCTCTTAAGCCTTCCTGCTGATGGAAACAGCACAGCTCTCTGGCTGCTGGAACCCGGGCACCTTGCCTTGCCTCTCTCTTCCTACTTTGCTTGGACTCTGGTTAACACTTTTATAAATGTGTGTGTGTGTGGAGAAGTGTGCATGCACATGAAAGCTTATACATAGAACAAACTTAGTTGGTCTCTAAGGTGCTACTGGACTATTTTATTATTATTATTATTATTATTTCAACTGCATCAGACCAACATGGCTACATACCTGAAAACAGTAAACAATTGAGGGACACTAACAATAAAAGAGAATTCCTTTGCCCTTGCCCCAGGTGTGAACAGAGACTGGGGATTCGGAAGGTTTTCAGGGTAACTGCTGGGGGAGGGTGCAAGGGTTAATGGGAGGAAGAAGGAGGAGGAGGAAGAGCTGAGAGCTATCTTGGGCATGTTGTCTGCAGGCACTGCTTTCCCTTGAAATGACCAAGCCATAAGATCTGGAATCCCTCCATGCAGACTGAAGGTGTAAATAGATGAATAAACCCTATTTCTTAAAGCTACAACAGTCTCTGTTGTGTCTTCCATTCTCCAAAGGGAAACAGATCCTCTTTGCGCTCCTGGGATCCCATAGGCTCTTTCCACCGCTGGGCAAAGAGGGGGGCAGGCAGCAGACTTTTGCAACAATACATTGGACTGGAGCACAAGGTTGTTTTTGTTACGAAAAAGGAGCAATGCAGCAGCGAGCTGCAGATGGCTGGAAAGCCAAACAGGATGTTGATGTTTGGGACTGTACCGTGGGAACAAAGGGACAGTCTATTCACTGTACTGAGCACCGGATGTTAGCTCAGAGTGTCATCTGACCTGTACTGGAAGTACAGGGGTGGTGTCTCTCTCTCTGCTGTTGGTGTTTAGAGAGTGCAGACACGTTTCTCTGTACTGCTGCAAAAGACAGAAATAAAGGCATGTAAATAAATTTCTGTCTGTCTCTTTCCCCTCCCTGGGGATGGCAGGGAGGAGGGCAAGAGTGGTGTGTTCTTCTCACGTTGAGGAGGATCGCCGATAGAGGCCTCGCCTGTATCTTGCCAGGAGTCGCAGATGAGGAGGTCAACAAGGAACTCAAGCCGGGTGCCTGGAGAGTGGCCAATTCCTCTGATAAGGCTTGATTCCGACAACTGGTAGCATAGCCGGTGGTTTTTAGATCCATGGAAAGCTGCATGAGAGGTTGATGGATCGTTCTTCATCCTCTGCACCAAGGGAAGGAAGATAACGTCTGCATGCAGCTAGAAGCTGAACAGACGGCTGGGCATCGAGACGAGGTGAATGCCAAGCAACGGAGCCCCAAGGTATGCTGAATTTCGGGCTAAAAGTGTGAACGCAGATTGATTCATTCTCTGGTTCACAAGAGCTGCATTTGGGGGAAAAAACAGCTCTGAAAGAGGAGGCCTGCATACCAGGAATTCTTGTGGTTGATAAGATTTCCTGTTCAAAGAAAGGTATGCACAGTTGCTAAGCAACGTAACAGTCAGTAAAGTGGAAAGTTACTGACAAAGGGGCTGGACTGTGAGGCTGGGCCTGAGAGAGGTGAAGCAAAACAACAGAGTGTTTTGACTACAATCTCACGAGCTCTTGGAGGAAATTTCCATAGCAGCCAGCGTTTAGCTGCCAAGTGCCAAGAGCGTAAACAGCCAGCTATTGAATTTTAGCAGGCTTGAAAGTGAGAGCTGAGGCTTGGATTCAAAATGGATGCCAAGAAGGGGGGAGGCTTGCCTTATCCACCTCCCCTGACCAATGACAATGATTCATCATGGTCTGGAAGAATGACTACCCCAGAAGGGGTGAGCAATGATGATGCTGGCCAAGTTCCTAAGAGCTCATCGAAAGCTGAGGAAAGCTTTGACCCCAGATGGGGGAGTCAAGGAACTGTTGCTGTTGCTGTTCCTGTACGAGCAACAATGGATGTTGCTGACAGGGGGAGGGAGGAACGGAGTTCTATTTCCCCCACTGATGTTGCTACTGGAGAGCATGCTGTAGCTTTGAACGCTGTCCGATGTTACAATTGTGGACAGACTGGGCATCTTCAGCGGAACTGTAAGAAGCCACGTCGGCAAAATAGAGCAAAGGGAAGCTCTACAATGCCTGAGGCATCAGGCAAAAGTCGTACCAAGTCTCAGGGGAAACCTGCAAAGGCTTTAATGTCGCTAAAAGCCACACCAGAAGTGGGGAACTCATTTGTTCTGGACACGGGGTGTACACAGCACCTCAGTCCACACAGTGGTCTGTTTTCGATGTTTAAGAAGCAAAGCTTCACTGTGCAGCAGGCCAACGGCCAGGAGCTGGAAGCGACCGGGATTGGGACTGTGTATCTTGAGAGTCTGAACTTGACTATAGACAATGTGTACTTGGTTCCTGAGTTGAAGTTCAATCTGCTGAGTGTTTCGCAGATTGCAAAGAAAGGACTGAAACTGTCCTATTATGATGAAAGCTGCGAGATCTTCAAAGATGGAGAGTTGTATCTTTCTGCCAGAGAGAAAGATGGACTGTATTTGTTGACTTTTGATCAAAGTGATTACATGGAATGTAATTCATCTGAGTCTAACATGATCTCTCTTGCAGGTGTGACCAAGAAGGACGCCAAGGTGACCAGGGTTGACAGAGCATTTCAGCGGGTGTATGCTGATGTGATTGGTCCTCTAGCACCATCTAGAGGCAATGCAAGATATTATCTTGTGTGTGTGGATCATTTCTCTCATTATGTCTGGGTTTTTATGATGGAGAAACCACAAGAAGCCTTAGAAAGGTTTCAGGAGTTTTGTGACAAGGTTAAAAATATGCATGATGCTAACATTGATTGTCTTTTCACAGATGAAAAGCCAGTTTTTCTTTTACAGGATTTTCAGGAGTTCCTGCAGAAGAAAGGGATAAGGCACAAGGTTGCTGTTTCAGCGGAAGTGTGGAACAGGGGTGTCTGTGTACGGGTGAACAAAGAATTGCAAAAGGGGATGAATGCGCAATTGCTGAGTTCACATCTGCCACATGAGTTCTGGGTGGAGGCGATAATGTGTTATTGTTACACGTGGTTGAGAAAGGTTTCAAAAGAGTTGGGAAGTTCTCCTTTTGAGAAGCTGTTCCACAGAAAACCTTCTGTTGCCCATTTTAAGGTTTTTGGGTCTCATGTGAGGACAGAAGCTCCAGGTGGAGTAAAGAATGCCAGAGGCATTTTTGTGGGTTATGAAAAGGGTCTCTACAGAGTAATTTTGTCTGAATCTGGTCAGGTGATTCTCACAAAATTTCTAGAGAGTGCTCCTGAACAGGAGAGAGTGATTGTACACACATTTCCCACAGAGGACAATTCAGATGATGATGATGATTTTACTGATTACAGTGGTACTGATGATGACAGTGATAGCTCAAAGAGCTCGGTTGATACAGTCATTGAGAGGAAATCTCACACAATGGATAGACCTTCACAGATGAAGGATGAACCACTGTTTACCATTGGTACTGGTTCTCCTGAGAGTCCAGAGGCTGAACCAGTGAGCAGAGAGGATCAGCACCTCATACGCAGGTCTGAGAGAGTTACAAAGGGTGTACCACCCAAGAGGTACTCAAAAGAATTTGCTAACTTAGCTGTTGCATGTATTGCTGTTGTACACAACCGAGGACAGGTTGAAGCTGTGTCTAAGTCAGAGACAAAGACACAACAGAAAGTTGCTAGCCAAGGTAATGCAGATGCACTCATTCCTTGGAAGCCAGACAACCAGAGAGGTACACTGGGGAAACCAGTGGCGGGGAGTTCCAAGGGTGGAACTGAAACAACAGGGGAGTGTTATATGTATAACAACTGTTTGTTTTCTTCTCTGGATCGAGCTTTGCTCGCAACACGCATTGATTCTTTTGGGGGAGGATGTTACGAAAAAGGAGCAATGCAGCAGCGAGCTGCAGATGGCTGGAAAGCCAAACAGGATGTTGATGTTTGGGACTGTACCGTGGGAACAAAGGGACAGTCTATTCACTGTACTGAGCACCGGATGTTAGCTCAGAGTGTCATCTGACCTGTACTGGAAGTACAGGGGTTGTGTTCTCTCTCTCTGCTGTTGGTGTTTAGAGAGTGCAGACACGTTTCTCTGTACTGCTGCAAAAGACAGAAATAAAGGCATGTAAATACATTTCTGTCTGTCTCTTTCCCCTCCCTGGGGATGGCAGGGAGGAGGGCAAGAGTGGTGTGTTCTTCTCACGTTGAAGAGGATCGCCGATAGAGGCCTCGCCTGTATCTTGCCGGGAGTCGCAGACGGGGAGGTCAACAAGGAACTCAAGCCGGGTGCCTGGAGAGTGGCCAATTCCTCTGATAAGGCTTGATTCCGACAGTTTTCCCTCTTCTCCCTGGCAAAACATCCACAAAAGAGACTTTCTTTTGGGAAGGAGGCATATTTTCCCTACCAATAAGACGAAAAAGGAGGGAGGCAAATATTTTAACAGCAGCAGAGTGACGGTTCTTGTCTAGTGTCAATAAGCAGGGAGTTCCAAAGAGTAGTGCTGCCAACCCTGAAAGATTGATCCGTTGGAAGTGCAAAGCAAACATTTTGGCATTTATACATGAGCCAGTTCTTCTTGCTCTTTGGTTCCATCTTCGTTTGTTTCTATCCTTGCTTCTTCTCCTCACCCCTCATCATACCGTGGGATGAGGTGGAAAGTTTTTGAGAAGCTTGAACTTGTGTTTAGTCTCAAGGGGCAGAAGATCTCCAGGTGTCATGTTTCAAAAGGAGAGACACAGAGAGATAGTCTCATTTGGGGCAGGATCCCAGCTTCAGCACCACCCAAATCCACCCCAGAGTGGCTTGCTCTCCCTCTGAACTTCTCAAAATAAGCTGGGCTAGAGACCCTGGAGGCACATTTGCCCACAGAGACCTTCCCTGGCCCCATTAGCTAAAGTGGTGCTTCAGGTTAAGAACAGTTTCAGGTTAAGTACGGACCTCCGGAACGAATTAAGTTTTTAACCCGAGGTACCGCTGTACCGTGCTATATTAGAAGCAACAAAACTTGTTTTGATGAATTGGAAGAGCTGCAAAAAGATTCCATTGAGCACATGGATTGATAATATGGACAGATTAGCTACATACGAACGAATTAAGCGATAAGGCGGATAGCAGTGGGAAGCGGAGGGAGGAGAGGGAGGTGGGAAAATATTGTTAATAAGATGCAGTCATAGGTATATCTTTGTATTCAAATCTGAATTGTCAAATTGTGTTATTATTCTTATTATATTTTTGTTGTATGTGTCTTTCGTGGTTGTTGTTTGTATCGAAAAAAATGATTATTATTTTATTTTATTTTTCAAAAAAAAGGTTGTTTTCACTCTTCTCCCTGGCAAAACATCCACAAAAGAGATTTTATTTTGGGAAGGAGACATATTTTCCCTACCAGGGAGACTAAAAAGGAGCGAGGCAAATATTTAACAAGAGCAGAGTGACGGTGCTTGTCTGGGGTCAATAAGCAGGGAGTTCCAAAGACTAGTGCTGCCAACCCTGAAAGATCGATCCCTTGGAATTGCAAAGCAAACATTATGATATTTATACATGAGCCAGTTTTCCTTGCTCTTTGGTTCCATCTTCGTTTGGTTCTTTCTTTGCTTCTTCTCCTCACCCCTCATCAAACTGTGGAATGTAGCTGTGGTCTCGGATGAGGGAGGAGGGGGAGAGTTTGTGAGAAACGTGTATTTTGCCTTAAAGCGGAGAAGTTCTCCAGGTGTCATGTTTTAAAAGGAGAGAGAGAAAGACAACAAGTGGGGTAGGATCCCAGCTTCAGCACCCCCATATCCACCCCAGAGTGGCTTGCTCTCCCCCTGAACTTCTCAAAATAAGCTGGGCTAGAGACCCTGGAAGCACATTTGCCCACAGAGATACTTCCTGGTGTCCACAGGGTCCCATCTCCGCTCCCCTCCATTTTACCAAAGCAATTTTACTTAATTTAACACATTTTGTTTTATTTTCACTAATGTTTGTATTGCTTTGTACACTTTATGATGTATGCATACAAAACATTCATGCTCTGATGTGCACACATTTTCCCAGTACATGCATGTTTGTACATATTAATTGTCTGCTGAACAGCAAAGCAAAATTCAGACAAGTGTGGATTTCATCTGTCATGGATGGTTTAGCTAAGATTCCTGCATTGAAGGGGGGTTGGACTAGATGACCCTTGGGAACCCTTCCAATTCTACCATTCTATGATTCAAACTAAGTGGTAAAAGCAACATAGATAGTAAACTAAACATATATACAGTAAAGTTAATGCCTCATGTTGTCGTAGTGCGAAAGATAGGGCCTTCAACTGACTTTCAGACGTTTTGAAATTCTGTGTGGGCACCACGTGAGCGTTTCCTGTCTTTAGCTGACAGCTTTCTCAGACTCGAAGACGGTTTCACTATATCAATTGTTTTGCAACCTTTCCCTCTTAAACCAAGCTTTGGGGCTGTGCGCTGCAGCATTTCTTATGCCTGGGAATAAAAGCAGAAGCCTGTTGCCGTACAACTGTGGGCAAATCAACTCTCCACCAGCAGAAGCCACACTTGAGGCTCCCTCTATTCCTGACCAGAAATATTCATGAATTTTGTGAGCAGGAGCCTCATGATCCTTCTCTCTGGTCTATTGATCTTCTCTTCCCTGGGTAAGTCCTTGCAAAGAAAAGCTGAATGCATAGGGTGAAAATATAGGTTTGCTTGGTCGTGAAGGGGAAAGTAACTGACAATGCTGAGCTCATCTGGAGAATAGGTCTCCTCCCTGAAAGTCCCTCTCCCCCCCCCCATCTCAGGGTCAATGTGTTTTGGCACCTGCTGGAGGCTCACATTCCACTGACAAGAGACCCCACCCCTCCAGACCTTCTCCTCTTTCCACCACTGCTTTCTCATTCTGGCCAAATCATGGTGGCTGTCATGGGCCCAGGGGGTTGGGGCGCAGGCCAGAGGTGGCTGGGGACAGGGAGGAGAAGCCCCAGAGGGACCGGCTAGACTGGGACAGACCCTGAGGAGCTCAATGAGCAATGCAAGGGGATGATCCTAGAAAGGTCTTAGTGGCCACTGTGGTCATGACTCCTCCCCAGCACTGTCTGCCAGGCTATCTAGGCAATGAGCAACATCCACAACCTTCGTTCACCCCTTGGTTCATCACACACCCAACTATATTCTTAACTACCACGATCCCACCACCCACAGGAGAGGCATCTTCCCACAAGAGGCAGTGATGACCACCATCCTGAATGGCTTGAAAGAGGATGAGATACATGTTTGGAGGAGGAGAAGACTGTTGAGGGATTCTAGGCAGGATGGCTCTCCTCTGCCTCCTCCATTGGAGGCAGCAATGCTTCTGAATACCAGCTGCTGGAAACCACAGAAGGAGAGAGCATTCTGGCGCTCAGAAGAACAGAATTCCAGGCTAGTTGAGCCACTGACAGGATCTTCTTAGGTTCTGATTTTCCTGATCTGCCTCTTGAGTTAATTTTGGGGTTTGAGGGCATATGAACATTTCTTTGGGGTTCAGTGACATATAAGTTTTGCATCTTTGAACCTCTTTCAAGCAAATAAAAATCTGGGCAGGTAGAATGCTCTTGTTGTTGTTAAACTTGTAACAGCCTCCTCAATCTCCAAAAGCTGCCAGCTCTTTTCATTGCTTTTGCTGTGCCCATATCTGTCACAAGACTTTTGTTATTAGCCAGTCTTTGCAAAGAGAGCAATTCTCCTCTGTTATGTACTGAATTGAATAGGATCCAAACTGCAGCAGTCTGATTGGTCCTAGAACAATAGGATTCAGAATGCAGCAGTCTGATTGGTCTTAGAACAATGCAGCAGTATGATTGGTTGGCAGGAACCACCCAATCATGCTCCAGATAGAAGTGAATCCGCAACCTGATTGGCTTACAGTAGAATTCCAGAATTAGCCAATCATGTGCAGCCCATTGTGTAAATAATGTATATAAAGCAGACCCCTCAGACATTCATTCATTCCTCCTCACCACTATGAGCTGAATAAAGAGCATGAAATCACTTTGCGACTCTGAGTATATTTCACTGGCGACGAAGGTGGGATCCCGCTGAGCTGACTGCCACACACAGCACCGCAGCACCGCCACCTGCCGCACCGCTGCCTCGCACCGTGTATCCAGGCTTCAGCTCCGGGACACAAGGAACTCAGAATGGCAACTGACAGCAGCTTCTCATCGTTCAACCCAGCATCTGGAGACTGGGAAGCGTACGCCTCCCGTTTTACCTTCCTCCTAGAAGCCAAAGGGGTCACCGATGCAGAAGACGCCAAGAAGAGGGCAATATTCTTCAGTGTCTGCGGAGAGGAGACGTTTGAAATCGCCCGGGCTCTCCTTGCACCTGAAGACGTCGCTACTGTTCCATACAAAACACTAATGGAACAGCTGAAGGGGCACTTTTCGCCACAGCCCTCAGTGGTGGCTTGTCGAAATGCCTTCTACGCAAAGCGGCAAGCCCCTGGGGAAACCATAACTGGGTTTGTGACCTCTCTTCGCCAAGCTGCCCGGTTCTGCAACTTCTCAGAGCTGGAGAACATGCTTCGTGACCGCCTCGTCGGTGGCCTGAAGGATGAGAAGCTGCAACGACGCCTCTACGCTAAGAAGGACCTAACGTTCCAGGTCGCTCTGGAGGAGGCCCTGGCAACGGAAGCTGCCGAGAGGTCGACGCAAGAGGCACGTCTGAGCCAGCCGTCCCAACCGAGGGTCCACCACGAAGACCTCACCGACGACTCAGGATCCGACAGGGAGGAGGTGCACAGAGTACAGCAGCGCACTCAAGCAGCCCACATACCACAGCTGCCTCGACGAGAAGGAGGGAACTGCGCAAGCTGTGGAGAAAGTCACGAGAGGAGGACCTGCCGTTTCCGCAACGCAGAGTGCAGGCAGTGCAGAAAATTGGGACACATCGCCCGGGTGTGTCGGGCTCGGCCCACCCGACACCAGGCATCAGATGACCAATCCAAGAGCCCCAGGTCCCGGGGCCCAACGCACCAAGGCAACTCAACGGAGCTCACGGACTTCCAGGTATACCAGTTGCCCCACCCCAACGTAGAGAAAATTTATGTAGAGGTACAGATAGAGGGGGCCCCATGCCGCATGGAGCTTGACACGGGTTCAACTCTATCCATAATCTCGGCAAGGACCTTAAGGAAACTGTGTCCTACTGGGGGTCCCAAACTCAGGCCAGCCCCATTCACCCTCCGGGACTTCCAGAAACGTAAGGTCCCCACAATGGGGGTGGGGACCTTCAGGGTGCAATACCGAGGGCGGACGCGGCAACTGGACTTGCTTGTGGTCAAGGGCCCCTACATTAGCTTACTGGGATTGGCATGGTTTGGACCACTGGGGCTAGCCATCACCGGGGTGAACCACATGAGCTTACAAGTGGACGTGGACGCCATATGCAAGGAATTTCCGGGGGTTTTCGATGGGAAATTGGGACAGTATACGGGGCCCCCCATTGCTCTACAGCTTGACCCCGCAGTACGACCGGTCAGGCTCAAGGCCCGCCGGGTCCCGTTCGCCCTGAAACCCCGTATAGATGAGGAATTGGACCGACTCGTGGAGCAAGGAGTGCTGGAGCCGGTGCCTAATGCCCCCTGGGAAACTCCAATCGTCACACCCGTCAAGCCTAATGGTTCGGTCCGCATCTGCGCAGACTACAAATGTACCATAAACAAGGCCCTCACGGCCCATGCATACCCAGTGCCAGTGGTCAGCCATGTCCTTGCCACCCTGGCTGGGTCGAAAATTTTTGGCAAGCTGGACTTGGCCCAAGCATATCAACAGCTGCCAGTAGACGAGGCTACAGCAGAGGCACAGACGATTGTGACACACAGAGGAGCGTTCAGGGTAAAGCGGCTGCAATTCGGGGTCAGCGTGGCACCAGGCATATTCCAGAATCTAATGGACTCTCTCCTTAAAGGGATTCCTGGTGTCACCCCCTTCTTCGATGATGTGTTGATTGCTGGGCCCACACCAGAGGAGTTTGAGGACCGCCTCCGCACCGTTCTGCACCGTTTCCAGACGGCGGGTCTCAAGGTGAAGCGGGAAAAATGTCTACTAGGAGTGCCTCAGGTGGACTTTCTGGGATTTATGGTGGACGCAGAAGGGGTCCACCCGACTGGGGACAAGGTACGGGCCATTTGTGATGCCCCAGCGCCCAAGAACAAGACTGAACTTCAGGCCTTCTTGGGACTATTGAACTTTTACCATTCCTTCCTTCCCCACAAGGCGGCGGTAGCGGAGCCCCTACACAGACTCCTGGACAAGCGGGCCCCTTGGGTGTGGGGCCAGCATCAGGAGGCCGCATTCCAGGCAGTCAAGGACTTGCTTGTCTCAAACTCGGTCTTGGCACACTTCGACGAGAGGCTGCCGGTGGTGCTAGCATGCGACGCCTCACCCTATGGCATTGGCGCTGTCCTGGGACACCAACTCCCAGATGGAAGAGAGGTACCAGTGGCATACTTTTCCCAGACACTCAACGAAACCGAGCGGAACTACTCGCAAATCGACAAGGAGGGTCTGGCAATCGTGAAGGGAGTAAAAAAATTCCATGATTTCCTGTACGGGCGGCCCTTCACCGTGGTGACAGACCACAAGCCGTTGCTTGGCTTGTTTGCCCCCGAAAAGCAGACCCCCCAAGTGCTGTCTCCTCGCGTCCTCAGGTGGTCAATTTTCCTTGCCAGCTACCAGTATGCACTGATTCACCGCCCTGGGAAGGCGATGGGCCATGCGGACGCCCTCAGCAGGCTACCACTACCGGAAACAGGCCCCGACCCAGCACCTGCACAAGAGGTTATGAGCCTGGAGCTGCTTCCCGACCGCCCCATTCAGGCACAAGAAGTCGCACACCATTCCAAGAAAGATAGGGTCATCTCCCGGGTCCTGGACTGGGTGTGGAGGGGATGGCCCAGCAGCAGCCCCGGGCCAGAATTCGCCAGCTACACAACCCGCAAACATGAACTGTCAGCCCACAAGGGGTGCCTGTTATGGGGAAGCAGGGTCGTTGTTCCCCAGCCCCTCCGCAAAAGGGTCCTCACAGCCCTACACGAGACACACCCAGGGGTAGTAAGAATGAAAGCCCTTGCCAGGAGTTATGTGTGGTGGCCGGGGATTGACGGAGAGATAGAGGCCTGGGTCAAACACTGCCAGGCCTGCCAAGAATCCCGCCCAGATTCCCCAAGGGCCCCAGTCCAGTCCTGGGAGTCCGCCCGAGCACCATGGTCACGCCTGCATGTGGACTTCGCTGGCCCCTTTCAGGGGAAAACATTCTTCATAGTGGTGGACTCCTACACCAAATGGCTGGAAGTCGCACTGGTACCGTCCACTTCTACGTCCGCAGCCATCCGGGTACTACGCAGGCTGTTTGCAACCCACGGGCTCCCTGACACTCTCGTCTCAGACAACGGGACTGCATTTACGTCAGGAGAATTCCAAACCTTCACAGCGCAGAACGCCATCCGCCACATCCGTTCAGCGCCATTCCACCCGGCCACCAATGGCCAAGCAGAACGCATGGTGCGGACCACCAAGGACACCCTTCGCCGCATGACGCAAGGGGATTGGGAGTACCGCCTTGCCACATTCCTTCTAGCACAGCACAGCACCCCCAGCTCAACGACTGGCCGGAGCCCCGCTGAACTACTAATGGGTCGGCGCCTTGCAATCAGATTGGACCGCCTTCACCCTGATAGAGCTCAGGATGAGGTAGGGGTGGGGGAAGGCAGGAACCCCCGGACCTTTGAGGCCCAGGACCCAGTGTACGCAAAGAATTTTGGGGCAGGCCCTGCATGGGTACCCGTCACAGTCACCAGGGTCACTGGCCCCGTGTCGTACGAGGTGCTAACAGATGGGGGGCAATGCTGGCGCCGCCACTGCGACCAGATACGGCGACGATTCCCGGGAGAAAACCAGGAGGAGGAGGACAGGTCAAAGGAGTCCCAAGGGAACAGTGGGGCAGTGAGGCCCATAGAGCAGCAAGGGCAAGCAGGAGAGGCAGAATCAGTAAATACAGAGAGGACCCGTGAGGCCGAAAGGACACCGGAACCAGAACTACGACTGAGCGAGCAGGTTGCACCAGACCAAACAGCCCCATCACAGCCAGCATCCTTGGAACGCGAGCCAGAACCTGAACCCCAGACCAGGGAACACCCCAGGCCGCAACGCACACGTAGGCCGCCGGCATACCTTGAGGACTATGAATGCGACCTCCCGGGCAGGACTGGAACTTAGAGGGGAGGGGTGTTATGTACTGAATTGAATAGGATCCAAACTGCAGCAGTCTGATTGTTCCTAGAACAATAGGATTCAGAATGCAGCAGTCTGATTGGTCTTAGAACAATGCAGCAGTATGATTGGTTGGCAGGAACCACCCAATCATGCTCCAGATAGAAGTGAATCCGCAACCTGATTGGCTTACAGTAGAATTCCAGAATTAGCCAATCATGTGCAGCCCATTGTGTAAATAATGTATATAAAGCAGACCCCTCAGACATTCATTCATTCCTCCTCACCACTATGAGCTGAATAAAGAGCATGAAATCACTTTGCGACTCTGAGTATATTTCATCCTCCTCCCCTACAAACCACACCCAGGGGCACAGTTCCGTAGAGAAGCAAACATGGCTTTTTATTGCAGACGTTTCCTCTTCAGAATGTTGCTGTACTTTCCCACACTTTGTTCTGAAGAGCAATAAGACCTGTGCCAGCAGCTGGTTTCTTCAGGAGGTTGGGGAAGAGACTGACCATGATTGTCCTCCCTGACATTTGCCTCTTGCAGTTGCCAGACTCCTCGGGAGAAGGATATGGGAGCCAGCTGTATGCCATCTTCCCCTCTGAGCTGTATTTAAGCCAGGCTGCTTGGAGTGTAGCAAGAACAGGGCCAGAAACGTTTTTGTCAGTTATCTCTTGTGTAGCTTTGCATTTGCACAGACAAGCGGAGACTCCGCAACTCCGGGCAACACCCAAGTGGAATAATGACTCAAGAAAATGTGTTATGGGATTAAAATTTTGGCCACAAATTTATTAAAACTTCAGATTTAGGGGGACCTTGGCTTAGGCATTGGGCATTTATCCCTCCCAGTCCCCGGCCAGCGATCTGGGGAACATCAGGGTTATCCAGAATGTGTGGGGATTGAGCTGGCTCTGGAGAGCAATGACAACCTATTGGCATATGGCCAATGCCTCCCCTCAAAACAACCCCTTTAACAGGGAACCCTGGGATCGCCACCACAGGGGGGACGTGGGTCACCCCTTCATGCCCCTCTCCACAATTTAGGGAAGATAGACTAAAGGTTTCTACCCAAGGCCTGAAACCACCAAAGTTGGGACGTTTTGCTACGGGGATGGCAAAACCCGCCAATGCAGGAAAATTCCATTCCGGCCCTTCAACAGCGACCTTGACGTAGCAGCGCCCGCGTACCTGTGAAGAAGAGGTTAACCTGCAAAAGAAGGCTTAACTGAGGGAAGGGAGGGTGGGAGAAGCTGTGAAGTGGCCTGAGAACTCCCAGGTAAGTTCCGGCCACTATTGTGTGGGCTGGGCGATCCCTCCCCTTACTTGGCCAACTCTCTCCTGGCAACGCCTCCACAGCTGGGATTGGGCAACTGGCAAAGGTAGGCCTCTAGGTGTCCTGCCTGGCAGGGGCGATTCCAGGCTGTACTGCCGGAAGCCGCATGGGATGGGGGGGGGGGGCTGCGCGCGACCACGCAAAAGGGGCCCCCTGTTTTATGTGGGGAGCGGTCATTATGTACTTAAGCCCTGATTTGGGGGGCGGAGTTTAATATTGAATTTATTCTGTACTTGCCAAATTGTTTATTTCTGTCATTTTTTAGTTTACTGTCATATTCTGTATTTTGTACATTTGTATTTCCAGTGCTCTGTGCTTTGAAAGTTTGCTGTGATCCACTTTGGGCTCAGCTCCTTGCGGAACAGACACATATCAATCAATCCCAGTCAAGAGACAGCTGCTTACTGGTTACCAGTACTTTTCTTCTGTGGGGACGCAGGGTTACACATACCCCTAAACATTTTGTGAATCTAAGTTTGGCCTCATTGGGGGCCATATTTCAATATGAGTAGGAAAATGAGTGTACCTCTAAACATATTTTTTTAGAAAAAAAGCACTGTTGGTCACTGGAACCCAGTTCCCCGTGAGGGTGGGGCAATGCCACAGTGATCTTTGTTACTGAGCTCAGTTTGTAGGAGAATCTGCACATATGACGAAGGTGGACGTTAGAGAGCTCAACCATAGGTGGTGCCAGACAGCGGCGTAGCGTGGGTTGTCAGCACCCGGGGCAAGGCAAGTAATTTGCGCCCCCTAACCCGTGGATTTGCGCCCCCTAACCTGTGGATTTGCGCCCCCTAACCCGTGGATTTGCCCTAACCCCAGATCTTGCGCCCGGTGCAGCCGGCCCCCCCTGCACCCCCCCACGCTACGCCACTGGTGCCAGAGTCGATGAGAGGGAGAGCCAACTAATTCTAGTTCTGTCCCCGCCTGCCCTACTGAGAGCTACAAGTGTAACACAGATACTAAGGAGGAGGCAGCGCCTGGGCTAGTTTAAAGTAAAAAAGAAGATGGCTAAAGACAGACTGAAGCTGGCAAAGGCAGTGCCCCACTCACCCTCAGGGAACAGTCTCCACTGCTGTGAAGTGTTGCTGCACATTTGCAACTGTTCATCTTCTTTACAAGGGTTTTGCAGGACTTCGAAAGGTTGGTGATCTCCAAATGTTGGTGAGAATCAAACACCTAATCTTAATAGAAAACTTTAACAGGTACACAGGAAGGAGTACAGCAGGTGTGCATTTCTAAAACACATAGAAGAACCCTGAGCTCACAACTCTTTCTCCTCCTCCACTACTCCTTGCCTGGAATTACCTTTGTACTTGTAACAATGTCCTTCTCCTACAGGAAAGGACCACGTTAGGATAGCTAGGAGAATGTAATAAGTGTTTAACTCAGGAATCCCCAGCCTCCAGATGTTTGGCCTACAACTCCCATGATCCCTAGTTTACATGACCAGTGGTCAGGGATGATGAGAATTGTAGTCCAAAACATCTGGAGGGCCGAAGGTTGGGGGTGCCTGGTTTAACTAGAGAGTTGAGCAGTTCAAGTGGGTTGATGTACAATTCAGCAACAGTTAAGATTAATCGTGGAAATTGCAAACTGTAGAATGATGTCCCTCCACACAGAGATGCACCTGGAACCTTTATTGCAGAATTTCCATTATATGCCAAAGATTCATTCCTTTACCCTACCATGGACATCTGCAATATCATTCCTATTACATTTTAATGCTGCATTTTAAATTATTGTAACCTGCTCTGGGAACCTTATGAAGGAGGATGGATAAGGAGTTAAAAACGTTAATGGTTCTAATTTTCAACTTCTTCTTCCTCCCCTCCTCCTCCTCCTCCTCCTCCTCCTCCTCCTCCTCCTTCTTTGTTTTTCCCCACCACCACCCTCTCCTCACCAGACACTTTAAGCCATGCAGTAGTAGAGAATCCAACCCATCAGGTGAAGGGAATCCTGGGAGGATCAGTCTTGTTTCCTGCCAATGTATCTCAAGGAATAACAGTGCAGAAAATGGAATGGGACTTTTACCCCCAAAGGGGAGGCCTGGGCTTTTGGCTGGCAGAATTCAGTCATGGGAAACTGGAGCACCAAAGTCCCACCAACCGGTTTGAACAACGACTAGACATGGTGGACGAGACAACACTGAGGATCAAAGACCTGGAGTTGGATGACAGTGGGATCTACAATGCTCGCATCTGGTTTACTAAGACACAGTTTCAAGAACAGCGTTTCAGCCTCACCGTTTATGGTAAGTTATTGCTTTCACTGATTGGCTCATGGAATAGGATCAGCACCATTTCCCTTCATAGGCATTGGTAGGGGTGGCGTGAAAGCTTATGCTGATTTCATTTGTGTTCCACAGAGCCAGTGCCAACACCACAGATACACCATCAAGTGGAATCCAAGACTCCAGGTGGATGTAATGTGACCTTGCGATGCCACACACCTGGAAGGGAAGATCTCAGTATCTCCTGGGAAACAGGGGATCCGCACAGGGCCTTAGGAAAGAGTGTGAATCAGTACCAGGTTTCTGACAATGGCCGGGAGCTCCGTGTCTCCTTCTGGAACAGTTCTTTCGACTCCAAATTCACCTGCCTGGCCAGCAATCCTGTTGATCAAAAGAGAGCCTCCTTTGACTTGCTCAACATCTGCCAGAGTTATGAAGGTGAGCAATATATCCTTTCCTTCATTATCCAGAGGATGTGCTTGTGGTTGCGAAAAGGCAGGCTAGCCCTTAACATGAGGGATTTGAGATGTGTTTGTATTCATAAGGCTCCTTGAAGACTGATCTGATCCTGTGAATTGCTGCTCCCCCTCCCCCCATATCCTCCCATTCCTAGCTTAAGAAATTGATTCAGGCAAGTGTGTCTGACAGGGCATTCACAGCCCAAATAATTGCATTACAAATGGGACAGATTAGCAACACTTGTTTATCTCTTGTTATTTATTCTACTGCTCTTAGCTGAGTGTGAGCATGAGGCTCTGAATCTCGGGGTCATGGGTTAAAGCCCCACCTTGGGCAAAAGATTCCTGCATTGCAGGGGTTTGGACTAGGTGACTCTAGTTGTCCCTTCCAACTCTACAATTCTATGAGAGTCACTCTGGTGCTTGCTATTAGAGTATATTTTGAGAGACTCTTATTGCTCATTGCATGTGGACAGTTTGGACCCTTGAGTTGGGGTCCATGGCTTATCTCTTCTGTCATAGTTATTCTGGTGGCTGTGATGATGGCTGTGGCGATGATGTTGGTGTCGGTGCTGGTGGTGGTGCTGGTGATGAAGATATCTAAAAGGCATAGAAGAGGTAGGACCATCTCTATTGATCTTCTTCTAAATATACCACTACATTTCTTTTGCCTATCCCAAAAGGCAGAGACTGGTCAGTGCCATGGATTAAATAATGTGCCTCATGTTGCATTCCACAGGTGTTGGTTCTTTGATGGAAAAGAAGGGGGAAAGTACTCTTACACTCCAGAACTCAAAAATGATTGACGATGACGATGACGATGATGATGATGATGATGATGATGAGGTGAGATGATGATGATGAGGTGAGATTATCAGTGTGCAAAGTAATGATGGAGTGATTGCAGATAATTACAATGAAAGCATCTGATACAGTTTGGAGGCATTTATTACTTACGAAATGATTATTAAAGTTGCAATCTGTTATTTTTAAATGAACAACAGCAACAGAAAACAGACTTCAAACAGGCCAGTCACCTCATAAGAAATGGCAATCAGTTAGGCAAAACCTGTCCCTATGAAGCATCTCTGCTTGTCTGCAGAAGCTTCTCTTAAAATTATCTTCCGCTGGCTCTGGACTCCATCCCATCCAGCCAAAATAAACACCAGCATCTCTCCCTTATGCTGGAAAGGCTGTGGAGAGAGAGACTCATTTTCATGCGTGGGGGAGTTGCGCGTTGGTCTACTCCTTTTGGGAAAAGGTGCTTCACACTATTTCCAAAATTTCGCTGTAATGGGATCCACCCAATTCAGCTCTTGCCTTGTTATCATTAGATTCAACTTTAAACAATAACCTTAAGACGGCTTGTGCAAAGATTCTGTTCCCATCAGGGAAATATGCACAGTTAAACTGGGCAGAATTGAACCCCCCCCCTCCAGCTAGTGAATGAAGAATTCAGCCCTCTGGCTGCAGGGCTCTGCTTCCCACATCCTTCCCCCAGTGAACCCAACAGGATTGTGCTCTCCCCTCACCAGCTGTTCTGGACTCTTCCCAAAATATTACTTTTATCCTTGATTATTTATCATTGATAATAACTGAGTTCTGGAGAATGGAAATGACATACTTTTGTCAATTCAAAATGGGCAATTCCACCCGCTCTCTTATGGTCTTAGTTATGGCAAGTTCTCCAGGAGCCCGTGGAACTAGAAAGCTACCCCTAAAGCTGGAACTGAGGTGCAGGAAAAATGCTTGCTTTTAGGCAAATTGGTATCCTTTCTTGGAGAACGCTTGACTTGGACAGGACTTTAATTTGGTCCAGGGTTCAGGTGGGACAAAATGCACAGAAACTCTTTTAGAAAGAAGTTGCATCTCCAGAGTTCCTACTGTCATAATTTCTCTTCCCCTCCAGGTTGACTCAGACAGAGAGGAATTAACGGCCAGTTCCACACCACCCAGGGAATCCTTTCCTTCTCCCAATTCTTCTCCAGTCTCAGACACAGAGCCCTCAGAGATTGAACACTGCATCCCACAGACCAACATGGGAGATCAGGCACAACATGAGACATCTGTAACATCTCTGGGAGCCACTGCTGAGGAATTCACAGAGGGTCCCTCTGTTGAAAGACCCACTGAAGATCTCTCATCGCTGCCAGTTGAGCCGGAGCTACAGCCTACAGCTTCTGTTGCCAGGGCCTCCTCCAGCGCGACCCGGAACGTTA
The DNA here is from genome assembly GCF_964188315.1 of Podarcis muralis. Lineage (NCBI taxonomy): Eukaryota > Metazoa > Chordata > Lepidosauria > Squamata > Lacertidae > Podarcis > Podarcis muralis. Next base: position 1,524,349 of record NC_135670.1, read on the forward strand.
GGTCCTTCTTGGCGTAGAGGCGTCATTGCAGCTTCTCATCCTTCAGGCCACCGACAAGGCGGTCACGAAGCATATTCTCCAACTCTGAGAAGTTGCAGAACCGGGCAGCTTGGCAGAGAGAGGTCACAAATCCTATTATGGTTTCCCCAGGGGCTTGTCGCTTTGCATAGAAGGCATTTCGACGAGCCACCACTGAGGGCTGTGCCGAAAAGTGCCCCTTCAGCTGTTCCATTATTGTTTTGTAAGGAACGGTAGCGACGTCTTCAGGTGCAAGGAGAGCCCGGGCGATTCTGAATGTCTCCTCTCCACAGCTGAAGAATATCGCCCTCTTCTTGGCGTCTTCTTCGTCGGTGACCCCTTTGGCTTCTAGGAGGAAGGTGAAATGGGAGGCGTACGCTTCCCAGTCTCTGGATGCTGGGTTGAACAGCGAGAAGCTGCTGTTGGTTGCCATTCTGCGTTCCTTGGGTCCCAGAGCTGAAGCCTGGATACACGGTGTGAGGCAGCGGTGCGGCAGGTGGCGGTGCTGCAGTGCTGTGTGTGGCAGTCAGCTCAGCGGGATCCTACCTTCGTCGCCAGTGAAATATACTCAGGGTCGAGTGTGGATTTCATGCTCTTTATTCAGCTCATAGCAGTGAGGAATGAAAGTTTCCCTTGTGATAGGAATTTTATGGTCTTAGATATATGGTAATGTTCATAAGTGTACCAACCAAGCACATACTTAGATCAGCACAGGAAGACCAACCTGGAACCATTTTGATTTCTAAACTGACCAAATCTTTTCTCTGAAGGTCAAAATGTAAAAGCCTCCCCATTGTCTTTTCCTTCACAAATCCTGTCTTAAGGATATGTCTGTTTGAATAGTGTGTGAGCCTGTGACCTGGCCCAGGAACTAAGTATTTATCATTACAAAAGACTGGCCAGGCTCCCCAGGAAATCCAATCAAGTAACCTGCCAGACAGGAGATAAACAACAACAGGAGAAAAACAATATTAACATTTCTGTGATGTAGGTGTGATGTATCTGAGGGGTGGTCTTAAGTTACACCCCTTCTGTGATGTATGTATGATGTTTCTGGGGGTGGTCTTGATCTACAGGGTGGCAATTTCAAAAGTCTTTATAAGGCCTTGCGTGCCATTGTTCTGGGTTCCTCCTCCTTTCCTGCGTGTGAGAGGGGAGCACCCTGTTGCAACAGATCAATAAAGATCAAGCTTACTAGCTGCTTTGCTTCTCAATATTCACTGGTTGGCCTCTGTTATTTTCTCCTCCCAATAGGGAACCTACGTAAGGACTCTATATGGGCTCTTGGATACGCCATAACGGAAAAGGGCAATTTTTGTTTACAACAGTTGCGGATTCACTTCCACCTGGAGCTAGATTGGGTGGCTCCTGCGGACCAATCATACTGCTGCACTGTTCTAGGACCAATCAGACTGCTGCCTTTTGGATCCTATTTAACTCAGTACATAACATATATAATACCTTAAAATTCCTATAACAGGTCTCTGGGTCCTTAAACCCAGGCGCCTTATAATAATAACTATTATTTATTATTTATACCCCACCTATCTGGCTGGATTTTCCCAGCCTTGCCTTACCAATCTTTTCCTATTTAGCTTGGACTCTGGTTAGTGCTTTTTTAAATTAAAGAAGTAAAATACAGTGACTACAAGACCGCCTCTCCTGGTCTGCCCTGCGGAGGACCTTAAGGTCCACAAACGACAACACTTTGGAGGTCCCAAGTCACAAGGTGGTTAGATTAGTCTCAACTAGGGCCAGGGCCTTTTCAGCACTGGCCCCGATCTGGTGGAATGCTCTGTCACAAGAGACCAGGGCCCTGTGGGACTTGACATCTTTCTGCAGGGCCTGCAAGACAGAGTTGTTCTGCCTGGCCTTTGGTTTGGACTCAGTCTGACCCTTATGTTTCCCTCCACTTATGATCTTGATTTATAGGCTACTTTGAAAATAAGGTTGCATTTTAAATTGCATTTTAACCTGTATTTTAAATTGGTGTTGTTTATTCCTATTGTGGCTTTATTGTAATTTTACTGGTGTTAGCTGCTCTGAGCCCGGATCTGGCCGGGGAGGGATGGGTATAAATTAAATTATTAATTATTATTATTATTATTACTCATGGAAGGGTGGGCAGGGCTGGTCCAAGATATTCTGGCACCCGAGGCAAACCCCAGGGGGCAATGTGTGAGGAGAACCTGAGTTTACAGAGTTGTTACAGTAAAATCTGGGTGTGGGGTTACTCTGCCACCCAGCTCGTCGGAATAAGTCTGCGGGTCCCTGCGGAGGAAAAATGAGCTCAGCCGGAGGCAGGAGCAAACAGCAGAAGATCCAAGTTTATTGCACAACAGGTTCAAGGCGAGATTGAACAGCGAGAAAGGGGTGACATGAACTTTTGAAACTCCATCCATGTCCCAGAATACAGTGCAAAATACATCCCAGTTACATCATGAATACATTAAGGAGAGGTTGGGTTACACAGATTACATCATGAATACATTAAGGAGAGGTTGGGTTACACCGGATTAACATATGGAGGAGGGAGGGGGGAATATGCAGAGAGCTGGAGATATGCGCAGATAAGCACATCCTGAGTACCAGTGATGAGAAGACAATGGTCCATATATGCAGAGTCTGCCACCTGGCATTGCCCAGAGGAAAGGCTTGGCAGAGTGATTTGACAGGATTAGGGTCTTGACACCTTGCTTGAGGGATTATGGAGGACAGGGGAGGTGTCATGGAGTCCTAGAGAAATTGAGCAATTTGGCACGTTGATTTTCTATGAATTTTATAGATTTTAGTCCCTTTTGACATTGACAATTGGAAATAAATGGATATATTGTAGCGAAGAAGAAGGTGAAGAAGACATGCCCCCCCCCCCTTCCGTATCAGAGTTAAACAGCTCAGAGTGTGCGTCCTGCCTACTGTGGGGCAGAGAGACTCTGCGTCACTTCTAAGAGTCTCAGTTCTTAGTTCTATTCTGCTTTCATTTTTGTCCGGGACAGACATGCTTGCACGATGTTCCATGATTGTGGATAATTCTGCTGTATTAAAGTGCTTTTAGTTTTAGTAACTCAGCGTGAGACTCTGATTTATGCACACCTACGCACAGAAGAGGGGACGTGGGTGGCGCTGTGGGTAAAAGCCTCAGAGCCTAGGGCTTGCTGATCAAAAGGTCGGCGGTTCGAATCCCCGCGGCGGGGTGCGCTCCTGTTGTTCGGTCCCAGCGCCTGCCAACCTAGCAGTTCGAAAGCACCCCCGGGTGCAAGTAGATAAATAGGGACCGCTTACTAGCGGGAAGGTAAACGGCGTTCCGTGTGCTGTGCTGCCTCGCCAGATGCAGCTTGTCACGCTGGCCACGTGACCCGGAAGTGTCTGCGGACAGCGCTGGCCCCCGGCCTATAGAGTGAGATGGGCGCACAACCCTAGTCTGTCAAGACTGGCCCGTACGGGCAGGGGTACCTTTACCTTTACCTTACACACAGAAGACAGAGGCTTATTTTCTGACCGCTGCTGTGGAAGCGCACAGGGCTTATCTCTCTGAGCTATAAATCACTTCAGACAATGGTGGTATTGTTCTGTCATTGCTGGTTCCATAAGGTGACTCAGGGCTTATTCACACTCCTGGGGGAAACTGCTCTTTGGTGCTTAAGCAGAGCAAGCAGCAATGGGGTTTTCCACTAAAGAGCAGGTTTTCCCTGGGATAGCAGTGGGCAAGTGGGAAATCACTAGCACTCCTCCAGTCACGGGACAAGCGGAAGTATGGATGAGCCCTCAGAGGAAGGAGTAGCCCTTGAAAAGTGTGTCCTTAGGCAGTATCCTTAACCCTGCAGGCCTCATGACTGCAGCTTCTGGAGACAACAAAATCTACATCTGCTTGCAATTTTGCTCCATCCAGGAACTTGCAGGCCATGCTCTGATTCTGACCTGGGTGGGCATCTCAGAGGCACACAGATGCTTTCTGAACAGCCTATACACCACCAATTTCTGCCAGTTAGGCAAATGCACAGTATAGGTTAAAATATGCACTATACTGTTATAGATTTTTTGGGGGGAGGAGGGTCCCCATGAACCCTAGAAATTAATAATGGCAGGGTTTTGATTAATTGGCATATGGAATAAAGTACAAGCTGCAGAGCTGTGCCAGGCAGAGGAATTTGTACTTTATTCCTGGGCTAGTTCATGCCAAACAGCCTGGCTGAGCTACGGTCATCAAGGAACAATAGAAAGCAATTGAGCGGGTGGTGCAGTGGGTTAAACCACAGAGCCTAGTGCTTGCCGATCAGAAGGTCAGCGGTTCGAATCCCGCGACGGGGTGAGCTCCCATTGCTCGGTCCCTGCTCTTGCCAACCTAGCAGTTCAAAAGCACGTCAAAGTGCAAGTAGATAAATAGGTACCGCTCTGGCGGGAAGGTAAACGGTGTTTCCGTGCGCTGCTCTGGTTCGCCAGAAGCGGCTTAGTCATGCTGGCCACATGACCTGGAAGCTGTACGCCGGCTCCCTTGGCCAGTAAAGCAAGATGAGCACCGCAACCCCAGAGTCATCCAGAGGGGCTCCATTTCTCCTACCGCTTCGCTGAAGGGGCGCTGAGCAGAGAGGGGGAGATTCCCCCCCCCGTTCTCTCCCTCCTATGATCCGGTGCGTCCTATAGAGTGAAAAATACGGAACTTCCAGGGAAAATGATCATTAAATCATCTGGGACGTCTACACCACAAGCCGTGGGGCATATCACCTTTGTGAGTTCAGAGATGGGAAACTGGAGCAGCCTGAGGTCAAGTACAGGTTTGTTCGCAACCCTTGATCATATTGGTTGTCCTTCTCTGCACACAATCTAGCTTGTGTATAAAGAAGGTAAAGGGACCTCTGACCATTAGGTCCAGTCGTGGCCGAGTCTGGTGTTGTGGCGCTCATCTCGCTTTACTGGCTGAGGTAGCCGGCGTACAGCTTCTGGGTCACGTCGCCAGCATGACTAAGCCACCCACAGGAGAGGCATCTTCCTACAAGAGGCAGTGAAGACCACCATCCCGGATGGCTTGAAAAGAGGATGAGATACATTTGTGGAGGAGAAAACTGTGGATGGATACTAGGCAGGATGGCTCTCCTCTGTCTCCTCCGTTGGAGGCAGCCATGCTTCTGAATACCAGCTGCTGGAAGACTACCAGGGAGACTAAAAAGGAGGGAGGCAAATAATTAACAACAGGAGAGTGACGGTTCTTGTCTGGTGTATATAAGCAGGGAGTTCCAAAGAGTGGTGCTGCCAACCCTGAAAGTTCGATGAAGTGCAAAGCAAACATTATGGCATTTATACATGAGCCCGTCCTTCTTGCTGACGAGGGAGGAGGGGGAGAGTTTTTAAGAAGCTTGAACTTATATTTAGTCTCAAGAGGGAGAAGTTCTCCAGGTGTCAAGTTTCAAAAGGAGAGAGACAGAGAGAGAATCACAAGTTCAACAGGGAGGAAAGAAGTGGGGCAGCAGCACCCATATCCACCCTGGAGTGGCTTTTTCTGCCCCAGAACCAGTCAGAAAAACTGAGCTAGAGACCCTGGATCCACATTTGCATACAGAGACCTTTCCTGGTGTCCACAGGGTTGCATCCCCCCCCCCAATTTTAGGAAAACAATTTTGCTTAATTTAACATAAGTTGTTCTATTTTCACTAATGCTTGTATTGCTTGGAACACTTTATGATCAATGCATACAAAACATGCATGCACTGATGCGCACACATTTTCCCAGTACATGCATGTTTGTACATATTAATTGGCAGCTAAACAGCAAAGCAAAATTCAGACAAGTGTGGATTTCATCCGTCGAGGATGGTTTAGCTAAGATTGCTGCATTGAAGGGGGTTGGACTAGATGACCACTGGGAACCCTTCCAATTCTACCATTCTATGATTCAAACGCCCCTTCATGGATCACTGCCTTGCCGTGGTGAATGGGCTTGAATAACTCAGAAAAGCTATGAGCTATGCCGTGCAGGGCCACCCAAGATGGATAGGTCATAGTGGAGAGTTTCGACTAAAAGTGATCCACCTGGAGCAGGAACCGGCAAGCCACTCCAGTATCCCTGCCAAGAAAACTCCATGGACAAAGGCAACAGGCATATAAAAGTTATGACGCTGGAAGATGAGCCCCTCAGGTTGGAAGGCGTCCAACACGCTACTGAGGAAGAGCGGAGGACAAGTACAAGTAGATTCAGAGCTGATGAAGCGGCTGGGCCAAAGCTGAAAGGACGCTCAGTTGCGGATATGCCTGGAAGCGAAAGGAAAGTCCAATGCTGTAAAGAAAAATACCGTAATTTTTGCTTTATAAGACTCACTTTTTCCCTCCTAAAAAGTAAGGGGAAATGTCTGTGCGTCTTAAGGAGCGAATGCAGGCTGCACAGCTATCCCAGAAGCCAGAACAGCAAGAGGGATCGCTGCTTTCGCTGCGCAGCGATCCCTCTTGTTGTTCTGGCTTCTGAGATTCAGAATATTTTTTTTCTTGTTTTCCTCCTCCAAAAACTAGGTGCGTCTTATGGTCTGGTGCGTGTTATAGAGCGAAAAATACGGTATTGCATAGGAACCTGGAATGTAAGAACCATGAACCTGGGTAAGTTGGATGTGGTCAAAAATGAGATGACATGAATAAATATTGACATCCTGGGCATCAGTGAACTAAAATGGACAGGAATGGGCGAATTCAGTTCAGATGACCATCATATCTACTACTGTGGGCAAGAATCCCATAAAAGAAATGGAGTGGCCCTCATAGTCAACAAAAGAGTGGCGAAAGCTGTACTGGGATGCAATCTCAAAAATGATAGAATGATCTTGATACGAATCCAAGGCAGACCTTTAAACATCACAGTAATCCAGGTTTATGCACCAACTACTGGTGCTGAAGAGACTGAAATTGACCAATTCTACGAAGACTTATAAGACTTATAATATCGAAGTGATACCAAAGAAGGATGTTCTTCTCATTGGAATGCTAAAGTAGGGAACCAAGAGATAAAAGGAACAACTGGCAAGTTTGGCCTTGGATATCAAAATGAAGCAGGGCAAAGGCTAATAGAGTTCTGTCAAGAGAACAGACTGGTCATCACAAACACTCTTTTCCAACAACACAAGAGACGACTCTACACATGGACATCACCAGATGGGCAGCATCGAAATCAGATTGATTACATTCTCTGCAGCCAAAGATGGAGAAGCTCAATACAGTCAGCAAAAACAAGACCTGGAGCTGACTGTGGCTCAGATCATCAGCTTCTTATAGCAAAATTCAAGCTTAAACTGAAGAAAGTAGGAAAAACCACTGGGCCAATAAGATACAATCTAAATCAAATCCCTTATGAATACACAGTGGAAGTGAGGAACAGGTATAAGGATTTAGATTTGGTGGACAGAGTGCCTGAAGAACTATGGATGGAGGCTCGTAACATTATACAAGAGGCAGCAACTAAAACCATCCCAATGAAAAGGAAATGCAAGAAAGCAAAGTGGCTGTCCAACGAGGCCTTACAAATAGCGGGGGAGAGAAGGCAAGCAAAATGCGAGGGAGATAGTGAAAGATACAGGAAATTGAATGCAGATTTCCAAAAAATAGCAAGGAGAGACAAGAAGGCCTTCTTAAACAAGCATTGCAAAGAAATAGAGGAAAACAACAGAATGGGAAGAACCATTTGTTGTTGTTTAGTCATTTAGTTGTTTCCGACTCTTCGTGACCCCATGGACCAGAGCACGCCAGGCACTCCTGTCTTCCACTGCCTCCCACAGTTTGGTCAGACTCATGTTTGTGGCTTCGAGAACACTGTCCAACCATCTCGTCCTCTGTCGTCCCCTTCTCCTTGTGCCCTCCATCTTTCCCAACATCAGGGTCTTTTCCTTTTTTTTAAAAAAATATTCATTTTACAATACAAAATTTAGAAATACATCGCTAATATTTTCACAAAAATATTCTTTTTGGACTTCCTTCAGCTCATCTGCAAATCCTCCGTTTTACTTCTTTCTTCCACGTTTCTTACTTGAATATTGCCTTTTATTACTCCTACTGGCGTTCTCTGATCCAGGGGGTCACGAAGAGGTGGACATGACTAAACAACTAAACAATAACAACAACGAAATGCTAAAAGCAGCAGAGACATCTGAAGGCAGCCCTGTTCAGGGATCCAAACTACAAGAAAGAAGATTCCACCTAAACATTAGGAAGAACTTCCTGACAGTAAGAGCTGTTCGACAGTGGAATTTGCTGCCAAGGAGTGTAGTGGAGTCTCCTTCTTTGGAGGTCTTTAAGCAGAGGCTTGACAACCATATGTCAGGAGTGCTCTGATGGTGTTTCCTGCTTGGCAGGGGGTTGGACTCGATGGCCCTTGTGGTCTATTCCAACTCTATGATTCTATTATTCTAATGTATGACATATTAGTGTGTTTTTGGTCTTTGTGGAAGCTGCCCAGAGTGGCTGGGGAAACCCAGCCAGATGGGCAGGGTACAAATAATAAATTATTATTATATTATTATTATAAACCAGACATTGATAAAGAAAAGTTAATACCTCAATACGCGGTCATAGTGTAGAAAATAAGACCTGTAACTGACTCACAGAAGTTTTGCATTTCTGTGTGGGCTCCTCGTGAACTTTTCCTATTTTTAGCTCACAGCTTTATCAGCGGCGAAGACTGTATCATCTTTCAGTTACTCTGGAGCCTTTCCCTCTTATAGCAAGCTTACAGCATGCTGTAGCCTGCAGCATTTATTATACATGGGAATGAAAGCAGAAGCCTGTTGCTGTACAAGTGTGGGCAAATCAACTCTCCACCAGCAGAAGCCACACCTGAGGCTCCCTATTATCCTGGCCTGAAATATTCATGAATTTTGTGATCCTTCTCTCCTTTGGTCCATTGATCTTCGCTTCCCTGGGTAAGTCCTTGAAAAGAAAAGCTGAATGCATAGGGTGAAAAGCTATAGGTTTCCTTAATCATGAAGGGGAAAGAAACTGACAATGCTGAGTTCATCTGGAGAATAGGTCTCCTCCCTGAAAGTCCCTCCCCCCCCCCATCAGGGTCAATGTGTTTTGGCACCTGCTGGAGGCTCACATTCCACTGACAAGAGACCCCACCCCTCCAGACCTTCTCCTCTTTCCACCACTGCTTTCTCATTCTGGCCAAATCATGGTGGCTGTCATGGGCCCAGGGGGTTGGGGCGCAGGCCAGAGGTGGCTGGGGACAGGGAGGAGAAGCCCCAGAGGGACCGGCTAGACTGGGACAGACCCTGGGGAGCTCAATGAGCAATGCAAGGGGATGATCCTAGAAAGGTCTTAGTGGGGAGGGTTCCCCTTGTTCCATCCAGGCTCCCCGTGAGTCACCCTAGTGTGCAGCACTGGCCTCGTCTTCAGAGCTGCCAGAGTTGGGCTCTGACTCAACCATGCTGCCTATTGCCCCACTGGCTCCACCTCTGGAGCTGACCGAGGCTGCCCCAGCCAATCTCTCAGGAGGAGGCTGCCTTCCCTGTCTGCTCTAGAGGAGTCCTCTCCCCCCTTGCATAGGTCCCAGAAATGCCAGAACAAGTCAGAGCCAGCCCTCTCAGAGGAGGGTCGTTTCCTTGTGCAGCCTCAGGAACATGCCCTTGGGCTGCGCTGAGTTGCTCCCCTCCCCTCCCCATAGAATGCTGCTTTTTGGATCAATGTCTTAACTTGCCTAGCCACAAGTGGCACCTCCTGCATATTCAGATCGTGTCTTGCCTCTGTATGGTACCAGTCTGAGCATTAGAAGCTTCAGTAGAAACTATGTGCGCCGCATCACACTGTTGACTCCTGCTAAACTTTTGATCTACTAAGACTGCAAGATCTCCTTCACATGTACTACTAGCAAGCCAAGTGGCCCCCATCTTATATTTGTGCTGCTGGTTTTTCCTGCCTAAATTCTCTCTGAATTGCTATATGGTGCCCCTGCAGCCTCATTCTCAGCCACCCACATTTAAATTTTCATGAAAGAATTAAAAACTGCTCTGCCACCTTTTTATTTTAAAATAAAACAGCCCCGGTTCAAGTGGAGTCCATCCCTTTTGTACAGGCCCAGGTTGCCCCAGAATGTTCCCCAGAGCAAAACAAACCCAAACTCCTTCCCCAAATACTATCATGTCATCCACAACTGAGACCAAACAGCTCTGCTTGTCCATCTGGCCCTGCATATGAAACTCTTAGTATTTCAGAGAAAGCTACCTTAGAGGTCCTGACTTTCAACATCCTAAATTTGGCTTCCAGGACCCCTAGACTACATTTCCCCATGTCACTGGTGCCAACATGCACTGTGGTCCTTCCCAGCACTATCTGCTAGGCTATCTAGGCAATGAGCAACATCCACAACCTTCGTTCACCCCATGTCACTGGTGCCAACATGCACTGTGACCACTGACTCCACCCCAGCAGTGTCTGCCAGGCTATCTAGCCAATGAGAGGCAGCGGAGGAAGCCTCTCAGGCACCTAGGGCGGTGTGCCCAGGGGTGGCACAAACCACCTGTCAGGAATCGGTTCGCAAAGAAGGGGGGAGAGACCAGAATGTACAGAGAGCCTCCTCGGATGAGCCGCTGTACTTCGTCAGAGTCCGAGGAGGAGGGACTGTCAGGAGACACGGAAGATGAGAGGGAGGGAGACCCAAAGGCTGCTATAGTAGAGAGAAAGGAGCAGCTACCTGCGCTTAGTTTTTCATGTAAGGAGAGGAGAAGAAGGAGGGGTTTCTGGAAGCTTTTATGCTGGAGGGGGAACAGGCGAGAGCCACTTCCGGAAACTGAAAGCGATTGAGGCAGACATGCTTTCAAGAGCTCCGTATTGTACATAGTTTTGCACTTAATAAATCTTGTAAAAAAGAGGCTGGAATCCTGGGCTGTTTTCTCCACAAGCACCCACATATCACCTTGACACCACCCATAGGGACGCAGCATGGGGCGCATGGTGCCCCTAGGGAGAGATGGGATGGGGCGCACTGTGGGGCCTCACCCGCCCTACAGCTGGGTGGGAAGCAATAGGCAGGCAGCGCAGAGGACCTTCTTTGTGACAGGCTGCTAAACTGTGGAATGATGTCCCTCCCCAAAGAGGTGACCTGGCACCTTTAGTGTAGAGTTTCCATTATATGCTGAAGATCCACCTCTTCTCCCTACCATTCACACCTGCAATATAACCAGACCACAAGACACACCTAGTTTTTGGAGGAGGAAAACAAGAAAAACAACAACTATCTTTATTACGGTCCAGAGACCCAACAAAACATTACAAATCAATACAGAGTTCATACAGCCTACCTCCAGGTTAATCAAACACTTTGTTTGGAATATAGGGCTCATTTGTTCTTGCAACCACCGATAAAAACTTTGCCACTGCCAACGTTCTAGCTTTTGTCCGGTCTTCCAGTAGGAACCTGACATAGTGAGCCTCTGACTTTCCCGGGAAAGACACCAGCAAGGGTAGTATCAGTTCAGCCCTGGCCTGCTCATACTTCGCACAATGTAACAAAATATGATTTATGGAATCGATGTCTTGAGCACACGAGCAAAGTCTGTCCTGGTAGGGAACTCCTCTCAACCTACCATCCAGCACTGCAGAGGGGAAGACATTCAGTCTGGCTTTGGTGAAAAGCCTTCGATAGTTAGGTACTGTCAAGTTTTTGATGTAAGATGTTAACTCAAAGACATACCCATATTGAACTCCTGCTGCCAGTGGACTACAGACTGTGTGTGACCGAGATCACAAGTCACTGTGTGCATTGTCCCATAATCTTTGCTTTAAAACCTTTAAATCTTTTGCTTTAAAAATATTATGAATATCAGAAGCCAGAACAACAAGAGGGATCGCAATCCCTCTTGCTGTTCTGGCTTCTGGGATAGCTGCGCAGCCTGCATTCGCTCCATAAGACGCACACACATTTCCCCTTACTTTTTAGGAGGGGAAAAAGTGAGTCTTATAGAGCAAAAAATAAGGTAATTTTTGGACCCTCCCTCTTATGTTTTAATGCTGCATTTTAAATTGTTGAAATCTCCTCTGGAACTTCATGAAGGAGGATGGATAAGAAGCTAAAAACGATAGTGATACTAATTTTCCCCTTTGTTTGTATCTCCTCCCCCACCACCCTATTCTCACTAGAAACTGTAAGCCATGCAGTAGAGAATGCACTCAGCATCCCCTCCTCCTTGCATTCTGTAGGAGCATTGCAAGGATAATTACTCTCAAATTAATAATAAAGATCCACCTCTTTTCCCTACCATTCACACCTGCAATATCATTTTTGGACCCCCCCTCTCGCGTTTTAATGCTGCATTTTAAATTGTTGTCACCTCCTCTGGGACCTCATGAAAGAGGATGGATAAGGAGCTCAAAATGATAATCATACTAATTTCCCCCTTTGTTTGTATCTCTTCCCCCCCCCTCCCCTCACTAGAAACTTTAACTCATGCAGTAGAGAATCCAAGCCATCAGGTGAAGGGAATCCTGGGAGGATCAGTCTTGTTTCCTGCCAATGTATCTCAAGGAATAACAGTGGAGAAAATGGAATGGGACTTTTACCCCCAAAGGGGAGGCCTGGGCTATTGGCTGGGGGAATTCAGCCATGGGAAACTGGAGCACCCAAGTCCCACTGACCGATTTGGACAACGGCTAGATATGGTGGATGAGACAACACTGAGGATCAAAGACCTGGAGCTGGATGACAGTGGATTCTACAATGCTCGCATCTGGTTTACTAAGGCACTGTTTCAAGAACAGCATTTCAGCCTCACTGTTTGTGGTAAGTTATTGCTTTCACTATAATAATAATAATAATTTATTATTTATATCCCGCCCATCTGGCTGAGTTTCCCCAGCCACTCTGGGCGGCTCCCAATCAGTGTTAAAAACAGTACAGCGTTACATATTAAAAACTTCCCTGAACAGGGCTGCCTTAAGATGTCTTCTGAATATCAAGTGATTATTTATCTCTTTGACATCTAATGGGAGGGCGTTCCACAGGGCGGGCGCCACTACTGAGAAGGCCCTCTGTCTGGTTCCCTGGTTTCTCTACATAGGTACTGGGAAGCATGTGGGACCCAAACCTTATGCTGCTTTCATTTGTTTTCCACAGAGCCAGTGCCGACACCACAGATACACCACCAAGTGGAATCCAAGACTCCAGGTGGATGTAATGTGACCTTGCGATGCCACACACCTGGAAGGGGAGATCTCAGTATCTCCTGGGAAACAGGGGGTCCACACAGGGCCTTAGGAAAGAGTGTGAATCAGTACCAGGTTTCTGACAATGGCCGGGAGCTCCGTGTCTCCTTCTGGAACAGTTCTTTCAACTCCAAATTCACCTGCCTGGTCAGCAATCCTGTTGATCAAAAGAGAGCCTCCTTTGACTTGCTCAACATCTGCCAGAGTGATGAAGGTGAGCAATACATCCAATAATAATAATAATAATAATAATAATAATAATAATACCCCGCCCATCTGATTGGGTTTCCCCGGCAACTCTGGGCAGCTTCCAATACAGTATTAAAATACGGTAATGCATCGAACATTAAAAGCTTCCCTAAAGAGCCCTAAAGAGGGCTGCCTTCAGATGTCGTCTAAAAGTCAGGTAGTTGTTTACTTCCTTGACATCTGGTGGGAGGGCGTTCCACAGGGTGGGTGCCACTACCAAGAAGGCCCTCTGCCTGGTTCCCTGTAATCTCGCTTCTCACAGTGAGGGAACCGCCAGAAGGCCCTCAGAGCTGGACCTCAGTGTCCAGGTAGAACGATGGAGGTGGAGACACTCCTTCAGATATACTGGGCTGAGGCCGTTTAGGGCTTTAAAGGTCAGTACCAGCACTTTGAATTGTGCTTGGAAACGTACTGGGAGCCAATGTAGGTCTTTCAGGACCAGTGTTATAAGGTCTCGGAGGCCGCTCCCAGTCCCCAGTCTAGCTGCCGCATTCTGGATTAGTTGTAGTTTCCAGGTCACCTTCAAAGGTAGCCCCACGTAAAGCGCATTGCAGTAGTCCAAGCGGGAGATAACCAGAGCATGCACCACTCTGGCGAGACAGTCTGTGGGAAGGGAGGGTCTCAGCCGGCGTACCAGATGGAGCTGGTAGACAGCTGCCCTTTACACAGAGTTGACCTGCGCCTCCATGGACAGCTTTGAGGCCAAAATGACTCCCAGGCTGCGCACCTGGTCCTTCAGGGGCTTAGTTACCCCATTCAGGACCAGGGAGTCTTCCACACCTGCCCGCCTCCTCTCCCCCAAAAACAGTACTTGTCTTGTCAGGATTCTACCTCAATCTGTTAGCCGCCATCCTTTGCTTCCTTATCCAGAGGTGCTGCTTGGGGATGGTGAATATGCAGACTGGCCCTTAACATGAGGGATTTGAGGAGATGTGTTTGTATTAATAAATGCTGCTCTTCACATGCTTGTGAGCAGGATCAGAGCAAACACAGCACACCTTGGAGACTGCCTTAAGAAATAGATTCAGGCAGTGGCATAGCATGGGGGGTGCAGGGGGTGCCAGCTGCACTGGGTGCAACATCTGGGGTTAGGGTTAGGGGGTGCAAATCCACAGGTTAGGGAGCCAAATTACTTGCCTTGCCCCGGGTGCTGACAACCCACGCTTCGCCACTGGATTCAGGGCAGGCAAGTGTGTCTGACAGGGCACTAACAGCTCAAATCATTGCAATACAAATGGGACATATTAGCAAGCTTTTTTATCTCATGTTATTTATTATACCAGGGGACGCGGGTGGCGCTGTGGGTAAAAGCCTCAGCGCCTAGGGCTTGCCGATCGAAAGGTCGGAGGTTCGATTCCCCGTGGCAGGGTGAGCTCCCGTTGCTCGGTCCCAGCGCCTGCCAACCTAGCAGTTCGAAAGCACTCCCGGGTGCAAGTAGATAAATAGGGACCACTTACTAGCGGGAAGGTAAACGGCGTTTCCGTGAGCGGCTCTGGCTCGCCAGAGCAGCGATCTCACGCTGGCCACGTGACCCGGAAGTGTCTCCAGACAGCGCTGGCCCCCGGCCTCTAGAGTGAGATGGGCGCACAACCCTAGAGTCTGTCAAGACTGGCCCGTACGGGCAGGGGTACCTTTACCTTTACCTATTTATTATACTGCTCTCAGCCAGGTGTGAACATGAGACTTTGAATCTCGGGATCATCGGTTCAAGCACTGCCTTGGGCAAAAGATCCCTGGAATTCAGGGGGTTGGACTAGATGACTCTAGTTGTCCCTTCGAACTCTACATTTCTATGATTCTATGAGAGTCACTTTGCTGGTTGTTATTAGAATATGTTTTGAGAGACTCTTATTACTCATTGCAGGTGGACAGTTGAGTTGGAGTCCATGGCTTATCTCTTCAGTCATAGTTCTTCTGGTGATAATGGTGATGATGATGGTGAATTGGATGCACAGGAAGATCATATTTAAAAGGCATAGAAGAGGTAGGACCATCTCTATTGATCTTTTCCCCATGTCTCCTGAGATGGGGGCTTCCTGTCAAATATACCTCTTCCTTTATTTTGTTTATCCCGAGAGGCAGAGACTGGTCAGTGCCATGGACTCAATAATGTGTTTCATGTTGCATTCCACAGGTGTTTGCTCTTTGATGCCAAAGAAGGGGGAGAGTTCTCTTACATTCTGGAACCCAGAAGATGGTGATAATGAGGTGAGATGATCAGTATGCAAAGTAATGATGGGGTAATTGGTAGATAACAATGAAACCATCTGATACATTTGGAAGGCATTTGATACTTATGATATTATTATTTAAATTGTAATCTTTTTTTTTAAAAAAAGAAACAACAACAAACAGATTTCAAAGAGGCCAGTGACCCGATAATAAATGGCCATCAATTTGGCACAACCCGCCCCTATGAACCATCTCTGCTCTCATAATTATCTTTCACTGGCACTGCAATTGATCCCATCCAGCCAAAATAAGTACTAGCATCTCTACTTTATGCTGAAAAGGCTCATATTTCCATGCATGGTGGATTTTTACATTGGGATACTCCTTTTAGGAAAAGGTGTTTCACAGTATATCCAAAATTACGCACCAATCCTTTCCACCACATCAGCTCTTGCCTTGTTATCAATAGAATCAAATTTAAACAATAACCTTAAATGAAGAGACTTTGTATTTTTACTATAAACAGCAAGCCAATTTACAATAGGCCAATACTGGAAACAACCGATAGAAATGGGCAATTCCACCCGCTTTCTTAGGGACTTAGTTATGGCAAGTTCTCCAGTGGAACTAGAAAGCTAGCCCTAAAGGCTGGGACTGGGGTGCAGGAAAGATTCCTGCTTTTAGGCAAATGGGTATCCTCCTTAGAGAACTCTGGACCTGGATGGGACTTTAATTTTTTCCAGGGTTCAGGTGGGCCAAAATGCCTTTTAGGAGTTGAATCCCCAGAGTCCCTCCTGTCATATTTTTTCTCCAATGCAGATTGAACTCTGCATCCTACAGATCAACATGGGAGATCAGCCACATCTCCTGCAGCCACTGCCAAGGGATTCATTGAAGGTTCCTCAGGGGAAAGACCCATTGAAGATCTCTCAAAGCTGCCAGTTGAGTCGGAGCTACAGCCTACCCTGCACCTTTAAACACTTGTCCCAAGAGTCCCGTGACCAGGCCAAAGGGCAACATACCAAGACTTATCCAGTGACTATGGATGGGGTCTCCTTGAGAGCAAGGAATCTCAGGAATGCCTTCATGACCAGCACCAACAAGAGTGTATAAGGCACTCCTCTTCAGCCTCCCTGTTGATGGAAACAGTGCAGGCAAGAAGGGGTGAGTGAAGATACACATCAGGAACAGGGGATTGCCTTGCCTCTCTCTTCCTACTTTGCTTGGACTCTGGTTAACACTTTTATATACTTATATGTGTGTGTATCTGAAGAAGTGTGCATGCACATGAAAGCTTATACATAGAACAAACTTAGTTGGTCTCTAAGGTGCTACTGGACTATTTTATTATTATTATTATTTCGATTGTGTCAGACCAACACGGCTACCTACCTGAAAACAGAAAACAATTGAGGGACACTAACAGTACAAGAGAACTCCTTCCCCCTTGCCCCAGGTGTGAACAGAGACTGGGGATTTGGAAGGCTGCCAGGGTAACAGCTCTGTCTGGGGGGGGGGCTACTGGGAGGAAGAAGGAGGAGGAAGAAGAGCTGAGAGCTATCTTGGGCATGTTGTCTGCAGGCACTGCTGTCCCTTGAAATGACCAAGCCATAAAATCTGGAATCCCTCCATGCAGACTGAAGGTGTAAATAAGTGAAGAAATCATATTTCTTAAAGCTACAGCAGTCTCTGTTGTATCTTCCATTCTCCAAATGAACACAGACTTCTTTGGGTGCCTGGGATCCCATGGGCTCTTGCCACAACTGGGCAGAGAGAGGGGGAGATGCCCGACTTTTGCAACAATACATTGGACTGAAGCACAAGGTTGTTTTCACTCTTCTCCCTTGCAAAACATCCACAAAAGAGATTTTCTTTTGGGAAGGAAACATATTTTCCCTACCAATGAGACTAAAAGGGAGGGAGGCAAATATTTTAACAGCAGCAGAGTGACAGTGCTTGTCTGGTATCAATAAGAAGGGAGTTTCAAAGAGTGGTGCTGCCAACACTGAAAGATCAATCCCTTGGAAAGTGCAAAGCAAACATTATGACATTTATACATGAGCCAGTCCTTCTTGCTCTTTGGTTCCATCTTTGTTTTGTTATTTCTTTGTGTCTTCTCCTTACCCCTCATCATACAAGCTTGAACTTGTATTTAGTCTCAAGGGGCAGAAGATCTCTAGGTGTCATGTTTCAAAAGGAGAGACACAGAGACATAGTCACAAGTGGGGCAGGATGCCAGCTTCAGCACCCCCATATCCACCCCAGAGTGTCTTGCTCTCCCCTGAACCCCTCAAAATAAGCTGGGCTAGAGACCCTGGATGCACATTTGCCCACAGAGACCTTCCCTGGTGTCCATGGGGTCCCATCTCCCCTCCCCTCCATTTTAGCAAAGCAATTTTACTTACTTTAACACATTTTGTTTTATTTTCACTAATGTTTGTATTGCTTTGTACATCTTATGATTAATGCATACAAAACATTCATGCACTGATGTGCACATATTTTCCCAGTACATGCATGTTTGTACATATTAATCGCCGGTGAACAGCAAAACAAAATTCATGCTAGTGTGGATTTCATCTGTCATGGATCATAGGCGCCGACTCCATGGGGCCTGAGGGGGCCCGAGCCCCCTCAAAAATTTTATTGGGGGGGCTCTGCCCCCCCAATAATTTAAGAAAATTATTGGGCGCGCGCGGCGGAAACGTCCTCCGCCGGTGATGTCACCCGGGCCTTGCGGAAAAGGCGCCGCGGGGCCGCGGCACAAGGGTGAGTGGCGAGGGCGGGACGGGGCCGCGCGCTCCTTTCCTCGGCTGCCCTCGTCGCGCGCCTTGGCTCCCGCGGCCGGCGAGGGGAGCCCAGGCCGCGTGCGGCTGCTGCCGCCGCCTCTCCTGGGGGCGCCGCCTCCCCAGGCGGGAACACTGCGGGTGCGCGAGGGAGGAGGGCGGCCCCCGGGGGCTGGGAGAGCCGGGCTGCCGTGGCCGAGAGGGCTGCTCTGCCGGGCGCCGCTGACATTGGAACTTAGAAAACTTCCCGGGGCAGGACCCCGGTATGGGCCCCCCCAATATTTTTTATAAGTCGGCGCCCCTGTCATGGATGGTTTAGCTTAGATTTAGATTAGAAATTAGAACACTCTCCAGAAACTGGGTTTTGCCCCTCAAGCCCTTCTAAGTCTGGGCTTGGGCCAGGCAAAAGCTACAGTCAGGCAAAGAATATTAGACACCAAGAGACAACAGGACTGCGCAAGATGCCCCGACTATAAAATTGGAGAAATCGAGAGAGATATA
The DNA here is from genome assembly GCF_964188315.1 of Podarcis muralis. Classification (NCBI taxonomy): domain Eukaryota; kingdom Metazoa; phylum Chordata; class Lepidosauria; order Squamata; family Lacertidae; genus Podarcis; species Podarcis muralis. The sequence continues at coordinate 1,543,242 of NC_135670.1, forward strand.
GCCGCACTGGCAGCATATCTCTTCTTTTTCGTATCTAGAAATGCAAGAAGGGCCTTTATACTTACCAGAAGCTCAGTTCTTCCCTCACTGGTCCTGGAAGGAGCCGTTAGAAAAGTCCCGTATGCTCATAGACTTTGCACCTGTCCATTGGGAGAGATAGGAAGCCCAGAAACCCAAGTGTGTTTTATAAGCTGGTCTCTGACTGTAATAAATTATCTATCTAACATAGATACTAAACTAAACATAGATACAGTAAAGTTAATGCCTCATGTTGTCATAGTGTGAAAGAGAAAACCTGCAACTTGTCCTGAATTTCTGTGTGGGCACCTCGTGAGCATTTCCTATTTTTAGCTTCACTGCCTCAAATGCTGTGCAATCTTTTCTCGCATGTGGTTCCCTCCTATAGCAAGCTTTGGGGTGGTGACGTGCAGCATTTCTTATGCCTGGGAATAAAAGTAGAAGCCTGTTGCTGTACAACTGTGGGCAAATCAACTCTCCAGCAGCAGCAGCCACACCTGAGGCTCCCTATATTCCTGGCCAGAAATATTCATGAATTTTGTGAGCAGGAGCCACGGGATCCTTCTCTCCTTTGGTCTATTGATCTTCTATTCCCTAGGTAAGTTCTTGCAAAGAAAAGCTGAATGCATAGGGTGAAAAGCTGTAAGTTTGTTTGGTCATGAAGGGGAAAGTAACTGAGAATGCTGAGCTCATCTGGAGTTTCTGGAGTTTCCCTGAAACTCCCTGAAAGTTTCTGGCACTGGTCTTGCTACACTCCAAGCAGTGTGGCTTAAATACAGCTCAGAGGGGAGGGGAAGATGGCATACAGCTGGCTCCCAAATCCTTCTCCAGAGGAGTCTGGTGACTGAAAGAGGCAAATGTCAGGGAGGACAATCATGGTCAGTCTCTTCCGCAGCCTCCTGAACAAACCAGCTGTGGGCACAGATCTTATTGCTCTTCAGAACAAAGAGTGTGGGAGGAACAGAATTGCTGTTTGCGAATATTGGCTAATAACAAAAGTCTTGTGACAGATCTGGGCAAAGCAAAAGAAAAGAAAAAAACTGGCAGCTTTTGCAGATTGAGGAGGCTTTAACAACAACAAAAGCATTCTACTTGCCCAGCTTTTTATTTGCTTGAAAGAAGTTCAAAGAAGCAAAACTCATAGGTCACTGAACCCCAAAGAAATGTTCATATGCCCTCAAACCCCATAATTAACTCCAGATGGGAGATCAGGAACATCAGAACCTAAGAAGATCCTGTCAGTGGCTCGTCTAGCCTGGCATCCTGTTCTTCTCACAATGGCCAGCCGGATGCCAGTGGGAAACTGGCAAACAGGACCTGAGCACCAGAATGCTCTCTCCTTCTGTAGTTTCCAGCAGCAGGTATTCAGAATCATTGCTGCCTCCAATGGAGGAGGCAGAGCAGAGCCATCCTGCCTAGAATCCCTCAACAGTCTTCTCCAAACCTATAGCTTTTCACCCTATGCATACAGCTTTTCTTTGCAAGGACTTACCCAGGGAAGAGAAGATCAATGGACCAAAGGAGAGAAGGATCACGAGGCTCCTGCTCACAAAATTCATGAATATTTCTGGCCAGGAATATAGGGAGCCTCAGGTGTGGATGCTGCTGCTGGAGAGTTGATTTGTCCTCATTGGTACAGAAACAGGCTTCTGCTTTTATTCCCAGGCATAAGAAATGCTGCAGCGCACAGCCCCAAAGCTTGCTATAAGGGGGAAAGGTTGCAGAGTAACTGAAAGATGATACAATCTTGGAGCTGAGAAAGCTGTGAGCTAAAAATAGGAAATGTACACAAGGTGCACACACTGAAATTCAGTACAATTTGCAGGTCTTCTCTTTCACACTATGACAACACGAGGCATTAACTTTACTGTATCTATGTTGAGTTTAGTATCTATGTTGCTTTTAGCACTTAGTTAGAATCATAAAATCATAGAATGGTAGAATAGGAAGGGCTCCCAAGGGTCATCTAGTCCAACCCCCTTCAATGCAGGAATCTTAGCTAAACCATCCATGACAGATGGAATCCATACTTGTCTGAATTTTGCTTTGCTGTTCAGCATTCTATTGATATGTACAAACATGCATGTACAGTACTAGGGAAATGTGTGCACATCAGTGCATGCATGTTTTGTATGCATTGATCAGAAAGTGCTCCAAGCAATACAAGCATTAGTGAAAATAGAACAACACATGTTAAATTAAGCAAAATTGTTTTCCTAAAATGGAGGGGAGAGATGGGACCCTGAGGACACCAGGAAAGGTCTCTTTATGCAAATGTGTATCCAGGGTCTCTAGCTGAGGTTTTTTGAGGGGTTCTGGGGCAGAAAAAGCCACCCCAGGGTGGATATGGATGGTACTGCCCCACTTCTTTCCCCTCTGTTGAACTTGTGATTCTCTCTCTGTCTCTCTCCTTTTGAAACATGACACCTGGAGAACTTCTCCCTCTTGAGACTAAATATAAGTTCAAGCTTCTCAAAAGCTCTCCCCCTCCTCCCTCGTCAGCAAGAAGGACTGGCTCATGTATAAATGCCAAAATGTTTGCTTTGCACTTCCAAGGGATCGATCTTTCAGGGTTGGCAGCACTACTCTTTGGAACTCCCTGCTTAGTGACACCAGACCAGAACCGTCACTCTGCTGTTGTTAAAGTATTTGCCTCCCTACCTTTTAGTCTCCCTGGTAGGAAAAATATGTCTCCTTCCCAAAATAAATTATCTCCCACCCTCCAAAGAATTTTCTAAATTATTAATTAAACCAAATTACTTTAATATAATTTCTTGCAATTTCTAAAAATCAGGTTTCCCACTCCTGTTGCAAACATGCCAATCATTTCCTCCCTTAGCTGCATGATTTCTTATTTAGTGTTCATAAACAAAATCTTTTCTCAAATTCAGCCTCTTGCCAGATCCAACAGGCAAGCAGGACCTGAGCGCCAGAATGCTCTCTCCTTCTGTGGTTTCCAGCGGCTGGTACTCAGAAGCATGGCTACCTCCAATGGAGGAGACAGAGGAGAGCCATCCTGCCTAGAATCCCTCAACAGTCTTCTCCTCCTCCACAAATGTATCTCATCCTCTTTTCAAGCCATTCAGGATAGTGGTCTTCACTGCCCCTTGTGGGAAGATGCCTCTCCTGTGGGTGGTGGGATCGTGAAGTGAGTAAGCTGTGAGCTTGGGGGTAGAGTTACAGAAGTAAAGCAGACAATTAAAACAATGTACAACAATAAATTTAAAAACAATGTACAACAATAAACTATCCCAGGGAGTTGGCCCAGAGTCACCCATGGAACCTAGTTTGGGGATTTCCATGACAGACTATTTTGAGTTGGGAGATGGTCTGCGCCTACATATCTGGACTCAGGCAATGCTTATAAGATGGATGAACAGGCTTATTTTAGGGCACCTATCCCTGTGCAGAAAAATGAAGCTGTTCTCCTCATGGTGGTGAAACAGATGCCTCAATGCCCACAGGCAGAACCTGAGCTCAACAGCGGCAAGTCTCCCCATCAGTGAGTCCCAGAAACAGGAATTCTGGTGCGTGACTGCCACCCATGGCTCTCTGCATCTCTGGAGAGATACAATGCTGGATTTTTCTCGCAGAAGGCCTCTTCTTCAGACTATTGCTGTACTCTTCCTTGGGTAAGGACTGTCGGAATCTCCACTCGGCTAAGCTGATAAAGCTCATCTTCCAGCCACGTCCTTCGGAATCGCCCTCCTACAAATAATTAATGACCTGAGCCTTTGATAAGGCCTCAGGCACGTTCCCCTGTTCAGCAGAGTTTCAAAGCAGCATGCGGAAGTGATGAGATTTATGGCTACATTGCTATGCTTTATTTCTTACTACGCAGACAGCAAATAAATATACATTCTCTCTCTATGAAAGCAGAGAGCAACTGAACAAAGGAACAAAGGAAACAGAAAAACACTAACGTCACATCCTGTCTCCCGTCTTCCGTGAGACTTCCAATAGCCTGGACAGTCTCTGGAATGTAAACAGAGCCTTGTGACTTTAAGCAGCTGCTCAGTGGCAAACAGAAACTAACATGGACTTCACTGCTTTCTCCCTCAAAAATAAAACAAAAGCCCCACCTAAATGCCCCACTCTGAGTTTGATTTGTCATGAAGAGGGAAATTATTGGCAATATTGGTTACTAGCACTCAGGGTCTCCTCTCCCCAGCTGGAACCCAGAACATGGTTGCTGGCTTCAAAGGAAGCTCCAACAGGAGGCTTGTGAAAGTTTAATCCTTTTTAGTGAAATTTGTTCCTGAGCTGAACTTGGGGGGACAATGTGCATGTATGATGAAGGCGCTCATCACCCCTGAAGGTGTGGGGTGGAATGGGATAAAAATGCTGGACATGGTGACTGCAAGTCGAATTCATTTCTAAGGCAGAAATGTTTTCCTGCAGGATTTTTTCCTATGATGTGTCAGTCATTAACTAGTACAAAATAAATGTCAGTAAAGAGGAAACAGTGAATTAGAGGAGCCAACAAATGAGTAGGAAAAGGCGACTGGGAATCCTGGTGGAACAGACTAAGTTTCTTCTCTGAACTCTGTGTTAACTTATCTCAGTTTAACACAAAAATAGTGCAAAATCATTTTTTCCTGAAACAGAAGCAGATTGTTTTTAGATTGCTGCTTAAAATAATTTTTCACTGGGTTAGATCGTTCTGTGTTGAGTTTTCAGCAGATAGATAGATAAAACACAATTTAAAGCACAATTTAAAGTCCTGAATCAGCCGTCAGTTAGTGGCCCTTATTCTGATTACACCTGCTATGAACCTGGCAACCTTTGCTGTTATCTGCTCATTTTGATCTGATAGAAGAAAGGACATTGTGGCAGTGGTTGAGCGCCCTGGGATGGTTAGTACGAGTGGGGTGAGGATCTCGTTCCTCAGGTCTTTGTAGAGAGTACAAGACAGGAGGACGTGTGCTACCGTCTCCAAAGGGGCAAAGACGTTTCTACAGGTGGTATCTTATGGAATCGGCCCTCAAGTACCGCAGATGGCAAAACATCCAGTCTTGCAAGTGTAAAAGCACATCTGTATTTTGGGATAATACATTTGTGCAGATATGGGGCCAGAGAATCAAAATGGAGAGGTGGGAAATGAACATACCAAGGGCAGAATTTCCTTTTAGTGGCCAGGTTGTTCTGGTGCTCGATATCTTTTAGACATTGACCAGTTAGACTGTTTGCTTTAGTGGGGCCCATAGTGAGTAGGTGTTGTGGGGACAGGCCGCAAGAGTGAAGTTTTTGATAGACGGTTTTAAGCCAGGCACTTTTATGGGAGTCTTGAAGTACTAGGGATAGTAAACTGGGGTGTGTGTGTGTGTTGAGTTTAGGTGGAGCCAGAAGTTAAGAGTTCTTTGCCAAGTCCATACTTCTACTGAAGGGAGACTGGCCTCCAGTCTCAATGATGCGTTTGGGACATATGGCGGTACAGAAAAAATCTGCTTTAGGAACTTTGAACAGCTTCCAAAGTGCTAAGGTGGTTACCAGTCCAAATCTGAGCCCTGTATAGTAGCTGTGCTAGGGATTTAGCTTGGAAGACTTCTAGGGCTGATGGTATATGTTTGCCACCCTTTGTATGGAAAAAGCGAGTCAAAGTCTTGGTACTTTGGGGTGCTTTTTCTTTTGCACATTTTCAGTGTGGCCCCCATGACCCTGTGGACTGGAAAATAAGGCCCAAATATTTGAAAGCTTTGACCTGTTCGATTGACTGATTGTCCATGCGCCAACTGTGGGGCCTATATTTTCATGAGAAAACCGTAACTTTGGTTTTCTGATAGTTTACGACCAGGTGTTCTCTCTGGCAATACACTGAGAATTCTCTTATCAATCTTTTTACGCCTATTTTTGAGGCCAGTTTAGGAGCGTGGAACTCTGGAGATGTTAGACACTGGACCATGTCGTTTATGTATAGGTTAAAGAGTGCCGAAGCTAAAATCCATCCTTGTTTGACTCCCTTTGTGGCTGGTACAGATCCTGAAAGTTGGCCATTTGTAGAGCAACACACTTTTAGCACAGTGTCTTTATAAAGGCAGTTAATAAGATATAATAATCTTTTGTCTATGCTTGAGGTGTTCAATTTAGCCCATAGTCTTACTCGTGAGATTGAGTCAAAAGCAGCTTTCAAATCAATGAAAGCAGCATACAGCACACCGCGAGATTGCTTGGCGTACTTATCTATAAGGTGGGCTAGGATGAAACAATGGTCTATAGTAGATCTGCCTTGCCTGAATCCTGCTTGCTCTTCCACAAGGATAGTATCAACATCAATCAAGTTGATTAATATATTGTGGAGGTGTTTTGCATATAATTTACTAACAATAGGTAAGAGGCTGATGATCTGTAGCTGGCCGGATCCGATGTAGGCCCCTTTTTAAATATTGGGATGATTACCTCAGTGGCCCAGCTGTCAGGGAATAAACCAGAAGAATCAATGTGAGAGAATATTGCTGCAAGCAGAGGATCCCACCAGTCAATATTGGACTTCAAAAGTTCTGGGGGCAGGTGATCAATGACTGGGGCTTTGTTGTTTTTTAGCTGCATAATTAGGTCTTTTACCTCAGTCGTGGACACTGGGGGCCAGGCTGGTAGGTTTTCTGGAGATACTGTTGGGTGATTAAGCTGAGCACCCTGGTCTTGGAAAAGTGAGTGGTAGTACTGAGTCCATTCTTGGGGTTCGACAGTACAAATTGTCCCACTACGCTCATGCTCCAGTAGGCCTGATATGTTTCAACAGACATTTTGCAAAGTTCTAATTTTGTAAACTGCTTTGAGGTTTTATGACAATCAAGAAGTATTAATCTTGTGAACTGAAATAAATGAACTTTTGTTCCTTTTGAGGGGAAATTCTACTTATTTTTTCAGAATTTTTCCTTGGGACAATTACACAAAGCCAGATATTCCTAAAATTTCAGCATTGCAAAGCTTTGAAAAGATTTAGGTGTTTAATCAATTGCTTTTTCAGACTTCACTAAACACGATAATGACACTCATTTTGTTTATATCTCCTCCCCCACCACCCTCCCCTCACCAGAAACTTTAAGCCATGCAGTGGGGAATCCAACCCACCAGGTGAAGGGAATCCTGGGAGGATCAGTCTTGTTTCCTGCCAATATATCTCCAGGAATAGCAGTGGAGAAAATTCAATGGGACTTTCTACCCCAAAGGGGTAGCCGGGGCTATTGGCTGGCAGAATTCAGTCATGGGAAACTGGAGCACCCAAGTCCCACTGACCAGTTTGGACAACGGCTAGACATGGTGAACAAGACAACAATGAGGATCAAAGACTTGGAGTTGAATGACAGTGGGATCTACAGTGCTCGCATCTGGTTTACTAAGGCACTGTTTCAAGAACAGCGTTTCAGTCTCACTGTTTATGGTAAGTTATTGCTTTCACTGTTTGGCTCATGGAATAGGATCAGCACCATTTTGCAACATAGGTACTGGGAGGGGAGGGACCCAAACCTTATGCTGTTTTCATATGTGTTCCACAGAGCCAGTGCCAACACCACAGATAGACCACCAAGTGGAATCCAAGACTCCAGGTGGATGTAATGTGACCTTGAGATGCCACACACCTGGAAGGGAAGATCTCAGTGTCTCCTGGCAAACAGGGGGTCCACACAGGGCCTTAGGAAAGAGTGTGAATCAGTACCAGGTTTCTGACAATGGCCGGGAGCTCCGTGTCTCCTTCTGGAACAGTTCTTTTGACTCCAAATTCACCTGCCTGGTCAGCAATCCTGTTGATAAAAAAGGAGCTTCATTTGACTTGCTCAACATCTGCCAGAGTGATGAAGGTGAGCAATATATCCTGTCTTCATTATCCAGAGGAGGTGCTTATGGTGGTGAATATGCAGACTGGCCCTTAACATGAGGGATTTGAGGAGATTTGTTTGTATTAATAAATGCCCCTTTTCACATTCTTGTGAGCAGGATTGGAGCATACACAGAGCTCCTTGAAGACTGATCTGATCCTGTGAATTGCCGCTGCTGCCCCCATCTCCTCCTTTTCCTGCCTTAAGAAATGGATTCAGGGCAGGAAAGTGTGTCTGACAGGGTATTCACAGCCTAAATCATTTCAACAGGAAAGGAAAAGATTAGCAACACTTGTTTATCTCTTGTTATTTATTCTATTGCTGTCAGCCAGGTGTGAGCATGAGGTTCTGAGTCTTGGGATCATGAGTTTAAGCCCCACATTGAACAAAAGATTCCTGCAATGCAGGGAGATGGACTAAATGACTCTAGTTGTCCCTTCCAACTCTACAATTCTATGACTATGAGAGTCAGTCATTCTGTTGGTTGTTATTAGAGTATGTTTTGAGAAACTCTTATTGTTCATTGTGTGGGATATGAAGCTGTCAGTCAAGGCCAACTGAATGAATCTGATAGTAAAGTAGTTTATGTTAATATGATTCAGATTCATGTGTGTTTTCTTTAAGAGGGACAGAAAGGGATTAGCAACCAGGAAGGTGCAATTATTGATAGGACTCAAACAAGTTAGCAACCTGCTTGTCACTGCATAAACCCAGACAGGGAATTGTTTAAACTCTGCTAAAATATATAAATGTTCCCACACATTGCAGGTGGACAGCTTGGACCCTCGAGTTGGAGTCCATTGCTTATCACTGCCCTCATAGTTCTTATGGTGATTCTGATGGTGATGATGATGGTGAAGGTGAATTGGATGTTCTTGAAGATCAGATTAGAAAGGAATAGAAGAGGTAGGACTATCTCTATTGATCTTCTTCCCATCTTGCTTGAGATGGGGGCTTCCTACCAAATATACCTCTTCCTTTCTTTTGCTTATCCCGAGAGGAAGAGACTGGTCAGTGCCACGGACTCAATAATGTGTCTCATTTTGCACTCCACAGCTGTAATGCGAGAGAAAGGGGAGAGTATCCGGAGCTCAGGAGCCACCCAGAAGATGGTGATGGTGAGGTGCATTGATTGGTGTGCAAAGTAATGATGGGGTGTTTGTTTTTATCTACCAGTGAAATCATCTGATACATTTGGGAGGCATTTATTCCTTACGTTATTATTATTAATGTTGCAATCTGTTATTCTTAAAGAAACAACAGCAACAGCAAGAACAAGTGGATTTCAAACAGGCCAGTTTCCTGATAATGAATGGCAATCAATTTGGCACAACCCGATACCTACGAACCATTTCTGCTCATCTGCAGGAGACTTCTCTTAAAATTACCTTTCGCTGGCACTGGACTCCATCCCATCCAGTCAAAATAAACACTTGCATATCTCTTTTATGCTGGAAAGGCTGCAGAGAGAGTGGCTCATTTTCATGTATAGTGAAGTTGCACGTTGGTCTACTCCTAATGGAGTTCCACATTATATAGCTTTCACTATACAGTTATATAAGGGTCTGGTGACTTCTGTTTCAGTGTATCTGAAGAAGTGTGCATGCACACGAAAGCTCATACCAATAACAAACTTAGTTGGTCTCCAAGGTGCTACTGGAAGGAATTGATTTATTTATTTTGCCATTGGTGTTAGTGGTTCATTGCACCAGGGTGCCAGCCGCTCATGGGCACCCTAGCTAGTGGGGGAGCTGCACGGCTTTGCCGGCAGCCTCCCCTTTCCCTGTACGCCCCCCAGCTGCGCCCCACCAACTGTATGGCGGGCATGCAGCTTCCTTCCCAAGCCTCCGCAGGAGGAGAGTGATCCCCGCAGAGCTCCCAAGCCTCTGCATCTGCTAAAGAGGGCCCTGATCCCAGTCATCATCCTCCTCCTGCTTCCTGGTGAAAGGCAGCACACAGCCTTCCCAGGCTGCCTTCTTGGGTGCCCCTATGCCAGAGAGCATGTCTGCCAGCACGTTTTCCTGCCTGATCGCTGCCACCACGCCAGGGATCGGGGCAGTGGGAGAGGCAGAGGATATTTTCCACTGCCCCCTCCCTTGTTTTGGAGTTGCCGGGGGGGGCGCCAGAGGGATCTTTGCACTGCGGCCCTGGATATTCTTAAGACGGCCCTGAGGCAGCATGCCAGAGCAATGGAGGCTTATCTCCTTCTCACTGTGTGTAAGACTCCCATTTCTACTCCTCTCAGCTTGTCCTCCCTCCTCTTTGGATTCCTTGCTGTCTGTCAGAATGGGAACATCCCTGACATTTTCATTGAGACCAATAAACGTTATTTGGATTCAAAAACCAAAAACAGGCCAGTGACCCAAACCTCATGATCAAAAGACCTAACAAATGGATTATGGCACAAGGGGAGGCAGGCAGCTTGTGCAAAGATCCTGTTCCCATCAGGGGAACATGCATGCCCAATTAAAGTGAGCAGAATTGAACCCTCCCCTCTCCAGCTAGTGAATGGAGAATCCAGTCCTCTGGCCGCAGGGCTCTGCTTCCCACTTCCTCCCCCCAGTGAATCCAACAGGATTGCGCTCTCCCCTCACCAGCTGTTCTGGACTCTTCCCAAAATACTAATTTTATCATTGATAATAACTGATCACTGGGTAATGGAAATGACATACTTTTGTCATTTCAGAATGGGCAATTCTACCCGCACTCTTAGGGACTTAGTTATGGCAAGTTCTCCAGGAGGCCGTGGAACTAGAAAGCTAGCCCTAAAGGCTGGAACTGAGGTACAAGGAGGATGCTTGCTTTTAGGCAAATTGGCATATCTTCTTGGAGAACACTGGACTTGGACAGGACTTTAATTTTCTTCAGGGTTTAGGTGGGCCCAAAAGCCCAGAAATTCTTTTAGGAGTTGCATCCCCAGAGTTCCTCCTGTCATATTTTCTCTCCAATGCAGACTGAACACTGAATCCTACAGACCAGCCATGCTGGTTGACTTGGAGAAAGAGGAATTCTCAAGCAGTTCCACACTACCCAGGGAATCCTTAAATTCTCTCACTACTTGTACAGTCTCAGAAACAGAGCCCTCGGAGACTGAACATTGCATGAGAGGTCAGGCACATCTCCAGGAGCCACTGCTGAGGAATTCACTGAGGGTCCCGCAGGGGACAGACCCATTGAAGATCTCTCAAAGCTGCCAGTTGAGCCGGAGCTACAGCCTCCCCATCAGCCTTCAACACTGGCTGCCAAAGTCCCCTGACCAGGCCAAAGAGCAAGATAGAAAGACTTATCCAGTGATTATGGAAGGGGTCTCCTTGAGAGCAAGGAGTTCCAGAAATGCCGTCATCACCAGCACCAGCCAAGAGCGTCTAAAGCACTCCTCTTCAGCCTCCCTGTTGATGGAAACAGCACTGGAAAGATTGGATGAGTGAAGATATCCATCAGGAACAGGGGAGGCAGAGAGATAAAAATCTGCAATGGATCAAGAAATGCAGAAAGATCTGCATCAGAAAGAAGCATGGGAGCAGCACCTCCTATTTGCCAAGAGGTCCCTGCAGAGGCCACATTGCAGGCCAACATTGCCAAGGAGATGCAAGAGCTGGCCTCAATGCTGATTGAACTCTGCATCCCATACACCAACCTTGCAGGTTGACTCGGACAAAGAGGAATTCTCAAGCTGCTCCATACAACCCAGGGAAACCTTTCCTTCTCTCGGTTCTTATGCAGTCTCAGAAACAGAGCCCTCAGAGACTGATTGAACACTGAATACCACAGACCAATGTGGGAGATCAGGCACATCTCCTGTAGCCACTGCGAAGGAATTCACTGAGCTACAGGCTACCCAGCAGCCTTCAACACTGGCCCTAAAGGTCTTGTGAGCAGGCCAAAAAGTAACCTACCAAGATTTATCCAGTGACTATACTTGGGGTCTCCTTGAGTGCAAGGAGTCCCAGAAATGCCTTCATCACCAGCTGCAAGCAGGGTACATAAGACAATCCTCTTGAGCTTTCCTGTTGCTGGAAACAGCACATGTCTCTGGCTTCTTCAACCCAGGCGCCTTGTCTTGCCTTGCCTCTCTTTTCCTATTGAGCTTGGACTCCTTCCATGTAGCCTGAAGGTGTAAATGGGTGAATAAACCCTATTTCTTAAAGCTACAACAGTCTCTGTCGTGTCTTCCATTCTCCAAAGGGAAACAGATCCTCTTTGGGTGCCTGGGGTCCCATGGGCTCTTTCCACCACTGGGCAGAGAGATGGGCAGGCACCCAACTTTTGCAACAATACATTCGACTGGAGCACAAGGTTGTTTTCACTCTTCTCCCTTGCAAAACATCCACAAAAGAGATTTTCCTTTGGGAAGGAGATATGTTTTCCCTACCAGGGAGACTAAAAAGGAGGGGGGCAAATAATTAACAGCAGCAGAGTGACGGTTCTTGTCTGGTGTCAATAAGCAGGGAGTTCCAAAGAGTAGTGCTGCCAACACTGAAAGATTGATCCCTTGGAAGTGCAAAGCAAACATTTTGGCATTTATACATCATTTATACATTTATAGATCTCCAGGTGTCATGTTTCAAAAGGAGAGAGAGAGAGAGAGAGAGAGAGAGAGAGAGAGAGAGAGAGAGAGAGAGTGTCACAAGTTCAATAAATGGGGCAGGATCCCAGCTTCAGCCCCACCCATATCCACCCCAGAGTGGCTTGCTCTCCCTCTGAACTTCTCAAAATAAGCTAGGCTAGAGACCCTGGAAGCACATTTGCCCACAGAGACCTTCCCTAGAGTCCATGGGGTCCCATCTCTCCCATCTCTCCTCCCCTCCATTTTAGCAAAGCAATTTTACTTAATTTAACACATTTTGTTTTATTTTCACTAATGTTTGTATTGCTTTGAACACCTTATGATTAATGCATACAAAACATTCATGCTCTGATGTGCACATATTTTCCTAATACATTCATGTTTGTATATATCAATAGATTGCTGAACAGCAAAGCAATATTCAGACACGTGTGGATTTCATCTGTCATGGATGGTTCAGCTAAGATTCCTGCACTGAAGGGGGTTGGTCTAAATGACCCTTGGTAGCCCTTCCAATTCTACCATTCTATGATTCAAACTAAGTGCTAAAAGCAACATAGGTAGTAAACTAAACATAGATACAGAAAAGTTAATGCCTCATGTTCTCATAGTGCGAAAGATAGGGCCTTCAACTGACTTTCAGACGTTTTGAAATTCTGTGTGGGCACCACGTGAGCGTTTCCTGTCTTTAGCTGACAGCTTTCTCAGACTCGAAGACGGTTTCACTGTGTCAATTGTTTTGCAACCTTTCACTCTTAAGCCAAGCTTTGGGGCTGTGCGCTGCAGCATTTCTTATGCCTGGGAATAAAAGAAGAAGCCTGTTGCCATACAACTGTGGGCAAATCAACCCCCCACCAGCAGAAGCCACACTTGAGGCTCCCTCTATTCCTGACCAGAAATATTCATGAATTTTGTGATCCTTCTCTCCTTTGGTCCATTGATCTTCGCTTCCCTGGGTAAGTCCTTGCAAAGAAAAGCTGAATGCATAGTGTGAAAAGCTATATGTTTGCTTGGTCGTGAAGGGGAAAGAAACTGACAATGCTGAGCTCATCTGGAGAATAGGCCTCCTCCCTGAAAGTCCCCCCCCCCATCTCAGGGTCAATGTGTTTTGGCACCTGCTGAGAGCTCATATTCTGTGAGGGGAGAGACTCCATCAGGCAAGGCCTCCTTCCACCTCCCCTGCTCCACCCTCTAGTCCCTGCTTTGCAATGTGTATTGTATTGTTTTATGTACTGTGGCTTGCCGCTGTTTTATTGATTATAGTTTAGACATTATTTATTGTAACTGTTGAGTGGATTTCTGTTTAACTTTTATATGTTATTATTAGTTAATACTATTCTAATGATTGCAGGGACAGGGGGCGGGTGGCTGTGGGGGAATCCCTGGTCCTGAATGGGGTAACTGTGCCCCTGAAAAACCAGGTGTGCAGCCTGGGAGTCATTTTGGACTCACAGCTCTCCACGGAGGCGCAGGTCAATTCTGCGTCCAGGGCAGATGTCTCCCAGCTCCATCTGGTACGCAGGCTGAGACCCTACCTGCTCGCAGACTGTCTTGCCAGAGTGGTGCATGAAATAGTTATCTCCTGCTTGGACTACTGCCATGCACTCTACAGGGTTCATGGCAGTAGTCCAAGGTGACCCGAAAACTACAACTGATCCAGAATGCAGCAGCTAGACTGGGACCTGGGAGCAGCCGCCGAGACCACATAACACCGGTCTTGAAAGAACTACATTGGCTCCCAGTATGTTTCTGAGCACAATTCAAAGTGCTGGTGCTGACCTTTGAAACCCTAAATGGCCTCGGCCCAGTATACCTGAAAGATTGTATCCACGCCCATCGTTCAACACAGATATTGAGGTCCAGCGTCAAGGGCTTTCTGGCAGTTCCCTCACTGTGAGAAGCAAGGTTACAGGGAACCAGGAAGAGGGATTTTCGGTGGTGGTCCCCGCCCTGTGGAATGCCCTCCCATCAGATGTCAAAGAAATAAACAACTATCTGATGTTCAGAAGACATCTGAAGGCAGCCCTGTTTAGTGAAGTTTTTTATGACTTATGTTTTAATGTACTTTTAATCTTTTGTTGGAAGCCGCCCAGAGTGGCTGGGGAAACCCAGCCAGATGGGCGAGGTATAAATAATAATACACTGGTACCTTGGGTTACATACGCTTCAGGTTACAGACTCCGCTAACCCAGAAATAGTACCTAGGGTTAAGAAATTTGCTTCAGGATGAGAACAGAAATCGTGCTCTGGCGGTGAGGCAGCAGCAGGAGGCCCCATTAGCTAAAGTGGTGCTTCAGGTTAAGAACAGTTTCAGGTTAATGAAACTGGAATGAATTAAGTATGTAACCAGAGCCACCACTACTAGTAGTAGTAGTAGTAGTAGTAATAATAATAATTTGTCTGGCCAAGCATATGGAGCTAGTAGTACTGGTAATTTTGGGGTTTGAGGGCATATGAACATTCCTTTGGGGTTTAGTGACATGTGAGTTTTGCTTCTTTGAACCTCTTTCAAGCAAATAAAAATATGGGCAAGTAGAATGCTTTTTGTTGTTGTTATATTTGTAACAGCCTCCTCAGTTTCCAAAGCTACTTGCATTTTCTATTGCTTTGGCTCTGCCCAGATCTGCCAGAAGACTTTTGTTATTAGCCAGTTTTTGTAAACAGCAACTCTGCTCCTCCCCCACAATCCACACCCAGCGTTACACTTTGATAGAGTGACATTTCCATAGAGAAGTCTTTGCAAAGAGAGGAATTCTGCTCCTCTGCCACAAACCACACACAGCACTACACTTCCGTAGAGAAGCAAACATGGCTTTTTCTTGCAGACCTTTCCCCTTCAGAATGTTTCTGTACTTTCTTCTGGGTAAGTCCCACCCTGCTTGGTCCTGAAGAGCAGTAAGATCTCCGCCAGCAGCTGGTGTTTCCAGAAGCTGGGGAAGAGACTGACAATCGTTGTTCTCCCTGACATTTGCCTCTTGAAGCTGCTGGACTCGTCTGGAGAAGGATTTGGGAGCCAGCTTTAGGCCATCTTCCCCTCCCCTCTGAATTGCATTGAAGCCAGGCTGCCTGGAGTGTAGCAAGACCAGGGCCAGAAATGTTTTTGTCCATTATTTCTTGTGTTGCTTTGTATTTGCACAGACAGGCAGAGACCCCCCAACTCTGGGCAACACCTATGTGGAATAATGACTCAAGACATCGTGTTATGGGATTAAAATTTTGGCCACAACTTTATTAAAATTTCAGGGTTATCCAGAATGTGTGGGGATTGGGCTGGCTCTGGAGAGCAATGACAACCTATTGGCATATGGCCCATGCCTCCCCTGAAAACAACCCCTTTAATGGGGAACCCTTGGATTGCCACCACAGGGGGGGCATGGGTCACCACTTCATGCCCCCCCCACAATTTAGGGAAGATAAAGGATTCTACCCAAGGCCTGAAACCACCAAAGTTGTGACGTTTTGCTACGGAGATGGCTTTGAGACTCCTCAGGGTAGCGATAAAGCGGAATATCAAATCCAAACTCTTCTTCCGAAAGGTTGTTGATCTCCAAATGTTGGTGAGAATCAAACACCCAATCTTAACAGAAACCTTTAACAGGTACACAGGAAGGAGTACAGCAGGTGTGCATTTCTAAAACACATAGAAGCACCCTGAGCTAGCAACTCTTTCTCCTCCTCCACTACTCTTTGCTTGGAATTACCTTTGAACTTGCAACAATGTCCTTCTGCTACAGGAAAGGGCCACGTTAGGATAGCTAGGAGAATGTAATAAATGTTTAACTCAGGAATCCCCAACCTGTGGCCCTCCAGATGTTTGGCCTACAACTCCCATGATCCCTAGCTAACAGGCCCAGTGGTCAGGGATGATGGGAATTGTAGTCCAAAACATCTGGAGGGCCGAAGGTTGGGGGTGCCTGGTTTAACTAGAGAGTTGAGCAGTTCAAGTGGGTCAATGTACAATTCAGCAACAGTTAAGATTAATTTTGGAAATTGTAAACTTCCTTTCATTTCGGTCCCAAATACCTGGGAGACTACTTGCTTCCCCATAGACCATCTCAGCTGTTAAAACCAGCAGAAGGGGCACTCTTGGTAGTTTCACCTTCCTTAAACTTTTGGGGGGAGTGTCAGCCCAGGAGGAAATCTTCTTTGTGGCAGGCTGCTGTATCTAATGCTGCATTTTGAATGATTGTAACCTGCTCTGGGAACCTTATGAAGGAGGATGAATAAGGAGTTAAAAACGTTAATGGTTCTAATCTTCTTCTTCTTCTTCTTCTTCTTCTTCTTCTTCTTCTTCTTCTTCTTCTTCTTCTTCTTCGTATCTCCTCCCCCACCACCCTCCCCTCACTAGAAACTTTAACCCATGCAGTGGAGAATCCAACCCATCAGCTGAAGGGAATCCTGGGAAGATCAGTCTTGTTTCCTGCCAATGTATCTCAAGGAATAACAGTTGAGAAAATGGAATGGGACTTCCGCCCGCAAAGGCGTAACCTGGGCTATTGGCTAGGGGAATTCAGTCATTGGAACCGAGATCATCCAAGTCCCACTGGCCGGTTTGGACAACGGCTAGACAGGGTGAATGAGACAACACTGAGGCTCAAAGACCTGGAGTTTGATGACGGTGGAATCTACAATACCCGCATCTGGTTTACAAAGACACAGTTTCAAGAACAGCGTTTCAGTCTCACTGTTTATGTGTATCTGAAGAAGTGTGCATGCACACGAAAGCTCATACCAAGAACTAACTTAGTTGGTCTTTAAGGTGCTACTGGAAGGAATTTTTTTTGTTTTGTTTATGGTAAGTTATTGCTTTCACTGTTTGGCTCATGGAGTAGGATCAGCACCATTTCATTACATAGGTACTGGGAAGCATGTGGGACCCAAACCTTATGCTGTTTTCATTTGTGTTCAACAGAGCCAGTGCCAACACCACAGATAGACCACCAAGTGGAATTCAAGACTCCAGGTGGATGTAATGTGACCTTGCGATGCCACACACCTGGAAGGGGAGATCTCAGTATCTCCTGGGAAACAGGGGATCTGCACAGGGCCTTAGGAAAGAGTGTGACTCAGTACCAGGTTTCTGACAATGGCCGGGAGCTCCGTGTCTCCTTGTGGAACAGTTCTTTCGACTCCAACTTCACCTGCCTGGTCAGCAATCCCATTGATCAAAAGAGAGCCTCCTTTGACTTGCTCAACATCTGCCAGAGTGATGAAGGTGAGCAATATATCCTTTCCTTCATTATCCAGAGGAGGTGCTTATGATGGTGAATACGCAGACTGGCCCTTAACATGGGGGATTTGAGGAGATGTGTTTGTATTAATAAATGCTGCTCTTCACATGCTTGTGAGCAGGATCGGAGCATACACAGAGCTCCTTGAAGACTGATCTGATCCTGTGAATTGCTGCTGCTGCCCCCATCTCCTCCTATTCCTAGCTTAAGACATTGATTCAGGGCAGGCAAGTGTGTCTGACAGGCATTCACAGCCCAAATCATTGCAATACAAACGGGACAGATTAGCAGCAATTCCTTATCTCTTGTTATTTATTCTAAGACTCTCAGTCAGGTGTGAGCATGAGGCTCTGAATCTCAGGGCCATGGGTTTATGTTTTGAGAGACTCTTATTGCTCATTGCAGGTGGACAGTTTGGACCCTTAAGTTGGAGTACATCACTTATCACTGCCCTCATTGTTCTTCAGTGGATAATGGTGATGTGGATGTTGATGTACTGGAAGAGAAGAAAAGGAAGGAATAGAAGAGGTAGAACCATCTGTATTGATCTTCTTCCCATCTCTCCTGAGATGGGGGCTTCCTGCCAAATATACCTCTACCTTTCTTTTGCTATCCTGATAGGAAGAGGTTGGTCAGTGCCATGGACTCAATAATGTCTTTCATGTTCACTCCACAGGTATTCACGGTAGCCAGTCAGAAGGTGGTGATTATGAGGTGAGATGATCGGTGTGCAAAGCAATGATGTGGTGATTGGTGTATAACAACAACAACAACAATTTATTATTTATACCTCGCCATTTCTGATACATTTGGGAGACATTTATTACTTACAATATTATTATTAAAGTTGTAATCTG
Source organism: Podarcis muralis (assembly GCF_964188315.1). NCBI lineage: Eukaryota > Metazoa > Chordata > Lepidosauria > Squamata > Lacertidae > Podarcis > Podarcis muralis. Next base: position 1,561,732 of record NC_135670.1, read on the forward strand.
TTACTTAAAAAAAAAACCCCCAGCAAAAACAACAACAAACAGATTTCAAACAGGCCTGTGACCCAATAATAAACAGCCATCAATTTGGCACAACCCATCCCTACGAGCCATCTCTGCTTGTCTGCAGGAGGTTTCTCTTAAAATTACCTTTCACTGGCACTGGACTCCATCCCATCCAGCCAAAATAAACTCTAGCATCTCTCCCTTATGCTGGAAAGGCTTCAGAGAAAGAGGCTCATTTTCATGTATGGTGGAGTTGCACCTTGGTCTGCGCCTTTTGGGAAAAGGTGCTTCACATTATTTCCAATATTACGAAGCAATCCTTTCCACCCACATCAGCTCTTGCCTTGTTATCATTAAACTCAAATTTAAGCAATAACCTTAAAGGCAGAGACTGTGTATATTTACTATTATCAGCAGTCCGATTTACAATAGCTCGATACTGGAAACAACCTATAGGTAACATTTTGAATGTGGCTCTATCAGAACTCCTTACTTAGCCATAGTTGGGTAATTAAAGGCACTTCAGAAACAGACACTTTTGGCAAGACCTGGCTTCCATTCTTATCCTTTATAAAATGAGATAGAATATACTTTTATTCCATCCACAACATAAGAATCTCTGTGGAGAGGCTACTTGATTTGACTGTACATAAATAAATGTATTGCTTGTGTGCTGTATATGAAGCTTAATAAGATTGCATCACTGAACAAGTTACTGTAGTTTATGTTGCTCTTGTATTTACATTAAAACTAATAAGAATTATTTGTATGAAAGAAAACAAAAACAGGCCAGTGACCCAAACCTCCTGATCAAAAGACCTTAGAAATTGATTATGGCACAAGGGGAGGCAGGGCCGTGTTTAGCACATGCGTTGCTGGAGTGCAAATATCCACCCAGCCCCCCAAAATTACCATGGTTAGTGTTGGGGTGGCCGTAGCTATGCACTGCCAGCCATCAGGGGGCGCAACTCTCCCCCATGCAGCTGCGGGAGAGAGATCCCCACAGAGGCTTGGGAGTGAAGTTGGGCCCCTCCCAAGCCTCCTTGAAGGCAGAGCGGTCCTTGCAGAGGTTTGGGAGTGAAGTTGGGCCCCTCCCTAGCCTCCTCGGGAGGAGAGCGATCCCCACAGAGGCTTGGAAGGGAAGCTGCGGCAGGGCAGAGCTGGTGGGCGTGCAGGAAAGGGGAGGCCTCCAGCAAAGCCGTGCAGCTCCTCCACTCGCTGGGTCACTCCTGATAGGCCGGCGCCCTGGCACAACGCACAACCAAGCCCTATGGGAAAGACAGCTGTGAGGGGAGGCAGGCAGCTTGTGCAAAGATCCTGCTCCCATCAGGGGAACATGCATGCCCAATTAAAGTGGGCAGAATTGAACCCTCTCCTCTCCAGCTAGTGAACGGAGAATTCAGCCCTCTGGTCTCAGGGCTCTTCTTCCCAAATCTTTCCCCCAGTGAACCCAACAGGATTGCACTCTCCCCTCACCAGCTGTTCTGGACTCTTCCCAAAATACAGTGGTACCTCTGGTTGCGAACAGGATCTGTTCCGGAGCCCCGTTTCCAACATGAGCAGAATGCAACTCGTGTCTGCGGGTCGCGATTCGCTGCTTCTGCGCATGCGCGCAACATCATTTTGCGCTTCTGCGCATGCGCGAGCGGCGAAACCCGGAAGTAACCCTTTCTGGTACTTCTGGGTCACCGCAGAATGCAACCTGAAAATGCACAACCTGAAGCAAGCGTAACAAGACGTATGACTGTACTAATTTTATTGTTGATTTAACCTGGAATTTCAGATAATAACTGAGTGCTGGAGAATGGAAATGGCCTACTTTTGTCAATTCAAAATGGGCAATTCCACCTGCTCTCTTAGGGACTTAATTATGGCAAGTTCTCCAGTGGAACTAGAAAGCTAGCCCTAAAGGCTGGGACTGAGGTGAAGGGAAGATGCCTGCTTTTAGGCAAATTGGTGTCCTTTCTTAAAGAACTCTGGACCTGGACAGGACTTTAATTTGGTCCAGGGTTCAGGTGGAACTCAGGGGGTGCAACCCCTAAGAGTACCTCCTGCCATTTTTTTCTCTTCCCTTCCAGGTTGTCTCGGACTTCCCAAGCAGTTCCAAACTACCCAGGGAATCTTTTCCTTCTCTCAGTTCTTATGAAGTCTCAGAAACAGAGCCCTCAGAGATTCCACACTGCATCCCACAGAGCAACATGGAAGATCAGGAACATCTCCTGGAGCCACTGCCAAGGAATTCATTGAAGGTTCCTCAGGGGAAAGACCCATTGAAGATCTCCCAAAGCTGCCAGTTGAGCCGGAGCTACAGCCTACCCAGCACCTTTAAACACTCGTCCCAAAAGTCCTGTGACCAGGACAGAGAGCAAAATACCAAGACTTATCCAGTGACTACAGGTGGTCTCTCCTTGAGGGCAAGGAGTCCCAGAACTGCCTTCATCACCAGCACCAGCAAGAGTGTCTAAGGCACTCCTCTTCAGCCTCCCTGTTGATGGAAACAGCACAGGAAAGATTGGGTGAGTGAAGATACACACCAGGAACAGGGGAGGTGGAGAGATAAAAATCTGCAATGGATCAAGGAATGCATAAAGATCTACAGCAGCCAGAGTATATAAGGCGCTCCTCTTGAGCCTTCCTGTTGCTGGAAACAGCACAGGTCTCTGGCTCCTGGGACCCAGGCACCTTGCCTTCCCTTGCCTCTCTTTTCCTATTTTTCTGGGATATTTCAGGAACAAGGGGTGAGAGAGATATAAAAATCTGCATTGGGAACAAGGTAGGCATAAAGATCAGGAAGAAGCATGAGAGCAGCACCTCCTATTTGCCAAGAGGTCCCTGCAGAGGCAGCATTGCAAGGGCCTGCCAGGGAAACAGAAGAGCTGGCCTCTAAGGAGTCTTCCACAGCCATTGGTGCCAAGGTGGCTGCAGCAGAGGGCAATGCAGTGCTGGGAGGCTGGATCTGCCCCCCATGGATCCTGCCATCTGAGGGGGTTGCATCACCTTACTTCATGGATGGGCCAGCCCTGGGAGTGGGGCCTGTTGTGAGGGAGTGACAGACCACGAAACACATACTGTGCAAGTTCCCCATCTATGACCAACCAGGTGTTGCAATCTTTACCCCCAGGCAATGACCTGAGGCAGAGCTACTGAAAGCCCAGAGGAACATCAACAGGAAATTGTGTCAGAGTGTAACAGTAAGTAAGAGAGAAGTAAGCAGAGTTTACTGGAAATAGTGATGGAAGGGAGCATTAGGGTGTGTTTTTTGGCTGATGACAAGGGGTCCATGGCTGGTGGGTTTTTTAAAGGGAGCAATGGGCCTCAAGATCCAAAGAAGCAAGGAATGTATTCCTGTTAAAGCAGAATGTGAGAACAGTGAAGAACCAGAACTTGGTACAGAACCAAGGAGAGTTGCAATGAACAAAACAAATTTTGAAAATGTCTGTTTTCAATCATTCTGAGTGCAGAAGATCCCTTCCGTGGCGGAGCTTCATGATCTGGCACCGGGAGATGGATAGCAGGTGGGGGCGTGGCGTGGCGCCCGTAGGGGCTTGATGCCCAGCGTCGTGGGGGGGCAGCTGCAATGGCACCCCACTGGGATCGTGCTGTGGGGGCAGTGCGCTCCCCCCACACTCCTCTTCCTCTGCCAGTGGATCCCTTTCTTCCAGAAAATAGGAAGTTTAGTTACTACAAGGAGCTTTTAATGGCTGCCACCTGGTGGCAAAAAAAAGCAGCATCCTATTGGAGAGGAAGAATGGGGTGGCTACCAAAAAAAGGGAAAGCGAAGAGCAAAATAACTGAAAGCAAAGCTGTTCCTCTCCAGCAGGGGACAAAGGTGGTTCCTGCCCTGCCTTTGATTCTGCGTATTCTTGTAGGTTTGTGAAATATACCCGGAGACGAGTGCAAATTTCATGCTCTTTATTCAGCTCGCAGTAGCAACAAATGAAACTTTCCCCAAAACGTCTAGCTATATATACATTATTTATACAATGGGCCCTGCGTGATTGGCTAATTCCAGGTTGCTCCTGTAGGCCAATCAGGTCGCTGATTCACTTCCACCTGGAGCTGGATTGAGTGGCTCCTGCAGACCAATCAGACTGCTGCATTCTGGATCCTCTTGTTCTAGGATTCAGCTCAGTACACAACAGTTTGTAAGGGGAGGAACAAAGAGCAGAGAAAGGAGGAGTCAAAAACAATGAAGGGGAAACACAGCTTTGCTTGGATAAGAAGGGGGGGGTTAGCAAGCCTTTTTATCTTATCTGATGGACAACCTTGTGATCTGTTCTGATCTGCTGAGAAGTGAGAGGACGGAAGGAGCTGACCTTATAAGGTACGATCAACCTTATTGCTTATTTTAGAGCTCCTATCTTGCGCTGTGCAGAAAAATGCAGCTGTCCTTCTCAAAGTGGTGAGCTATCAGTGGGACGCTCCTCCTGGGGGCCGGAGCAGCTAGCTCTGCCTCTGTTGTATGTGGCCAGATCTGTCAGAAGACTTTTGTTAATAGCCAATCTTTGCAAAGAGAGTGATTCTGTTCCGCCCCCACATTGCACACCCAGCACTACACTTCCGTAGAGAAGCTAACATGACTTTTTCTTGCAGATGTTTCCTCTTCAAAATGTTGCTGTACTTTCCTCTGGATAATTCCCACACTGTTTGTCCTGAAGACCAGCAAGACCTGCACCAGCAGCTGGTGTTTTCAGGAGGCTGGGGAAGAGACTGACTAGCGTTGTCCTCCCTGACATTTGCCTCTTGCAGCTGCCAGACTCCTCGGGAGAAGGATATGGGAGCCAGCTGTATGGCATCTTCCCCTCCCCTCTGAACTGTATTTAAGCCAGGCTGCTTGGAGTGTAGCAAGACCAGGACCAGAAACTTCATTGTCAGTTAACTCTTGTGTTGCTTTGTGTCAGGGGACTGCCATCGGAACAGGAGAGGGAGGCAGGGGGCCCGTTGGGATATGGAGAGCTTCTGAAACTCCTGAGGAGCAGTTCCTCTTCCAGCGGTGGGAAAAGCCAAACCTCCAGAGGAGAAGAGAGGGAAGGGGCCAGCCAAGAGAGGAAGGGGCTCAAGGATGCTGAGGAGAGCCCCCAGCGCCTCACCTGGCCAGGAGGGACGCACGCCACTTCTGTCGCCCAGCTTGCACAGGGGGTGAAATGCAAGGAAGAGAGGAGGGGGCTTGGGGTGCCAAAGTTCTTATGTTGGGGAAGAAGCCGGAAGGGGCCACTCCCGGATTCTGCAAGTGACTGAGACGGACATGAACTTGGTAGATCTGCTCTGTAAATAGGTTGCACAATAAAACCTGTAAAAGACAGGTTTGGAGTCCTGCCTGGTTACTCACGAGCAACCCCCACCAGCATCTGACACTTTGTATTTACCGGTATGTACATAAACCTCCGGGGGGGGGGGGGGGGTTACTACTGAATTTATTCTATTTTTGCCAAATGGTTTGTTTCTGTCATTTTTAAATTTACTGACATATTCTGTATTTCGTACATTTGTATTTCCAATGCTCTTTATTTTGATGTTTTGAATGTTTGCTGTGAACCACTTTGGGCTCAGCTCATTGTGGAACAGATACATATAAATAAACTAAATCAATCTCAACCAAGAGGGAAGTAACTGAGACAGCTTATCTTGGTTACTAGCACCCAGCTCCTCGTGAGGGTGGGGTAATGCCACAGTGATCTTTGTTACTTGAGCTCATCTTTGTTATTTGAGCTCAGTTTGTAGGACAATCTGTGCATAAGACAAAGGCAGAAAACAGAGAGCCCAACCCGTAGGTGGCGCCAGAGCCAATAATAGGTAGAGCGAACTAATTCTAGTTCTGTTTCCGCCTGCCCTAATGAGAGCTACAAGAGGATCACAGATACTAAGGAGGAGGCATTGCCAGGGCTAGCTGAAAGTGAAAAAAGAAGACAGGTGGGGCAGAGGCGTAGAAAGGGGGTGCGGTGGGTGCGGGCCGCCCTGGGTGTCATGATTGGGGGGAGGGGGTCACAAAATGGCAGGCGAGTGGGCGGCACACCTCATGCCCGGCGGCAGCAGCCCTTCTGACCTGGCGGCGGAGAGCAGCCCTCCTCAGCCATGGTGCACCTGCCCACGGCAGCTCCATTGCCGGGTCTGGTTTCAGAGAGTAGGAGAGTCACCAGCAACGCTGCCACCCGCCCTCCTTGACGTTGCTGCCTCGTGCCCAGCTGCAGTAGCTCCACCACCGGGTCATGTCTGACCCAGAAGTAGAGAGGAGGTGGAGGAGAGTGAGCAGCAGCTTCCCTGCCCCTCTCCACCCCTGAACTGTGGCGTGTGGCAGGGTACCCTTTGCGCCCCGCCCTCCTCGGGAGCTCACATGCCCTGGGCAGTGCGGGCATATGCTCTGCTGCTGAGGTGCGGACTGGATAAGGACGGGCTGAAGCAGGCAGTGCCCCACTCACCCTAAGGGAACAGTCTCCACTGCTGTGGTGCTTTGAACATTTGCAATTGTTTCTCTTCTTTGCAAGGGTTTAGCAGGACTCCAAAAGATAGGTGGTCTCCAAATGTCTGTGAGAATGAAACACCTTTTCTTAACAGAAACCTTTGACAGGCAGGTGTATAAGACAGAGAGGAACACCCTGAGTTCACACACTCCTTCTCCTCCTCCACTGATCCTTCCTGGTTTATAAGGGGAGGAACACAGAGCAGTGAAAGGAGGAGTCAGAAATAAAGGAGGGAATACACTGTTTTGCTTGGATGAGAAGGGGAGGGAAAGCGAGCACAGACAGCCTTGCTGGTTTAAAGGGGAGGATCAGACCTGCTAGGAAGCGAGAGGACGGGAAGAGATTACTGTTGTGTTCGCAAGTTCATGACTCTTGCAAATAAGACTTTGGTCAGTGATAAAATTGGGCAATAAAGCAATAAAAAAATAAAACAAAGCAAATAAGGGTCAATAAAGCTATAAATGGAGGGCACAAGGAGCACGAGGAGAAGGGGACGACAGAGGACGAGATGGTTGGACAGTGTTCTCGAAGCTACAAACATGAGTCTGACCAAACTCAGAAAGAAGCATGGGAGCAGCACCTCCTATTTGCCAAGAGGTCCCTGCAGAGGCAACATTGCAGGCCAACATTGCCAAGGAGATGGAAGAGCTGGTCTCAATGCTGATTGAACACTGCATCCCATACAGCAACCTTGCAGGTTGACTCGGACAAAGAGGAATTCTCAAGCAGCTCCATACAACCCAGGGAAACCTTTCCTTCTCTCGGTTCTTATGCAGTCGCAGAAACAGTGCCCTCAGAGACTGATTGAACACTGAATACCACAAACCAATGTGGGAGATCAGGCACATCTCCTGTAGCCACTGCGAAGGAATTCATTGAGCTACAGCCTACCCAGAAGCCTTCAACACTGGCCCCAAAAGTCTTGTGAGCAGGCCAAAAATCAACATACCAAGATTTATCCAGGGACTATAGTTGGGTCTCCTTGAGAGCCAGAAGTCCCAGAAATGCCTTCATCACCAGCTGCAAACAGGGTATATAAGACAATCCTCTTGAGCTTTACTGTTGCTGGAAACAGCACAGGTCTCTGGCTTCTTCAACCCAGGCGCCTTGCCTTGCCTTGCCTATTTATTTTTACTATTATCAGCAGTCCGATTTACAATAGCTTGATACTGGAAACAACCTATAGATTCCATTTGGAATCTGGATAAATAACATTTTGAATGTGGCTCTACCAGAACTCCTTACTTAGCCATAGTTGGGTAATTAAAGGCACTTCAAAAACAGACTTACTGAGCCATAGTTGGGTAATTAAAGGCACTTCAAAAACAGACACTTTTGGCGAGACTTTGCTTCCATTCTTTTTCCTTTATAAAATGAGGCAGAATGTACTTTTATTCCATCCACAACATAAGAATCTCTGTGGAGAGGCTACTTTATTTGACAGTACATAAATAAATGTATTGCTTGTGTACTGTATATGAAGCTTAATAAGATTGCATCACTGAACAAGTTACTGTAGTTTATGTTGCTCTTGTATTTACATTAAAACTAATAAGAATTATTTGTATGAAAGAAAACAAAAACAGGCCAGTGACCCAAACCTCCTGATCAAAAGACCTTAGAAATTGATGATGGCACAAGGGGAGGCAGGGCCGTGTTTACCATATGCGGTGCCGGGGTGCAAATATCCACCCAGCCCCCCGAAATGGGGTGGCTGTAGCTGTGCACTGCCAGCCATCAGGGGGGCGCAACACTCCCCCATGCTGCTGCGGGAGAGAGATCCTTTAAGAAGCTGGGGTATAAGACAGAGAGGAACACCCTGAGCTCACACACTCCTTCTCTTCCTCCACTGATCCTTCCTGGTTTATGAGTGGAGGAACACAGAGCAGTGAAAGGAGGAGTCAGAAACGAAGGAGGGAAAACGCAGTCTTGCTTGGATGAGAAGGGGAGGGAAAGCGAGCACAGACAGCCTTGCTGGTTTAAAGGGGAGGATCAGTCTGCTCTCTTTTCTTATTGAGCTTGGACTCCCTCTATGTAGACTGAAGGTGTAAATGGGTGAATAAACCCTCTTTCTTAAAGCTACAGCAGTCTCTGCCGTGTCTTCCATTCTCCAAAGGAACACAGACCCTGTGTGGTGCTTGGGATCCCATGGGCTCTTGCCACTGCTGGGCAGAGAGAGGGGCAGCCACCCGAATTTGTCAACAATACATTGGACTGGAGTGCAAGATTATTTCCCTCTTCTTCCTGGCAAAACATCCACAAAAGGGATTTAATTTTTGGGAAGGAGACATATTTTCCCTACCAGGGGGAGTAAAAAGGAGTGAGGCAAATATTTAACAACAGCAGAGTGACAGTGCTTGTCTGGTGTCAATAAGCAGGGAGTTCCAAAGAGTAGGTGCTGCCAACCTCACCCCTCATCAGACTGGGATGAGGTGGAGAGTTTGTGAGAAGCTTGAACGTGTATTTTGTCTTAAGGCAGAGAAGTTCTCCAGGTGTCATGTTTCAAAGGAGAGAGAGAGAGAGTCACAAGTTCAACAAGTGGGGCAGGATCCCAGCTTCAGCACTGCCCATATCCGCCCAGAGTGGCTTTCTGTCACCCTGAACCTCTCAAAATAAGCTGGGCTAGAGACCCTGGAGGCACATTTGCCCACAGAGATCCTTCCTGGAGTTCACAGGGTACCACCTCCCCTCCCCTCAATTTTAGCAAAGCAATTTTAGTTAATTTAACACATTTTGTTTTATTTTCACTAATGTTTGTATTGCTTTGTACACTTTATGATTTATGCATACAAAACATTCATGCTCTGGTGTGCACATATTTTCCTATTACATGCATGTTTATACATATTAATCGCTGGTGAACAGCAAAGCAAAATTCAGACAAGTGTGGATTTCATTTGTCATGGATGGTTTAGCTAAGATTCCTGCATTGAAGGGGGGTTGGACTAGATGACCCTTGGGAGCCATTCAAAATCCACAATCCTATGATTCAAACTAAATGTTAAAATAAACAGGGGGTTACTAAACATATACAGTGGTACCTCGGGTTAAGTACTTAATTCGTTCTGGAGGTCCGTTCTTAACCTGAAACTGTCCTTAACCTGAAGCACCACTTTAGCTAATGGGGCCTCCTGCTGCCGCAGCGCCGCTGGAGCACGATTTCTTTTCTCATCCTGAAGCAAAGTTCTTAACCCGAGGTACTATTTCTGGGTTAGCAGAGTCTGTAACCTGAAGCGTATGTAACCCAAGGTACCACTGTACACAGAAAAGGTAATGCCTCAAGTCGTCATAGTGTAAAATATAAGAACTACAACTTGAATTGAATTTCTGTGTGGGCACCTGGTGCACATTTCCTGTTTTTTGCTCACAGCTTTCTCAGCCTGGATGACTGTGGACAAGCTTGTCAGTTACTTCACACAATTTCCCTCTTAGAGGGAGCTTTGGGGCTGTGCAATACAGCTTTTCTTATGCCTGAGAATAAATGCAGGAGCCACGTGATCCTTCTCTCCTTTGGCCCATGGATCTTCTCTTCCCTGGGTAGAAAAAGCTGAATGCATAGGGCAGGCATCCCCAAACTGGGCCTTCCAGATGTTTTGGGACTACAACTCCCACCATCCCTAGCTGACAGGACCACTGGTCAGGGATGGTGGGAGTTGTAGTCCCAAAACATCTGGAGGGCTGATTTTGGGGGTGCCTGGCATAGGGTGACAATCTATAGATTTGCTTGGTCATGAAGGGGAAAGTCACTGACAATGCTGAGCTCATCTAAAGGATATGCCCCCTCCCTGAAAATCCCCCCCATCTCAGGGTCAATGTGCTTTGGGACCTGCTGGGGGCTCACATTCCACTGACAAGAGCCCCCCACCCCCCAGACCTTCTCCTCTTTCCACCACTGCTTTCTCATTCTTGCCCAAACAATCATGGTGGGTGTCATGGGCCCAGGGGGTTTGGGGGCGCTGGCCAGAGGAGGCTGGGGACATGGAGGAGAAGCCCCAGAGGGACTGGCTATCCTGGGACAGATCCTGGGGAGCTCAATGAGCCAGCCAGAGGGAGAATCCCAGAAAGGTCTGGAGAAGGATATGGGAGACAGCTGTATGCCATCTTCCCCTCCCCTCTGAACTGTATTTAAGCCAGTGATTCTCAGTTAACGCTTATGTTGCTTTGTATTTATGTACTTAAGCCTGGATTTTTTGTGGGGGGGGGGGATATTTACTGTCATATTCCATATTCTGTCCATTTGCACTTCCAATGCTCTGTCTTTTCATGTTTTGAATGTTTGCTGTGAACCCATTGTGGAAGGGACGCGTATTGATAAACTCAATCAATCCCAATCAAGAGGGAAGTATCTGAGACAACTGATCTTGGTTACTAGCACCCAGTTCCTAGTGAGGGTGGTCCAATGCCAGCGTGACCTGTGTTCTTTGAGCTCAGTTTGTAGAATAATCTATGCATATGACGAAGGCAGAAGTTAGAGAGCACCACTGTAGCCTATGATATGTCAGGCCAGTGCTTTTTCCCCCTGGGGGGGGACTCAGGGGTGCACATACCCCTAAACATTTTGTGAAACTTTGTACTTTTGTCCATTTACTGTATTTAGTTTTCCTGATTTGAACTATAAAATGGTGATTACCTTGAGTCAAAATGAGAGTACACCTAAAAAAAATATTTTTTAAAAAGAAAAAAGCACTGGGTAGAGCCAACTAATTCTAGTTCTCTCACTGCCTGCCCTACTGAGAGCTACTAAGGAGGAAGGGTCAAGTGGGAGGCCAGTAGAAAGTAAAAAAGGAATACAGGTGGGGAATGGTTAAGGACAGGCGGACGCCATCCTAAGGGAGGGAACAGTCTCCACTCCTGGGATGTGTTTCTGCACATTTGCAACTGTTTCTCTTCTTTGCAAGGGTTTAGCTTCAGGACTCTGAAAGGTTGGTGGTCTCCAAATGCTGGTGAGAATCAAACACCTATTCTTAACAGAAACCTTTAACAGGCACACAGGCAGGTGTATAACACACAAGGAAGCACCCTGGGGTCACACACTCCTCCTCCTCCCCTAGTTCTTGCTTGGAATTACCTTTGTACCTGTAACTTCTCTGATCCTTCCTGGTTTATTAGGGAAGGAACAAAGAGCACAAACAGCCTTGCTGGTATAAAGAGGAGGATCTGATCTGCTGGGAAGCGAGAAGACGGACGGAGATGACCACTGTGTTCGCAAGTTCACGACTCTTGCGAATAAGACCCTGTACTCGGGCTATGCTTATAAGATGGATGAACAGGCTTATTTTAGAGCACCTATCCTGTGCAGACAAATGAAGCTGTCCTTCTCAGGGTGGTGAAACAGATGCCTCAATGCCCATAAGCAGGACCTGAACTCAACAGGCACAAGTCTCCCCATTGGTGAGTCCCATAAAGGGGCATTCTGGTGCCTCACTGCCGCTCATGGCTCTCTGCACCTCTGGAGAGATACGATGGAGGATTTTTCTCACAGAAGGCCTCTTCTTCAGACTATTGCTCTACTCTTCCTTGGGTAAGGACTTCACTGCTTTCTTTCTCTCTCTAACTCAAAAACCATAAGTAACCCACCTGTATGTATTGTTGTGAAGAGAGAAAAGATTGGCAATATTGTTTACTAGCACTCAGGGTCTCCTCTCCCCAGATGGACCCCTCCCAGAACACCCTGGCTGGCTTCAAAGGAAGTTCCAACAGACTTTTGAGAGTTCAGTTGTATGTGTGATATTTGTTACTGAGCTGAAATTGGGGTGGGACAATTTGTGTGTATGATGAAGGTGATCATCTCCCCTAAAGGTGTGGGTGGAATGGAATAAAAGCACAGGATATGGTGACTGCAGGTTGACCTCATCTCTAGGGCAGAAATGTTTTCCTGTGGGATATTTTCCTATGATGTGTCAGCTATTCACCAACACAAAATAAATGTCAGTTTAGAGCAAACAGTGAATAAGAGGAGCCAACGAATGAGCAGGAAAAGGCAACTGGGGATCTTGGTGGAACAGAGTCAGTTTCCCCAAAATTTGACCCATGGGCAGATGTTCCCCAAAACAGATGTTCACCAAATTTGACCAGTGGGCAGCTTTGAAAAGATTTAACTGTTTAATTGACTGCTTTATATACAGATGACGTTCAGACCTCACACTATTTTATTTCTAAACTTTTTACTTCTTTAAAAAAATATATATATTCTGGGCCAATCTTCTGTCTGAGTTTCTCTGGATCCCAGTTCCTGGACACCAGGACTTCCTTCTCTTACAGTAAAAACTTCCTTCTCTTACAGTAAAGTGCCATGTTGCTATAACAGCTAGGAGAATGCAGTAAATGTTTAACTAGAGAGAGTTGGGCAGTTCAAGTGGCTCAATGTACAATTCAGCAACAGTTAAGATTAATCTTGAACGTTGTAAACTTTCTTGGATTTTGGTCCCAAATACCTGAGAGACTACTTTCTTCATCATAGTCCATCTCAGCTGTTAAAACTAGGGGCACTCTTGGTAGTTTCACCTGCCTCAAACAGTTGGGTGAGTGTCAGCCCAGTAGAGGACCTTCTTTGTGACAGGCTGCTAAACTGTGGATGTCCCTCCCTACAGAGTTGCACCCGGCACCTTTAGTGTAGAGTTTCCATTATATGCTGAAGAGTCACCTCTTTACCCTACCATTGACACCTGCAATATAATTTTTATCTTTTTATAATATTTATTTTATAATTTTTTTTCATTAATAACAATCCAACATAGACCACATAATTACAATACCAAATAATAATTCAATTTAAAAAGTCAATTGTCAGATTCCAAATTCAACATTTTGGTCGACTTCCCCTGTTCTGATTTCAGGAGATTTTTAGGAGATGTTGATTCCGTGTTCCCACTCCAATCCATTTATTTAATCCAAATAATATAGTTCTGATGTTGATCCTTTATTTTAACAGCCACTTGTGTGTTGACTTTCATTTGGATTTAACTGTTCCATATCCTTTAATTTGGAAGAGGAGTTTATATCTGGTAACTCTGTGTGGAATTGTTGTTGTTTTTAACATTCAATCTTATTTCTTGTTGCAATCAATCATTTTTGGCATCCACTCCAAGGACTCAATATTACTGCGTAGTGACCTTTCACCATCTTGCTTCTCTTAAAAACGAAAGTGGTCTGGCATCTCATTATTACTCCAGGCTGATTTCCAGCTTTTGAATTGTTTCCCATCCAATAACAAGCTGATATCACAACAATAAAATAAATCAAAGTTCAAGTCCTCTGTAGGAGGGTATTGCCACAGAACTTCCCAATATTTCCCACACAGTTCCATTCTTTCAATTAATCCATAAGCATTATAAAGTTCTTATTGATTCCCTCTTGCAGTCCATTAATAATTGCAATCCATTAATAATCACAATCCATTAGAAGATAAATTTCCTCTTCAGTGAAGAGCTGCCAGATCATAAAATAGCATAGTGAATATATAAAAGAGAAAGCAAAGACTTCTCTCCACCACATACCAATCCAAACACAATCAAAATCTTCTCCAGATCGAGACTTTGGCACTCAGTGGCTGATTCATTTAGCAGGTTAACTTGTCTCCTTCTTCCAGAACATGCCTGTTTCTTAAGTCTGAATTCTGATACATCTTAAAAAACAGAAGAATCTCCACTCATGGTGTCTGCGTTGGAGAGTGTCTGATGCATGCAGTGCTATGCACTCAGCATCCCACCCCCCCCCCCTGCATTCTGTAGGAGCAGGAGGCAGGTATCAGACAATCTGTGAGTGAGAGCTCTCCCCCAACCCTGGAGGAGGGGGCATTGCAAGGATAATTACTCTCAAATTATCCCTAATTGGCTGCATGGCAGGGGTTCGCTGTCATTGGAACTGCAGTTCACCATGGCAGCAAAGTCGGAAGTCCTCTGAAAAATAATTTTAAGGAAACCTCCCTATTACATTTTAAGACTGCAATTTAAATTGCTGTGACCTGCTCTGGGACCTCATAATGGAGCTAAAAACAATAATGATACTTATTTTCACCTTTGTTTTTATCTCTCCCCCCCCCCCCGCTCCTCACAAGACACTTTAAGCCATGCAGTGGGAAATCCAACCCATCAGGTGAAGGGAATCCTGGGAGGATCAGTCTTGTTTCCTGCCAACGTATCTCAAGGAATAACAGTGGAGAAAATGGAATGGGACTTTCTACCCCAAAGGGGTGGCCTGGGCTTTTGGCTGGGGGAATTCAGTCATGGGAAACTGGAGCACCCAAGTCCCACTGACCGGTTTGGACAACGGCTAGACATGATGGACGAGACAACACTGAGGATCAAAGACTTGGGGTTGTATGACAGTGGGATCTACAATGCTCGCATCTGGTTTACCAAGGCACAGTTTCAAGAACAGAGTTTCAGCCTCACTGTTTATGGTAAGTTATTGCTTTCACTGTTTGCCTCATGGAATAGGATCAGCACCATTTCTCTGCATAGGTATTGGGAAGCATGTGGCACCCAAACCTTATGCTGATTTCATTTGTGTTCCACAGAGCCGGTGCCAACACCACAGATACACCACCAAGGGGAATCCAAGACTCAAGGTGGATGTAATGTGACCTTGCGATGCCACACACCTGGAAGGGAAGATCTCAGTATCTCCTGGGAAACAGGGGGTCCACACAGGGCCTTAGGAAAGAGTGTGAATCAGTACCAGGTTTCTGACAATGGCCGAGAGCTCCGTGTCTCCTTGTGGAACAGTTTTTTTGACTCCAAATTCACCTGCCTGGTCAGCAATCCTGTTGATCAAAAGAGAGCCTCCTTTGACTTGCTCAACATCTGCCAGAGTGATGAAGGTGAGCAATATAGCCTTTTGTTCATTATGCAGAGGAGGTGCTTGTGGTGGTGAATACGCAGACTGGCCCTTAACATGAGGGATTTGAGGAGATGTGTTTGTATTAATAAATGCTGCTCTTCACATGCTTGTGAGCAGGATTGGAGCATACACAGAGCTCCTTGAAGACTGATCTGATCCTGTGAATTGCTGCTGCTGCCCCCGTCTCCTCCTTTTCCTAAGAAATGGATTCAGAGCAGTGTTTCTGACAGGGCATTCACAGCCCAAATCATTGCAATACAAAGGGGAAAGATTAGAAACACTTTCTTATCTCTTGTTATTTATTCCACTGCTCTCAGCCAGTTGTGAGCATGTGAATCTCGGGGTCATGGGTTCACCACACTTTGGGCCAAAGATTCCTAAAATGCAGGAGGATGGACTAGATGACTCTAGTTTTCCCTTCCAGCTCTACAATTCTTTGATTCTATGAGAGTCACTCTGGCAATTTTTATTAAAGTATGTTTTGAGAAACTCTTATTGTTCATTGCAGGTGGACAGTTTGGGCCCTCAAGTTGGATTCCATTGCTTATCACTGCCCTCATAGTTCCTCTGGTGATAATGATGAAGGTGAATTGGATGCACTGGAAGATCAAATTTAAAAGGCCTAGAAGAGGTAGGACCATCTCTATTGATCTTCTTCCCATCTCTCCTGAGATGGGGGCTTCCTGCCAAATATACCTCTACCTTTCTTTTGCTTATCCTGAGAGGCAGAGACTGGTCAGTGGCATAGACTCATTAATGTGTCTCATGTTGTATTCCACAGGTGTTCCCTCTGTGATGCAAGAGAAAGGGGAGAGTATCTCGAGCTCAGGAGCCACCCAGAATATGATGATGAGGTGAGATGATCGGTGTGCAAAGTAATGATGGGGTGATTGTTTTTACCTACCAATTAAATCATCTGATACATTTGGGAGGCATTTATTACTTCAGTTATTATTATTATTAATGTTGCAATCTGTTATTCCTAAAGAAACAACAGCAAGAGCAAAAACAAGTGGATTTCAAACAGGCCACTAACCTGATAATGATAATGAATGGCAATCAATTTGGCACAACCTGTCCCTAGAAAACATCTCTGGGTAAATAACATTTGGAATGCGGCTGTATCAGAACTCCTTACTTGCCATAGATGGCTAATTACAGAACTTCAAAGACAGACACTTTTGGCGAGACTTGGCTTCCGTTCTTTTCCCTTATGAAATGAGACAGAGTATATAGTTTTATTCCACCCACAACCTAAGAATTTCGGTGGAGAGGCTACTTTATATTGACAATAGATAAATAAATGTATCGCTTGTGCGCTGCATATGAAACTTAGTAAGAATGTACCACTGGAGAAGTTACTGTAGTTATAGGTCGTTCTTGTATTTTCTGTCAGGTTTATTACATCTCTCCCACACAAGACACAGCACACGGGCAGCTTTATTACTTTATGATTTATTAAGTAATTACAGGGTCACAGCAGTCTGGGCTCTCTTAGTTCAGCCTTCACTGCTCGAGCCAGTTGCCAAGTCTAGATTCCTTTTCTGGCCAAAGCAGGATATTCCCCGCTTCCTTCTGGGTTTACGTTGCTCCAATAGCCGGCTCCTCCTTCTGCTCTTAGGATACTCTGGTGCAGCAAGCTGCTTCTCATCTGGAGTAGAGTCTAAACCCGGTCGTTCTCCTTCAGACTGCTCTGTCAGCTCAGTATTGCTTTGAGAACTGACAGGCAGCACAGAGCTGTCTTTGCCATTGGTTCTAGTTACAGGTTTGTAGCCGTGTTGGTCTGCCTTGGTTGAAACAAAATAAAAAATATAGCTCTTGTCAGGTGTGGTGTGGTTGCTAAAGAGTAAACAGGCAAGACTCCGACCTGTCTTTTGCAGGCTTTATTCTTGGTGCAAACTATTTACAGTGAAGAGCGTTGTAAGTTCATGTCTGGCTCAGTCGCTAGCAGAATCTGGGACTGGTGGTCTTTGTACCTCCCCCAGCATAAAAATCACGTCACCCCCAACCTTTTCCGCCCCTCCCTGCGCCGAAGCCTACTGCGCAGAATGGGTGCTGGCAGGGGCGTACTTCCTGCCTCTCCGGTTTGCTCAGGCTCTCCCTAGCATCCCCTGGTCCCTGCATCTCTTCTCAACTGGAGGTGGGGCTTTCCTCCTTCCCGGAAGAGGAACTGCTTCGCAAGATTTTCAGAGGCTCCCTATAACACAGCTGCCCTTCCATCTCTCGCCTCTGAGCTGATGGCAGTTCCCTGACACCTCTCAGTATATAGGATATAAGGGTCTGGTGACTTCTGTTTCAGTGTATCTGAAGAAGTGTGCATGCACACGAGAGCTCATACCAGTGACAAACTTAGTTGGTCTCTAAGGTGCTACAGGAAGGATTTTTTAATTTATTTTGCTACTGGTGTTAGTGGTTCATTGCGCCAGGGCGCTGGCCTCTCAGGGGCGCCGTAGTGAGTGGGGGAGCTGTGTGGAGTTGCCTGAAGCCTCCCCTTTCCCTGCACGCCCACCAGCTGCACCGCACCAATTATATGGCTGGCAAGTGTGCAGCTTCCCTCCCAAGCCTCTGCATCTGCTAAAGAAGAAGAAGAAGAAGAGTTTGGACTTGATATCCCGCCTTTCACTCCCTTTAAGGAGTCTCAAAGCGGCTAACATTCTCCTTTCCCTTCCTCCCCCACAACAAACACTCTGTGAGGTGAGTGGGGCTGAGAGACTTCAGAGAAGTGTGACTGGCCCAAGGTCACCCAGCAGCTGCATGTGGAGGAGCGGAGACTCGAACCCTGTTCCCCAGATTACGAGACTACCGCTCTTAACCACTACACCATACTGGCCCTGATCCCGGTCGTTGTCCTCCTCTTGCTTCCTGATGAAAGGCAGTGTGCATTGAAGATGCCTGCTTTTAGGCCAATTTGTATCCTTTCTTGGAGACCACTGGACTTGGACAGGACTTTAGTTTTCTCCAGGGTTTGGGTGGGCCCAAAAGCCCAGAAATTGTTTGAGGAGTTTCATCCCCAGAGTTCCTCCTCTCATATTTTCTCTCCAATGCAGATTGAACACTGAATCCCACAAACCAACCTTGCAGGTTGACTCGGAGAAAGAGGAATTCTCAAGCTGTTCCACACAATCCAGAAAATGCTTTCATTCTCTCGCCTCTTGTACAGTCTCAGAAACAGAGCCCTCAGAGACTGAACATTGCATGAGAGGTCAGGCACATCTCCAGGAGCCACTGCTGAGGAATTCATTGAGGGTCCCTCGGGGGAAAGACCCATTGCAGATCTCTCAATGCTGCCAGTTGAGCCAGAGATACAGCCTATCCAGCAGCCTTCAACACTTGTCCCCAAAGTCCTGTGACCAGGACAGAGAGCAACATACCAAAACTTATCCAGTAACTATGGAAGGGGTCTCCTTGAGCGCAAGGAGTCCCAGAAATGCCTTCATCACCAGCCGCAAACAGAGTATATAAGACAATCCTCTTGAGCTTTCCTGTTGCTGGAAACAGCACAGGTCCCTGGCTTGTTCAACCCAGGCGCCTTGCCTTGCCTTGCCTCTCTTTTCCTATTAAGCTTGGACTCCCTCCATGAAGTCTGAAAGGTGTAAATGGTTGAATAAACTGACACACAGTGTAAATTAATAATGCAGAGTTTTAAAGAATAAGAACTTTACTGAGTTAAAATAAACTTCTCCATAAACAACATGGTTCCAAACAGTTTGACTGAGATTCCATACTGACTCTGCTCACAACTGAGGCAGACTGACTCTGACTGAAATCTTACAGAGAGCACGAAAGAGAAACCCTAACCCCTCAAAATAAGCTGGACTACAGTCCCTGGAGGCACATTTGTATACAGAGACCTTCCCTGGTGTCCATGGGGTCCCATCTCACCCCCTTTCATTTTAGCAAAGCAATTTTGCTTAATTTAAGTCATATTGTGCTATTTTCACTTTGTATTGCTTGGTACACTTTATGATCAATGCATACAACACATTCATGTACTGATATGCACACATTTTCCCAGTACATGCATGTTTGTACATATTAATCGGCTGCTAAACAGCAAAGCAAAATTCAGACAAGTGTGGATTTCATCCGTCGAGGATGGTTTAGCTAAGATTCCTGCATTGCAGGGGGTTGGACTAGATGACCCTTGGGAGTCCTTCCAACTCTACCATTCTATGATTCAAACAATATGCTAAAAGAAACAGGGGTTACTGAACACAGATACAGAAAAAGTAATGCCTCATGTCGTCATAGTGTAAAAGAGAAGACCTGCAACCGACTCACTGAATTTCCGAATTTCTGTGTGGGCACCTGGTGCACATTTCTTATTTAAAGCTCACAGCTTTCTCAGCCTGCATGACTGTGGACAAGCTTATCAACTACTTCACACTATTTCCCTCTCAGAGGGAGCTTTGGGGCTGCAGCATTTCTTATCCCTGGAAATAAAAGCAGGAGCCTGTTGCTATACCAATGAGGACAAATCAACTCTCCAGCAGCAGCAGCCACATCTGAGGCTCCCTATATTCCTGGTCAGAAATATTCATGAATTTTCCCACAGGCATCCGGCTGGCCATTGTGAGAAGAACAGGATGCCAGGCTAGAGGAGCCATTGACAGGATCTTCTTATGTTCTGATTTTCCTGATCTGCCTCTGGAGTTAATTGGGGTTCGGGGGCATATGAACATTCCTTTGGGGTTCAGTGATATATGAATTTTGCTTCTTTGAACTTTTTTCAAGGAGATAAAAATCTGGGCAATTGCAATGCTTTTCGTTGTTGTTAAATTTGTTACAACCACAACAGTCTGCAAAAGCTGGCAGTGCTTTTCATTGCTTTGTCTGCGCCCAGATCTGTCAGAAGACTTTCCTTAATAGCCAGTCTTTGCAAACAGCAATTCTCCTCCTCCCCCACATTCCACACCCAGAGACACACTTCCGCAGAGAAGCAAACACGACCTTTTATTGCAGTCGTTTCCTGTTCAGAATGTTGCTGTACTTTCCTCTGGGTAAGTCGTGCACTGTTTGTCCTGAAGAGCAGTAAGACCTGTGCCAGCAGCTGGTTTCTTCAGGAGGCTGGGGAAGAGACTGAGCATCAATGTCCTCCCTGACATTTGCCTCCTGCAGCTGCCGGACTCCTCTGGAGAAGGATATGGGAGCCAGCTGTACGCCATCTTCCCCTCCTCTCTGAACTGTATTTAAGCCAGGCTGCTTGGAGTGTCGCAAGACCAGCGCCAGAAACTTCATTGTCCGTTAATTCTTGGGTTGCATTGTATCTGTGTACTTAAGCCTCCATTTTTTTGTGGGGTGGGGGCAGTAATATTGATTTTATTTTGTGTTTGCCAAATTGTTCATTTCTGTCATTTTTAAAATTTACTGTCATATTCTGTATTTTGTATTATTTCCAGTGCTCTGTTGTTGTTTTTATGAATTGCATGTTTCCTGTAAGCCACTTTGGGCACAGCTCATTGAGGAACAGATGCATATAAATAAACTCAATCAATACCAATCAAGAGGACAGTAACTGAGGCAGCTGATCTTGGTTACTAGCTCCCAGTTCCTGGAGAGAGTGGGGCAATGACAGAAATCTTTGTTACTGAGCTCAGTTTGTAGGACAGTCCGCCCAACTGAGAATTACAAGAGTAACAAAGATACTAATGAGGATGCAGTGCCAGGGCTCATTGAAAGTGAAAAAGAAGAGAGGTGGGGACTGGCTAAGGTATGGTTACCAGACGTCCCCATTTCCCAGAAACAGTCTCCAGATTTACAAATCTGTCCCCGGATTTCATTTAATGTCCCCAGATTTATATTTTAATTGTTGTAGATTTATTAGTAGGGAATGAATGTTGTGTGATTGGTTCAATGGCACAAGACACATCATATAGGGACTTCTGGTGAGGCAAAATGGCGGGCACCATGGCAGCGGGCAGTTCCTGTAGCCAGCCAGAGCCAATTGCACTACCAGGCTGGCTCCGGGCTGCTGAGACTGCCGCCACCGCCACCACTGCCGAGGGGGAATCAGGGAGCATCAACTGGAACAACTGACACACACACACACCCGCGACCCAAACTGAGCTAGGAGCGAGAGTGCCTGGCCACCCAGGCAACTGCCCAGCAGTGATCTGGGGCCAGGAAAAACTCGGAGCTGACGCAGGGAGAAGGAGGAGAGTAGAAGAAGGAAGAGAGAGGAAGAGGAAGGAGGAAAAAAGAAGGGAGCCCCGACCTTGCTGTGCCGCTACTGCCACCGCCGCTAGGGAGGAGAGGTAGGATATCACCAGGAGGACAAGGCTGAGCCCAGGTCTGACCTGAGCTTACTATTAGCACTCAAAGAGAGCAGGCCAGGGCCCAGAGGAAAGCCACGCGACAGAGGAGACCCCAGAAGAGAAGGTATTACTTCTTATTATTATTTTTAAAAAACCTTTTTTTAATCACTTTTTTTCTCTTTTCAAAAATAAAAAAGTGTCCCCAGATTTTTTGAAAAAAAATCTGGTAACCTTAGGCTAAGGACAGGCTAAAAGCTGGCAAAGAGAGTGTTCCACTCGTCCTCAGGGAACAGTCTCCACTGCTGTTGCTGTTGCTGCTGCTGCACATTTGTAACTGTTTCTCTCCTTTGCAAGGGTTTTGCAAGACTCCGAAAGGTTGGTGGTCTCCAGATGTGGGTGAGAATCAAACACCTATTCTAAACAGAAACCTTTAACAGGCACACAGGCAGGTGTTTAACAACAAAGAAGCACGGTGAGCGCTCACCCTCTTTCTCCTCCTCCTCTGCTCCTTCCTGGTTTATAAGGGGAGGAACAAAGAGCAGGGAAAGGAGGAGTCAGAAAAAAGGAGGGGAAACACAGTTTTGCTTGGATGAGAAGTGGAGGGAGAGCGAGCACAGACAGCCTTCCTGGTTTGAAGAGGAGGATCTGATTTGCTGGGAAGCGAGAGGAAGGAAGGAGACGACCGTTGTGTTCAAAAGTTCACGACTCTTGCTGATAAGACTCTGTAGTCGGGCAATGCTTACAAGATGGATGAACAGGCTTATTTTAGAGCACCTATCCTGTGCAGAAAAATGAAGTTGTTCTCCTCATGGTGGTGAAACAGATGCCACAATGGGAAGTGCACAGGCAGGACCTGAGCTCAACAGCAGCAAGTCTCCCCACCTGTGAGTCCCAGAAACAGCCAGTCTGGTGCCTCACTGCCACTCATGGCTCTCTGCACCTCTGGAGAGATACGATGGTGGACTTTTCTCACAGAAGGACTCTTCTTCAGACTATTGCTCTACTCTTCCTTGGGTAAGAACTTCACTGCTTTCTCTCTTAAAAACAAAACAAAAACAAAAATAAAGAAACCCCACCTAAATGCATGGAGGGGCACTGTGAGTTTGATTTGTCATGAAGGGGAAAATTATTGGCAATATTGGCTACTAGCACTCAGGGTCTCCTCTCCCCAGCTGGAACCTCCCCCTGGCTTCAAAGGATGCTCCAACAGAACACTTTTGAGAGTTTACTCGTGTGTGTGATATTTGTTACTGAGCTGAACTTGGGGGGATAATCTGCGTGTATGATGAAGGTGTGCAGTGGAGCGAAATAAAAGCACAGGATATGATGACTGCAAGTCGACCTCGTCTCTAGGGCAGAAATGTTTTCGTGCAGGATTTTGTCAGTCATTAACTAATGCAAAATAAATGTCAGTTAAGAGCAAACAGTGAATTAGAGGAGCCAACCAATGAGCAGGAAAAGGCCACTGGGGATCTTGGTGGAACAGAGTCAGTTTCTTCTCTGAACTCTGAATAAACTTATCTCAGTTTCACAAAAAATTGTGCATAATCATTTTTTCCTGAAACACACATGCAGATGGTTTTTAGATTGCTGCTTCGAATAATTTTTCACTGGGTTAGAGCTTTCTATGTTGAGTTTTCAACAGACATTTTGCACAGCTCTGATTCTGCCTTGAGACTTTCTTACAAACAGGCAGTATATAAATCTTGTTAACTGAAATAAATGAGCTTTTGTTCCCTGTGTAGGGAAATTCTACTTCTTTCTCAGAATATTTCCTTGTGACAATTACACAGAGCCCAATGTTCCCCAAAATATGACAAAGGCACAGCTTTAAGTGTTTAATTGATTGCTTTATTTACAGATGAAGTTCAGAACTCAAATTATTTTATTTTAATCACCTAGACCAATCTTCTCTCTGAGTTTTTCTGGATCCCAGTTCCTGGAAACCAGATAGATGCCTATTGCTGGGAAACATAATAATAATAATAATAATAATAATAATAATAATAATAATAATAATTTATTATTTGTACCCCGCCCATCTGGCTGGGTTTCCCCAGCCACTCTGGGCGGCTTCCATAGAAACCAAAAACCCCACTAAAATATCATACATTAAAAACTTCCCTGAACAGGGCTGCCTTAAGATGTCTTCTGAATGTCAGGTAGTTGTTTATCGTTTTGACATCTGATGGGAGGGCATTCCACAGGGCAGGCGCCACTACCGAAAAGGCCCTCTGCCTGGTTCCCTGTAGCTTTGCTTCTCGCAATGAGGGAACCGCCAGAAGGCCCTCGGCGCTGGACCTCAGCGTCCGGGCAGAACGATGGGGGTGGAGACGCTCCTTCAGGTATACTGGGCCGAGGCCATTTAGGGCTTTAAAGGTCAACACCAACACTTTGAATTGTGCTCGGAAACGTACTGGGAGCCAATGTAGGTCTTTCAAGACCGGTGTTATGTGGTCTCGGCGGCCGCCCCCAGTCACCAGTCTAGCTGCCGCATTCTGGATTAGCTGTAGTTTCCGAGTCACCTTCAAAGGTAGCCCCACGTAGAGCGCATTGCAGTAGTCCAAGCGGGAGATAACTAGAGCATGCACCACTCTGGCGAGACAGTCCGTGGGCAGGTAGGGTCTCAGCCTGCGTACCAGGTGGAGTTGGTAGACAGCTGCCCTGGATACAGAATTGACCTGCGCCTCCATGGACAGCTGTGAGTCCAAAATGACTCCCAGGCTACGCACCTGGTCCTTCAGGGGCACAGTTACCCCATTCAGGACCAGGGAGTCCTCCACACCAGCCCGCCCCCTGTCCCCCCAAAACAGTACTTCTGTCTTGTCAGGATTCAACTTCAACCCATTAGCCGCCATCCATCCTCCAACCGCCTCCAGGCACTCACACAGGACCTTCACCGCCTTCACTGGCTCTGATTTGAAAGAGAGGTAGAGCTGGGTATCATCTGCATATTGATGGACACCCAGTCCAAACCTCCTGATGATCTCTCCCAGCGGCTTCATATAGATGTTAAAAAGCATGGGGGAGAGGACGGAACCCTGAGGTACCCCACAAGTGAGGGCCCAAGGGTCTGAACACTTGAAAGAGCACTTGAATTTTAGAATGTAACTTTGGACTTGTAACAATGTCCTTCTCTTCCAGTAAAGGGCCGCATTGTTTGGACAGCTAAGAGAATGTAGTAATTGTTTAACAAGTGAGTTGGGCATTTCCAGTGCGTCAATGTACAATTCAGCAACAGTTAAAATTAATATTTGATATTGTAAACTTTCTTTTATTTAGGTCCCAAATACCTGAGAGACTAGTTTCACCTCCCTCAAACATTTGGAGGGAGAGTCAGCCCAGGAGAGGACCTTCTTTGTGGCAGGCTGCTAAACTGTAGGTGTCCCTCCCCACAGAGATGCTCCCGGCACCTTCATTGAAGAGTTTCCATTATATGTTGAAGATTCACCCTTTCACCATACCACTGACACCTGCAATATAATTTTTAGGGCCCTTCCTATTACATTTTAATGCTGCATTTTAAATTGTTGCAACCTGCTCTGGGACCTCATGATGGAAGATGGATAAGGAGCTCAAAACGATAATGATACTAATTTCCCCCTTTGAATCTCCTCCCCAACCACCCTCCCCTCACTAGAAACTGTAAGCCATGCAGTGGGGAATCCAACCCATCAGGTGAAGGGAATTCTGGGAGGATCAGTCTTGTTTCCTGCCAATGTATCTCAAGGAATGACAGTGGAGAAAATGGAATGGGACTTCTACCCCCGAAGGGGTGGCCTGGGCTTTTGGCTGGGGGAATTCAGTCATGGGAAACTGGAGAACCCAAGTCCCACTGACCGGTTTGGACAACGGCTAGATATGGTGGACGAGACAACACTGAGGATCAAAGACCTGGAATTGGATGATAGTGGGATCTACAATGTTCGCATCTGGCTTACTAAGGCACAGTTTCAAGAACAGAGTTTCAGCCTCACAGTTTATGGTACGTTATTGCGCTTCAAGGCCCCCAAGATCCCACCCCCTTGAAATAACTTCACACTTATTTTAGTTTTTGGGCAAATTTTGGCCACAACTTTATTCAATTCAACCATGTGAGCGGTATTGGCTTAGGCATTGGCTCCAAACTATAGCTGACTCCAACTTTCTGATTGGTAGTCTAAAAGGGTAAACCAAACAAGGGAGCAACATCGATGAAGAGCAACTGAAGCTCACCCAGGGGTTCCTGTGGTCCTGGCATGGCCCCAGCCCCTCAAGCAGACTTTGGACAAGATCCAAATACCCTGTTCCTGGTGGGGCTGGTGATGGCTGCACCTCCCTTCCCCCACATTTCAATGAGCCAATGCCTAACCGCCGCCTTACAAGTTGTGACGATTGCTGAGGAGGTAGGTGGAAACCAAGTGGCTATAGCCAATCTGCCCAATGGAAAAATTACTACCCAGCCCCTGTTCCAAAACAGGTGACCCAAACCATAGCAAGGTCAAAGTGACACTGCCTAACACAAGGGAGGGAGGGAGGGTGTTCGGCAGGGCAAAGCAAGTGCCTCCAATAACGTTGCGTTGTCGTTCTTAACAGCCGCTGGGATCACGCCACCCCCAGGCAATTGGCCCAGACAGCCTCGCGTGACCCCAGGGCTATGGTTAGGGCTTGGGTTACACCCCTCCAACTAAATTAACCCTTGGTGTGCCCGTGCACAACCAGGAACCTCAATTAGGGGGGATCCCATTTGCTTTCACAGTTTGGCTCATGGAATGGGATCAGCACCATTTTCCTATAATAATAATAATAATAATAATAATAATAATAATAATAACAATAACAATAACAATAATAATAATATATTATTTATACCCCACCCATCTGTCTAGGTTTCCCCAGCCACTCTGGGCAGGTTCCAACAAAGATCAAAAATACATTAAAATGTCACACATTAAAAACTTCCCTGAACAGGGTTGCCTTCAGATGTCTTCTAAAAGTCTGGTAGTTGTTTTTCTCTTTGACATCTGATGGGAGGGCGTTCCACAGGGCGGGTGCCACTACTGAGAAGGCCCTCTGCCTGGTTCCCTGTAACTTGGCTTCTCGCAGTGAGGGAACCGCCAGAAGGCCCTCGGAGCTGGACCTCAGTGTCCGGGCAGAATGATGGAGGTGGAGACACTTCTTCAGGTATACTGGGCTGAGGGTGTTTAGGGCTTTCAAGATCAGCACCGACACTTTGAATTGTGCTCAGGACCGGTGTTATATGGTCTCAGCGGCCACTACCAGTCACCAGTCTAGCTGCTGCATTCTGGATTAGTTGTAGTTTCCGGGTCACCTTCAAAGGTACTGGTAGAGGTGGGACTTAACCCTTATGCTGATTTCATTTGTGTTTCACAGAGCCAGTGCCAACACCACAGATACACTTTCAGGAAGTCTCCCAGACTTCAGAGGGATGCAATGTGACCCTGCAGTGCCAGGCACCTGGAAAGGAAGAGTTCAGTATCTCATGGAAAAGAGGGAACCCCCCAAGGGCATTAGGAAACAGCCTGTATGAGTATCAGCTTTCTGACAATGGAAGGAATCTCCGTGTCTTCTGGCGAAAAGACTCTTCGGACTCGGCGTTCACCTGCCTGCTTACTAATTCTGTTGACCAAAAGAATGCCTCCTTTGACTTGCTCAAAATTTGCCCACATGATGATGGTGAGCAAGTGTGACCTAGTCAGTGTATGGAGGAATAGCTGCATTTAAGTGGGATAGTTCAGCTGGTAGAGCATGAGACTCTTAATCTCAGAGTTGTTGGTTTGAGCCCCATGTTGGGCCAAAGCTTCCTGCATTGCAGGGGGTGGGACTAAATGACCCTCAAAGTCCCCTCCAGCGCTACAATGCTGTGATTTGTAGAAATGGTTGAATTGCTTTTGGCTTCCTGGGTATGTGACCTTCTGAATCTCTGTGTTTTACCTTATTTTATCATGAACGAATCGGGTAATTGTTGCTTGCAATACAGTTTGTAAATGAAAAATAAAAATAAAACAATAGGGGGAAATGAAATGCAAACCGAAATGATGGACCTAAACTCTGTGCCAAAGAAATCCAATGAAGTCAATACAAATGGAACAGACTGGCACATTTGCTTAGCCTTCCAAGTCATGCAGGAAGGTCACTTTGGTGGTTGTTATTAGAGAATATTTCAAGAGACTCTCATTGCACATTGCAGGTGTACAGGTCGGACGCCAGAGACATATCATTATCTCCATTGCAGTTGTCATGTTGCTGTTCATGATGGTGGTGCCAGTGATGTGGACGAGGAGGAGGAGGAGGAAGCGAAAATTCAAAAAGAAGGAAAGAGGTAGGGCCATCTCTTTCAATCTGTTTCCTGCCTCACCTGGGATGGAGGCTGCTTGTCAAATACACCTTTACTTTACTTTTGCTTATTTTGAGAGGCAGAAGTTGGTCCATGCCATGGAATAAATAATATGTCTCTTCAGATATTCACTCGTTGATACTGGAGGACTTGGAGAGCTCTTCTGCACACCGGAACTTAGCAAGAAGTCCACAACAAGATGGTGATAATCAGGTGAGATGAGCTTGTGAAGTGGTGAAGGGATGATGGTTCAGAACTAATAATTATAAAATCGTTACAATTGTGATCTGTTCTCATTTTGCAAAAACAACAACACACAAAACAGATTACAAACAGGCAACAAGACTAAGCCACAACTACCCCTCTGCCTTACCCAACTCACTGATCAAGAGGTTGGTTGGTTGATTGATTTAAATTTATATCCTGCTGTGATGGGATGATAAGCTGCTTGTGCGTAAAATCCAGATCCCTCAGAGTTTGACCAGGTTTTCAAACCTCTGCCTGTGACGGAGCCCCTCCTGCATGGCTGCGTAAATCGCTGGCAGAATCCGAAAGTGGTTGCTTTCGGAAACGCTTCCAACATAACAGCTCCTTAACGGAAACACGTCTCCTGGCCTCCCTGCGTGACAGTTTCCGGCGAGGAGTGGGTGTCCCTATAGGAGGTCCTGACACCTCTCCACTGTTTTCGCTGGAACCGTCTGGGAGCCATTCCTCCGCCTCACTTTCCCTTGGAGTTACTGCTCGCCCCCTACTGGTTCCCTCGTCAGCTGCAACATCTCTTTCAACCTCATTGAGCCTCTGCACCTCCTGTCTTTCCGATGGCAGTTCCCTGACACCTGCCCATCTGGCTGGGTTTCCTCAGCCACTCTGGGTGACTTGCAACATATATAAAAACACAACAAAACATCAAATAATCAAATATTGGGGGGGGGGGAATCCTATACAAGCAACCAACAAACCAATAAATTAATAGAAACCAACAACAACAATAATAACGAACAATTTGCAGTTATACCCAAATTAAAGTAACTGCCAACCCCAACTAAACATTTAACCGACACCAACCTGAAAAAAATGAAACAGGGGAACCAAAATTAGAACCATTTAGAACATTTTAGCTAGTTGTCCCAATCCAAGAATTGTTCCAGCAATCTCCCAGTGGCCTCCCTGGAGCCTCTTTTAGCTGTTCAGGGTGAGTCTGAGCCCCATTCCCTAGGCCAGGGGGAAATGGGAAATTTATTATGGCATAAGGCAGGGGTAGGCAACCTAAGGCCCAGGGGCCAGATCCGGCCCAATCGCCTTCTAAATCCGGCCTGCGGTTGGTCTGGGATTCAGCATGTTTTTACATGAGTAGAATGTGTGCTTTTATTTAAAATGCATCTCTGGGTTATTTATGGGGCACTGGCTCACCACATGCTCTGAGGGACAGTGGACCAGGCCA
The DNA here is from genome assembly GCF_964188315.1 of Podarcis muralis. NCBI lineage: Eukaryota > Metazoa > Chordata > Lepidosauria > Squamata > Lacertidae > Podarcis > Podarcis muralis. The sequence goes on from NC_135670.1 coordinate 1,591,066, forward strand.
CGGCTGAAAAAGGTGGCTGACCCCTGGCATAAGGCATTATTATGGCATTTCACCTGCATTATGGCATAGGTTTTCATTAACAAGAATCCAGTTCATACAATTCACGAAGGAGAGGGAGGCAGCCTCTGCAAAGAGCCAGTTCCCATCAGGGGAACATGCATGCACAGTCAAACTGAGCAGGATTAAACCCTCCTCTCACCCACTGGTGAGCAGAGCGTTCAATCCTTCTGGCTGCAGGATTCTGCTTCTTCACAGCGAAAGGTGCATGTAGAACAGTCTCCAACAGGATTGCAGTCTCCACTCAGCAGCTACTCTGGGTGCCTTCTAAAATGCTAATTGTATCATCAATTCCAACTGGAATATGAAACAACAATGGAGACATGGACCTTGACTTTAAAAATGTCACTGCCAGCAGAAGCAAACTGCCTCCTTTTGCCTGCTAAAAATGGGCAACCACACCCTAACTTAGGGTGAGTGATCCAAGAACCTGTAGAACCAAATGCTAACCCAAAATGAGTGGAAATATTGTATAGAGAAGGTTCTGTGATCTTTCTTAGGGCACCATTGGGCTTTGCCAGAACCCCATTCTTCCCCAAGTTTATTTAGGTGGGTACAAATCCTCAGTGACTTTTTAAGGAGCTTCATCTGAGTCCCTCCTGTCATGTTCTATAGCTGGTTCTGGTTCTCTCTGCTCCTGCAGGTTTTCTGGGACAGAACGGAAGTTTCAGCGAGTTCCCCACCACTCTGGAAATCCTGTCCTTCTGTCTGTTCTGACTCTGTATCAGACCCAGAATCTTCAGGGAATGAACATTGCACCCCACAAGCCAAGGACCTGGAGGAGAAGGCACCCTTCTTGAAGACGGTGCTAGAGATCCCATTAAGGGACCATCAAGAGAGAGAACCACCAAAGACCCCTCCTGGCCATCAGTACTGGCGGAACCATACGTACCCCAAGACGAAACAGTGCCGGCAACGGTGCCAGGGTTCCATTGTTGAATTAACTGGACAAGGGTCAAAGCTGCCACCTAAGTATATTAATTAAGGTCATTAGTATAGCAAAGGAAGCTGCTTATGCCAGAGGGCAAATGGGTCGGCCCCCTCCCTCACCTGGCTGGCAGTGAGAAAGAGTTGTCTGTGTGTGAGCTGGGCTAAAAGCAGGCTGGTGGCAGAAGCCAGAGAGTGAGAGCAATGCCTGATTTCTTTGTTTGTGTCTGTGTAATTTTTAAGTTTTCAATTTTACAGTTTAAAACATCAATGACTTCCCTTCTTCTCTTTTCATGGTTCAATTTGCATACCATAAATCCCTGCACATAAGATGACCCAGATGGTCGCCAGTTTCTGTGTACAGATCTGTAGGCAGAGACCATCCCCTGACCCAAACTAGTTTGTTAAGAAAACCCCCAAACTCAGTTCCATGGGTGACTCTGGGTCATCTCCCTGCGGTAGCTTATCTTAAAGTTTTAAGTGTCTATATGCTTATCACATTTATAAATTTTAAATTTATTGTTGCACATTGTTTAAAATGTTTGTTTTCCTTCTGGGATTGTACCCCCGAGTGTTTTTTATAAGCTGCTCTCCGACCGTAATAAATTATCTATCTAATCCCTGTATAATTTACAGTACATAAACCAAACCATTCAGTATTCCATTAATACATCCATCCAAACTTATTTACACTGTTGAATTTACCGTAACGCTGCCAATGTTTTCAAGTGTACACAATTCCCACCCCCCATATATTCAATAAGTATTTTCCAATCTTCTTTAAATGTATGTTCTTCTTGTTCTCTTATTCTATATGTTAGGTCTGCAAGCTGCGCATAGTCCATCAGTTTAAGTTGTCATTCTTCTTTAGTTGGCATCTATCTCATTTTCCATTTCTGGGCTAACAAAACATAGGCAGCAGTAGTGGCAAACATAAATAGCCTTTTTTGATGTAGGGATCAGATGGGATTACCATGAGAAATTATAAAATATACATCAAACCATCGTGTCCACGATGAAAGCATTGTCTTGACTGGGTTTGATATATTGACGCTAGTTTCTGATTAAATCCCATAAGATTCTACATTCATGGCCTTTTCATGCCCTTTCGCCTCTACTGCCCATTTCTCTCTTGCTTCATAAGTCACGTACACAGCCCAGTTGCTTCTTGCTTCGCCAGGCAGGCATCCTGGGCCATAAAGATAGTGGGCAAGTTTCTTTGAAGGCCTTTCTTATATATTTATCTTAGGATGTTAATCTTAGGGCCAGGAAACAGATTTCACATTAAGGTGATAATGGTCACTGTCCTCCTGGCCATCCTTCTTATCATGTGTATTGCTTGTTTATCACCTCCGGATTGCCAGATGCTCTTCTTTGTAGTTCTGTTCTTTGTTTACCCTGTGCTTAATTAGTTTTAGTAGTTTAATTTGTCCCCATGTGGGTTTGTGGAATGCTCAGAAGAAATCTGATTGGTTCTTATGAACACTCTGTAAAAAGTTCTTTTGTGAATAAAAATGTCCTGGGCCCGGGGCTACACACGGACAGGAACAGAGAGACACGATTATACGCACCCTTCCCAGAGTCTTGCTGGTTCAAGCCTCTGTGTGTATTCTTATTAATCAGAGTTCAATCCTTCCTTTACTTTGCGAACACAACATTTTGACACCTGGGAATTTCTGTCTGAGCTATCTATCCCCAACAAAAAGGATTCTGGTGGGGTTTTTTCTGAAAATTAGTTTTGAACATTTTTTTCAATTCATTATGGATCATTTCCCAATACTCTTTTACCCTTTTACAGGTCCACCACATATGAAAGAATGTTCCCTCAACCTCATTGCATCTCCAGTGCAGATAATCACTTATCAGATTCAGTCTTATACATCTTAGCAAGTCTACTCGGAGCTAAATACCATCTGCAAATCATTTTCAAATAATTATTCTTCAAAGAATAACATGCTGAAAACTTCAGATTGTTATTCCAAAGTTTTTCCCAACGATTAAAATCTATGTTGTATCCTATATCTATTGCTCCATGTGTCATAGAAGCTTTGACAAGCTCATCTTTTGTTTCCCAATCTAATAACAGATTGTACATTTTACCGGTAGATAAAAGTTCTTCTTTGTTTTGTATAAGTTATTTTTCGAATTGTGAGCTTTGATCCAAAAAAACCCCCATTTCTTCTATGTCAAACATTTCATGTAACTGATGATATTGTAGCCAGTCCATAACATGGCTCCTTACACTTTCCATTGATTTCAGTTTAGGTTCCCCTCTGTAAAAATCAAGAGATTATGAAGAAATAAAAGATCATTTTCAGAGTTGGTTACACTATTGGCAACTACATGAGATTTATAAAGAAGACCAAAAGAAAGGATTTAGCTATATGATTTCAGAAGGAAGTTGTAGAAGGGAAAGTAAAGTTGCTGAAAGGTGCATATAGTATTCTGCTAGAATGGGAAACAAAAGATGAAGAGGTGAAATTAGTCATGATTAAATGGGCACAAGATATAGGTCATAATATAATGTTTGAAGATTGGGAAAGATTGTGGAAAACTGATTTAAAATTTACAGATTGTTCTCTGTTGAAAGAAAATTATATGAAAATGATGTATAGATGGTATATAACACCAGTGCAGATAGGAAGAATGTATAAAACTGGTTCAAACATGTGTTGGAAATGTAAGGAAAAAGAAGGGACATTTTACCATATGTGGTGGGACTGTAGCAAAATTAGCAAATTTTGGGAAATGATATATAATGAGTTGAAGAAAATGTTCCAATTAACATTTGTTTAAAAGCCTGAAGCATTTCTGTTAGGGATTGTAGGAAAAGACCTGCCAAGGAAATTCAAGAACATTTTCATGTATGCGACAATGGCAGCAAGAGTCTTAATAGCACAAGGATGGAAGAATGAGGAAATCCCAACTAAAGGACTGTGGCAAGAGAAACTGATGGACTATGTGGAATTGGTGAAACTGACACATAAACTGTGTGAGAAGGACAACTGTGACTTTAAAGAAGAATGGGAACTTTTTACAAATTACTTAAAGAAACAACAAAATGAACTGGACTCCTTGGCAGGTTTTGAATAAACACTCACAAATTTATTATTAAGAACATATGGCTAGATAAATTAAGGTTCTTTACAATTTTATAATATGCAGAGAATTACATGTATTGAAAAACCAGAGAGAGGAGCTGAGGGAAGTTGCGGGAGGAGGGGAGGGTGGGTTTTTCTTGGGAGGGGGAAAATAGGGGGGGGACTAAGGGTGATATGCCTTTTGATAAAATGTTATGTTGAAATTTCTAATAAAAACTTTACAAAAACAGAAGACTGTGCAACCTGAAAAATGAGACAAGGTATGTACTTTTATAAACCAAGAGAATCTTGAATAAAAGTCAATTTTCAAAAAGAACTTAGGCGCCCGGGTTCTTGGGTGCTGATGAGGGTTGTGTGTGTGCTCTGGCTGTTGAGGGGGCCCTCTGGCTTGTCTCTCTTTGCTCTACCGTCTTCATTCCTCTTCATGTTCTGGAGGGAGGGGAGCTGGTCACAGCAGGAGAGGGAGACTCCCTGCCTTCTTCAGCAGCCTGCTTCATCTCTACCTCATGGCCCGCCTCCTCTCCAGCCTCTGATTCTGCCTCTGATTCTGGACTCCTCTCTGCCACCGCTTCTTCCTGCTCACTAAACCCTGTTACCTCTTCAGCTTCCTCCCAGTTTGCTGCCTCTTCTCCCTCTGACCACTCATTGTCATCCCTCCCAAAATCCTCCGGCTCTGAGCCTTCTTCCCTCGGGGGTTCCCCACCTGGTGCCTCCTCCAATAGCTCTGCAAACATCATGTCCATGACACCTGGCAGGTCCAGCTGTTGGGGAGAGGATACTGCAGCTGCAAACAGGGAAATCTCTGGCTGAGGATGGAGGGGCACTCCATCTATTGAGGAGGGGGGTGCCCCTGCTCCTGACTGGGAAGCTCTGGCCATTGTGCCGGGTGAACTGTCAACGTTGCCTCAAAACAATCACTTGCACTGGTTCCAAGAGACATGCCTGCTCCTCCAAACCCTTGGTCTGTTCATCTTCTGAGGTATATGTGTCTGCTCCTGGGTCAGAATGGATAGGAAGACAGAATTTCCAAAGCGGTATGGAACTCATGTGACATTCCTCACTTACACAGGAAATCTGCAGGGGCAGAGAAAAATATAACCAGCTACAGAACATGACAGGAGACACTCAGATGCAACTCCTAAAAGGGATTCTGAGCATTTGACCCCACCTAAACCCTGGGCATGAACTGAGCCCTGGCCAGGCCCAGCAGTGCCCTAAGGAAGGTCACAGGGCTCTTCCCTATCTCTCTATTCCAGTATCTAGGGTTAGTGTTTGGTTGTACAGGTTCCTGGATCATTCCCCATAGCTGAAGGTGCCCATTTGTAATAGACAAAAGTGGTCTGTTTCCTTACTCCAGGAATGACATTTTTAAAGGTAAAGTCTGTGTCTCCGTTATTATATGAGTCCAGTTTGTATTAATGATAAAATTAGTATTTTAGTAAGAGTCCAGGATAGCTGATGAGTGAAGGGTGCAATCCTGTTCAGTGCTGTTTCACAAGCCCTTTCCCTGTGGGAAACCAGGCCCTCACAGCCAGGACGATTGAACCAGGGTTCAGCCCTGCTCAGTTTGGCTGAGTGTGGATGTTTCCCTGATGGGAATAGGCACACACAATCTAGGAACAATGTGGGGCTGCTTGGAAGCGCACTTGCAACCAGACCTGGGCTGCTCTTTGCAGAGATTGGCTGTCTCTCCCTCGATTAGGGGATTGGTAAGGAGGAGGAGGAGTTATGGCTGAGCCCTGCTGCCTGAATTCTGTTTTGTGTTTCACTGGTTTTTAAAAATATCAAATTACAACTTTCAAAATATGTTTATGCATAATAAATGCTTCCCAGACATACTGGTTGCTTCCATTGTTATTATCTAGTATAATCCCTGTTCTGCATGCTCATCTTACCTGAAAAGTTGTGAGAGCCTCTCTGGAAACCTACGGACAATTTCTGTGGGGTGTAACATGAGAAACAATATTTATTCCATGACACTGACCTAATTCTGCTTCTCATGATAAACACAGTAAAGGTAGAGGCATATTGGTAGGGAGCCCCAATCCCAGGTAAGATGGGAAGAAGATTAATAGAGATGGTTCTACCTCTTTGATGCATTTTTCTCCACTGGCATTTTGCCACCACAGTCACAATTCCCAACAAAAAGAAAACTGCAGAGAGACCATAAATAAGCCACAGGATCTTCTGGGTTCCAATATGTTCACCTGCAATGTGCAATAAGAGACTCTTGAAAATGCTTCAATAGCAACAAGCAAAGTGATTACCCTACATGAGAGAAGCAGAATGAATGAAATGCCAGGACAGACTTCCAAAACAAAAATACCTTCCGTTAGGATACAAGAAGCTGGTGAGATGAAGGGGAGACATGAAAAGAGGTGTTGAAACAGGGGCAGGAAATGCGATGCCCTCCAGATGTTGCTGGACTCCAGTTTCCATCAGCTCCAGCCAGCAGGGCCAACGGGCAGGGATTATGCTGCTGGGTAGAGTCTGGCAGCCTCTGCAAGTCACCACGTTGGCTACTGGGTGGTGTAGCCACAGGGCTGGATCCAGAATTACAGCACAACCCTTTGTGCAGACAGACATTGCTGCAGCCTTCATTTTGGCCTTCTCCAAATGTAGTTTATTTACCTAGGGGTAGGAGGAGGAGGAGGAAGCAGCAGAAGCAGCAATTCAGATGGGTCAGGGCAATCTTCAAGCAGGACTGAATTTGCTCTAACACTGGTCAACAAGCATGTGAGGAGGTGTGTTTGCATATATGAATGTCTCTCCTTGAATCCCCATAGGGTGTAAGCTATCCAAGACCCCAAACAGCAACTCTGGATAAAGATACATTGCTCACCTCCAATACTTGAGCAGATGTGGGACAAGTCAAATGAGGCTCTCTTTTCACTGACAGGGTTGCTGACCAGGCAAGTCAATGTGGAGTCAAAAGGTATGGTGTTCCAGAAGACATGGAGTTGCCTTCCACTATCAGAAAGCTGGAACTCATCCAGGCTGCTTTCTAAGGCCCTGGGGGGATTCCCTCTTTCCCAGGAGACCTTGAGTTCTTCCCTTCCAGGTGTCTGACATTGCAGGGTCACATTACATCCCTCTAGAGTATTGGATACCTCTTGATGGAGCATCTGTGGTGTTGGCACTGGCTCTGTTGAAGACAGTTTAAAGCAACATAAAGTTTGTGTCCCACCCAGTACCTATGTTGTAAATGGTGCTGAACCTATTCCATGAGCCAAACAGTGAAAGCAATAACTTACCATAAACTGTGAGGCTGAAACTCTGTTCTTGAAACCGTGATTTCATAAACCAGATGCGAGCATTGTAGATCCCACTGTCATCCAACTCCAGGTCTTTGATCCTCAGTGTTGTCTCGTTCACCATGTCTAGCCGTTGTCCAAACCGGTCAGTGGGACTTGGGTGCTCCAGTTTACCATGGCTGAATTCCCCCAGCCAAAAGCCCAGGCCACCACTTTGGGGGTAGAAGTCCCATTCCATTTTCTCCACTGTTATTCCTAGAGATACATTTACAGGAAACAATACTGATCCTCCCAGAATTCCTTTCACCTGATGGGTTGGGTTCTCCACCGCACGGCTAAAAGTGTCTTGTGAGGAGCGGGTGGTGGGGGAGGAGATACAAACAAAGGTGAAAATTAGTATCATTATCGTTTTTTAGTGAAGTCTGAAAAGCAATTGATTAAACACTTAAATCTTTTCAAAGCTTTGCAGTGCTGAAATTTTAGGAATATCTAGCTTTGTGTAATTGTCCCAAGGAAAAATTCTGAAAAAATATGGTAAGTAGAATTTCCCCTCACGAGGAACAAAAGTTCATTTATTTCAGTTCACAAGATTTATACTTCTTGGTTTTAATAAAGCCTCAAAGCACTTTACATAATCAGAGCTGTGCAAAATGTCTGTTGAAAACTCAATACAGAAAGATCTAACCCAGTGAAAAATTATGCTAAGCAGCAATCTAAAAACAATCTGCATGTGTGTTTCAGGAGAATATGATTATGCACTATTTTTGTGTGAAATTGAGATAAGTTAACACAGAGCTAATACAGAGTTCAAAGAAGAAACTGACTCTGTTCCACCAAGATCCCCAGTCGCCTTTTCCTACTCATTTGTTGGCTCCTCTAATTCACTGCTTGCTCTTAACTGACATTTCTTTTGTATTGGTGAATGACTGACACATGACAGGAAAAAATCCTTCAGGAAAACATTTCTGTCCTAGAGATTCCATTCCACTCCACACCTTCAGGGGAGATGATCACCTTCATCATAGAAGCAGTCTCTCCCCGCTCCCCCTTCAGCTCAGTAACAAATTTGCCAAAAAGAATTAAGCCTTATCTTGGATATTCCTTTGAAGCCAGCCAGGGTGTTCTGGGAGGGTTCTGAAGGAATGGGTTTCTGAGCAGTCAGTTTAAGCTGGGGAAAGGAGGCCCTCAGTGCTAGCAAACAATATTGCCAATAATTTATCTTTTCATGCCAAATCAAACTTAGAGTGCCCCCTCCATGCATTTAGGTGGGTTTCTTCTTCTGGCGAGAGCCAGTGTGGTGTAGTGGTTAAGAGCGGTAGTCACGTAATCTGGTGAACTGGGTTCGCTTCCCCACTCCTCCACATGCAGCTGCTGGGTGACCTTGGGCCAGTCACACTTCTCTGAAGTCTCTCAGCCCCACTCACCTCACAGAGTGTTTGTTGTGGGGGAGGAAGGGAAAGGAGAATGTGAGCCGCTTTGAGACTCCTTAAAGGGAGTGAAAGGCGGGATATCAAATCCAAACTCCTCCCCTTCTTCTTCTTCTTCTTCTTCTTCTTCTCAAGGAAGAGTACAGCAATACTCTGAAGAAAAGGTCTTCTGTGAGAAAAATCCAATGTCGTGTATTGTGGATTGCAGAGAGCCATGAGTGGCAGTGAAGCCCCAAACTGGCCGCTTCTGGAAATCATCCATGGGAAACTTGCTGATGTTTCGCTCAGGTCCTGCCTGTGGACTTCCCTTTGTGGCATCTGTTTCACCACTGTGAGAAGGACAACTTCATTCTTCTGCACAGGATAGATGCTCTAAAATAAGCCTGTTCATCCATCTTATAAGCGTAGCCCGAGTACAGGGTCTTATTCGCAAGAGTTGTGAACTTTTGAACACAACGGTCGGCTCCTTCTGTCCTCTCGCTTCCCAGCATATCAGATCCTCCTCTTTAAACCAGCAAGGCTGTCTGTGCTCGCTTTCCCTCCCCTTCTCATCCAAGGAAAACTGTGTTTCCCCTCCATTGTTGTTGACTCCTTTCATGGCTCTTTGTTCCTCCCCTCAAAAACCAGCAAAGATCAGAGGAGAAAGAGAAACCAATACGAGCTGTCTCAATAACTTTCTCTCTTGATTAAGATTGATTGAGTTTATTTATATGCTGCTGTTCCACAACGAGCTGTGCCCAAAGCGGCTCACAGCAAACGTTCAAAACATCAAAATACAGAGCATCGAAAATACAAGTGTAAGAAATACAGAATATGATAGTAATTTTTTAAAAAAGACAGAAATAAACAATTTGGCAAACACAGAATAAATTCAACATTACCCTCCCCAAAAAAACACATCGAGGCTTTATCACAGTAAAGTTTCTTGCAGGGGTCTCCCTACATCCCAGGCAGCCTGGCTTAAATGCAGTTCAGAGGGGAGAGAAAGATGGCTTACAACTGCCTTCCCATATCCTTCTCCAGAGCAGTCCGGCAGATGCAAGGGGCAGATGTCAGGGAGGACAATCATGGTCAGTCTCTTCCCCAGCCTCTGGAAAGACCAGCTGCTGGCGCAGATCTTACTGCTCTTCAGGACAAAGCAGTGCGCGACTTACCCAGAAAGTACAGAAACATTCCGAAGAGGAAACGTCTGCAAGCAAAAGTCATGTTTGCTTCTCTTCGGAAGTGTGTTTCTGGATGTGGAATGTTGGGGAGGAGCAGAATAGCTCTCTTTGCAAAGACTGGCTATTAAGAAAAGTCTTATGCTCATGAATGAATAATGTTGAGAAATTAAATTGCGAGAGGAGTTTCTGTCCCCCACAAGCACTGAGTCCCCGCTTCCATCGCAGGACTTGCCGAAACAAGAGCAACAGCTGCAACAGAGAGGCTCTTCCCGTCGGAGAATGTTCCCGGCGGTGCGCGGCTCTCCTCCCTCTCGCGTCTCCTTGCAACAGGGAATGCCAGCGAGGGGCGTCTCCTCCTCTTGCTTTTAATGGCGAGGGACGGGGCATTCTCCACCGCTGGGGCACCCCATTCCGAGAACGACCTTTCCAAAAAGAGCAACAGAAGTGCGCCAGGAGCAGGGCACATAGCTGTCAACTTTTCCCTTTTCTTGCGAGGAATCCTATTCGGAATGAGGGAATTTCCCTTTTAAAAAGGGAAACGTTGACAGCTATGGCAGGGCAGTTTGAACTGGATCCTGCATCTCACCCCTGCTCTTCTGATCAACTTTTCCCTATTAACGCCAGAAATGTTTCCGGACGTTTCGACGGCTTTTCTCTGCAGCGCCTCTCTCGCCAGAGACTTCAATCATTCAGTGTGGGGAGCGGAGGCGCAGAGAGGGGGGGGCAGAAGAGGGCGCCCTCTCTTTGGAAGTCACTGCTTGTGGATACTGCGCAGGAGCCTGTATGTTGTGGATGCCTACTAAGCAACTGCATCAGTTATTATTGCTATTATTTAGCCAGCAGCTAAATAATAAGGAAAATATGTCTCGTTTTGTTAGCCCCCAAATGGAAAACGAGCGAGATTACCAACCGAAGAAAAACGGCAACTTAAGCTAAATCAATGTCTTAAGCTAGGAATAGGAGGAGATGGGGGCAGCAGCAGCAATTCACAGGATCAGATCAGTCTTCAAGGAGCTCTGTGTATGATCCGATCCTGCTCACAAGCATGTGAAGAGCAGCATTTATTAATACAGTGGTACCTCGGGTTAAGAACTTAATTCATTCCAGAGGTCTGTTCTTAACCTGAAACTGTTCTTAACCTGAAGCACCACATTAGCTAATGGGGCCTCCCACTGCTGCCAGAGCACGATTTCTGTTCTCATCCTGAAGCAAAGTTCTTAACCCGAGGTACTATTTCTGGGTTAGCGGAGTCTGTAACCTGAATGATGCATCTGTAACCTGAAGCGTATGTAACCCGAGGTACCACTGTATAGGATATATTTTAATTTTTGGGAAAAACTTTGGAAGAACGATCTGAAGTTTTCAGCATGTTATTCTTTGAAGGATAAATATTTGAAAATGATTTGCAGATGGTATTTAGCTCCGAGTAGACTTGCTAAGATGTATAAGACTGAATCTGATAAGTGATTATCTGCACTGGAGATGCAATGAGGTTGAGGCAATGTTCTTTCATATGTGGTGGACCTGTAAATGGGTAAAAGAGTATTGGGAAATGATCCATAATGAATTGAAAAAAATGTTCAAAAGTACCTTTCAAAAGAACCCCACCAGAGTCCTTTTTGTTGGGGATAGTTCAGATGGAAATTCCCAGGTGTCAAAAAAGGCTGTTTATGTTTGCCACTACTGCTGCCTATGTTCTGTTAGCCCAGAAATGGAAAATGACAAGAGATCCCAACTAAAGAAGAACGGCAACTTAAACTGATGGAATATGTGCAGCTTGCAGACCTAACATATAGAATAAGAGAACAAGAAGAACATACATTTAAAAAAGATTGGGAAATGTTTATTGAATATATGGGGGGGGGGGTTGTGTACACTTGAAAACATTGGCAGCATTAAGAAAAATCCAACAGTGTAAATAAGTTTGGATGGATGTATTATTGGAATACTGAATGGTTTCGTTTCTGTAAAATATACAGGGATTTATGGTATGCAAATTGAACCATGAAAAGAGAAGAAGGGAAGTCATTGATGTTTTAAACTGTAAAACTGAAAGCTAAAAATTACACAGACACAATCAAGGAAATCAGGCATGGCTTTCACTCTCTGGCTTCTGTCACCCGCCTGTTTTTAGCCCAGCTCACACACACTCAACTCTTTCTTACTGCCAGCCAGGTGAGGGAGGGGGCCAACCCATTTGCCCTCTGGCATAAGCAGCTTCCTTTGTTATACTAATGACCTAAATATACTTCAGTGGCAGCTTTGAACCTTGTCCAGTTAATTCAACAATGGAATCCAGGCACCATTGCCGGCACTGTTTCGTCTTGGGGTACGTATGGTTTCGCCAGTACTGATGGCCAGGAGGGGTCTTCGGTGGTTCTCTCCCCTGATGGTCCCTTAATGGGATCTCTAGCACCGTCTTCAAGAGGGCTGCCTTCTCCTCCAGGTCCTTGGCTTGTGGGGTGCAATGTTCATTCCCTGAAGATTCTGGGACAGACAGAACAGACAGGATTTCCAGGGTGGTGGGGAACTCACTGAAAATTCCGTTCTGTCCCAGAAAACCTGCAGGAGCAGAGAGAACCAGAACCAGCTATAGAACATGACAGGAGAGACTCAGATGCAGCTCCTTAAAAAGTCACTGAGGATTTGTACCCACCTAAATAAACCCGGGGAAGAATGGGGTTCTGGCAAAGCCCAATGGTGCCCTAAGAAAGATCACAGACACCTTCTCTAGACAATATTTCCACTCATTTTGGGTTAGCGTTTGGTTCTACAGGTTCCTGGATCACTCACTCTAAGTTAGTTCCCCAATTGTTGTTTCATATTCCAGTTGGAATTGGTGATACAATTAGCATTTTAGAAGGCACCCAGAGTAGCTGCTGAGTGGAGACTGAAATCCTGCTGGGGACTGTTATACATGCATCTTGCGCTGTGAAGAAGCAGAATCCTGCAGCCAGAAGGACTAAATGCTCTGCTCACCAGAGGGTGAGAGGAGGGTTTAATCCTGCTCAGTTTGACTGTGCATGCATGTTCTCCGGATGGGAACTGGCTCTTTGCAGAGGCTGCCTCCCTCTCCTTCATGAATTGTATGAACTGGATTCCTGTTCACAAAAACCTATGCCATAATACAGGTAAAATGTCATAATAATGCCTTATGCCAGGGGTCAGCAACCTTTTTCAGCCGGTCCACCATCCCGCAGACCATGTGGGGGGCCGGAATATATTTTGAAGAAAAAAATGAACAAATTCTATGCCCTACAAATAACCCAGAGATGCATTTTAAGTAAACGGACACATTCTATTCATGTAAAAACACGCTGGTTCCCGGACTGACCGCAGGCCGGATTTAGAAGGTGACTGGTCCAGATCCGGCCCCTTGGTCTTAGGGTTCCTACCCCTGCCTTATGCCATAATAAATTTCCCATTTCCCCCTGACCTAGGGAATAGGGTCCAGACTCACCCTGAACAGCTAAAAGAGGGTCCTGGGAAGCCACTGGGACATTGCTGGAACAATTCTTGGATTGGGGCAACTGGCTAAAATGTTCTAAAGTGTTCTAAATGGTTCTAATTTTGGTTCCCCTGTTTCATTTTTTTCAGGTTGGTGTCGGTTAAATGTTTAGTTGGGGTTGGCAGTTACTTTGATTTGGGTATAACTGGGTATAACTTGGGGTATAACTGCAAACTGTTTGTTATTATTGTTGTTGGTGGTTTCTATTAATTTATTGGTTTGTTGGTTGCTTGTATAGGATCCCCCCCCCCAATATTCGATGTTTTGTTGTGTTTTTATATATGTTGTAAGTCACCCAGAGTGGCTGAGGACACCCAGCCAGATGGGCATTATATAAATTTAAATCAATCAACCAACCAACCTCTTGATCAGTGAGTTGGGTAAGGGAGAGGGTTAGTTGTGGCTTAGTCTTGTTGCCTGTTTGTAATCTGTTTTGTGTGTTGTTGTTTTTCAAAATAAGAACAGATCACGATTGTAACGATTTTATAATTATTAGATCTGAACCATCATCCCTTCACCACTTCACGAGCTCATCTCACCTGATTATCACCATCTTCTTGTGGACTTCTTGCTGAGTTCTGGTGTGCAGAAGAGCTCTCCATGTCCTCTAGTATGAATGAGTGAATATCTGAAGAGACATATTTATTCCATGGCATGGACCAACTTCTGCCTCTCAAAATAAGCAAAAGTAAAGTAAAGGTGTATTTGACAAGCAGCCTCCATCCCAGGCCCTACCTCTTTCCTTCTTTTTGAATTTTCGCTTCCTCCTCCTCCTCCTCGTCCACATCACTGCCGCCACCATCATGAACAGCAACATGACAACTGCAATGGAGATAATGATATGTCTCTGGCGTCCGACCTGTACACCTGCAATGTGCAATGAGAGTCTCTTGAAATATTCTCTAATAACAACCACCAAAGTGACCTTCCTGCATGACTTGGAAAGGTCAGCAAATGTGCCAGTCTGTTCCATTTATATTAATGGAGTTTAGGTCCATCATTTCAGTTTGCATTTCATTTCCCCCTATCGTTTTATTTTTATTCTTCATTTACAAACTGTATCGCAACCAATAATTGCCCAATTCGTTCATGATAAAATTAGATAAAACACAGAGATTCAGAAGATCACATACCCAGGAAGCCAAAAGCAATTCAACCATTTCTACAAATCACAGAATTGGAGAGGTGGAGGGGACTACGAGGGTCATTTAGTCCCACCCCCTGCAATGCAGGAAGCTTTGGCCCAACTTGGGGCTCAAAGCTACAACCCTGCGATTAAGAGTCTCATGCTCTACCAGCTGAACTATCCCACTTAAATGCAGCTATTCCTCCATACACTGACTAGGTCACACTTGCTCACCGTCATTACCTGGGCAAATTTTGAGCAAGTCAAAGGAGGCATTCTTTTGGTCAACAGAATTAGTAAGCAGGCAGGTGAACGCCGAGTCTGAAGAGTCTTTTCGCCAGAAGACACGGAGATTCCTTCCACTGTCAGAAAGCTGATACTCGTCCAGGCTGTTTCCTAATGCCCTTGGGGGGTTCCCTCTTTTCCATGAGATACTGAACTCTTCCTTTCTAGGTGCCTGGCACTGCAGGGTCACACTGCATCCCTCCGAAGTCTGGGAGACTTCCTGAAAGTGTATCTGTGGTGTTGGCACTGGCTCTGTGAAACACAAATGAAATCAGCACAAGGGTTATGTCCCACCCCTACCAGTACCTATGTAGAGAAATGGTGCTGATCCTATTCCATGAGCCAAACAGTGAAAGCAATAACTTACCATAAACTGTGAGGCTGAAACGCTGTTCTTGAAACTGTGTCTTAGTAAGCCAGATGCGAGCATTGTAGATCCCACTGTCATCCAACTCCAGGTCTTTGATCCTCAGTGTTGTCTCGTCCACCATGTCTAGTCGTTGTTCAAACCGGTTGGTGGGACTTTGGTGCTCCAGTTTCCCATGACTGAATTCTGCCAGCCAATAGCCCCGGCCTCCCCCTTGGGGGTAAAAGCCCCATTCCATTTTCTCCACTGTTATTCCTAGAGATACATTGGCAGGAAACAAGACTGATCCTCCCAGGATTCCCTTCACCTGATGGGTTGGATTCTCTACTGCATGGCTTAAAGTGTCTTGTGAGGGGAGGGTGGGGGGGGAGGAGATACAAACAAAGGAGAAAATTAGTATCATTATCGTTTTGAGCTCCTTATCCATCTTCCATCATGAGGTCCCAGAGCAGGTTGCAACAATTTAAAATGCAGCATTAAAACGTAATAGGAAGGGGCCTAAAAATTATATTGCAGGTGTCAGTGGTATGGTGAAAGGGTGAATCTTCAGCATAGCCATTTCCGACCTGGGAGGAGAGGGAGTTGCGGGCAGAAATCCCTCCCACATCTCGCACGCGGGGGCTGGCCCTTGCCCCCGCATGATCAGGGAATCCCCGGGCGTGTCGGCTACCCGGCCCGCCAATCAGCGGGCCGGGGAGGCGTGGCCTAGCCTATTGAAGACTAGGCACGCCCAGGGACCGCTGTCTTTGCCCCTTTCCAGCCGAGCGGTTTTCCCATCCCACCCACCCTTTAGGTTTAGCTAGCTTTGACCTTGCTATGGACTTCGGTTGGTCGCCCGAGGGGCCTGGTAGGAATTTTTCCAAGTCGGCACACTTCGAGCCTTTTGGTTTTTTCGCCTACCTCGTAGCAAACGTCACAACTCATTTGGTATTGGCGGTTAGGCATTGGCAGGGGTCAATTGTTATGCAAATGAAGGGGGGAAGGAAGTGCCATCACCTTCCCCAAAAGAAAGGGTAGTCCGGTAGAGGACTCCGGGGGGCGTTGCCTTGTCCGAAACCTAGGGAGGTAAGGGCCCCCGGCACGCCCCAAAGTGGTGACACCCGTGGGATCCTAGTTGGCGTACTTCAACAGGACCCCCACGGCTTGTGGACAACCATTCCCTGTGGCACAGACGATAGCGACGCACACAGGAGCATTCAGGGTAAAGCGGCTGCAATTCGGTGTCAGCATGGCACCAGGCATATTGCAGAATCTAATGGACTCTCTACTTAAAGGGATTCCTGGTGTCACCCCCTTCTTTGATGATGTGTTGATTGCCGGGCCCACACCAGAGGAGTTTGAGGACCGCCTCCGCACCGTTCTGCACCGTTTCCAGACGGCGGGTCTCAAGGTGAAGCGGGGAAAATGTCTACTAGGAGTGCCTCAGGTGGACTTTCTGGGATTTATGGTGGACACATTGGGCATTGTCGGCCAATTGGTGCTAAAGAAGGACAGAACTTTTTTTATGTATGCCACAACAGCAGCAAGAATACTCATTGCAAAGTATTGGAAGACACAAGATATACCCACTTTGGAAGAATAGCAGATGAAGGTGATTGACTACATGGAACTGGCAGAAATGACTGGCAGAATCCGAGATCAGGGAGAAGATTCGGTGAAAGAAGACTGGAAGAAATTTAAAGACTATTTACAGAAATATTGTAAAATTAATGAATGTTAGAAGGATGTTGGATAGAAACTAAGTGGTTTCCAGCTGTAATGTTTCAAGAGATATGAAAAAAAGAGGTTTTACAAATGGGTTAAAGTTTAATGGTAAGGATTTGCTGAGCTAACAAATTGAACTGGAATACAAAGAAGGGAGGTATGAGGAGGTCCGGGGAAATAAGTGTAAGAAAGTTATGTTATCGAAAATTAATGGATATTTTTAACTGTCTTTTTTATTTTATTTTTTGTATGTTCATGTTTATTTTTCATTTTCTGTTATACCTTAAAAACTCTCAATAAATATCTTTTAAAAAAACAGAAGGGGTCCACCCCACTGGGGACAAGGTACAGGCCATTTGCGATGCCCCAGCACCCAAGGGCAATACTGAACGTCAGGCCTTCTTGGGACTATTGAACTTTTACCATGCCTTCCCCCCCTATAAGGCAGTGGTAGTGGAGCCCCTACACAGACTCCTGGACAAGCGGGCCCCTTGGGTGTGGGGCCAGCGCCAGGAGGCTGCATTCCGGGCAGTCAGGACTTGCTCATCTCAAACTCAGTCTTGACACACTTCGACGAGAGGCAGCCGGTGGTGCTAGCATGCGATGCCTCACCCTACAGAATTGTCGCTGTCCTGGGACACCAACTCCCGGATGGAAGAGAGGTGCCGGTAGCATACTTTTCCCAGACACTCCCTGCAGCCGAGCGGAACTACTCACAAATCAACAAGGAGGGTCTTGCAATCGTGAGGGGAGTAAAAAAAAATTCCATGATTTCTTGTACCATGGTGACTGACGGTTGCTTGGTTTGTTTGCCCCCAAAAAAGCAGACCTTCCCCCCAAGTGCTGTCTCCTTGCGTCCTCAGGTGGTCAATTTTCCTTGCTGGCTACCAGTATGCACTGATTCACCGCCCTGGGAAGGCAATGGGCCACGCGGACGCCCTCAGCAGGCTATCACTACCAGAAACAGGCCCCGACCCAGAGCCCGCACAAGAGGTTATGAGCCTGGAGCTGCTTCCCGACCACCCCATTTAGGCACAAGACGTTGCACACCATCCCAATAAAGATAAGGTCATGTCCTAGGTCCTGGACTGGGTGTGGAGGGGATGGCCCAGCAGCAGCCCCAGGCCAGAATTCACGGGCTACACAACCCATAAACATGAACTGTCGGCCCACAAGGGGTGCCTATTATGGGGAAGCAGGGTCGTCATTCCCCTCCGCAAACGGGTCCTCACAGTCCTACAAGAGACACACCCAGGGGTAGTGAGAATGAAGGCCCTCTTCAGGAGTTATGTGTGGTATGAGTTATCTGTGGCGAGAAATCCATTCTCGACTCTGAGTATATTTCAGTTACCGTAATGACTGACAAAATCCTGCAGCAAAACATTTCTGCCCTAGAGATAAGGTTGACTTGCACTCATCTTATCCTGTGCTTTTATTTCATTCCACTCCACACCTTCATCATACACGCAGTTTCAGCTCAGTAACAAATATCACACACACTCTTCTGTTCATAGCTGTCAGTTTTCCCTTTTCTTGTGAAGAATCCTATTTGGAATAAGGGAATTTCCCTTAAAAAAAGGAAAAGGTTGACAGCTAAGCTTCTGTTGCAGCTTCCTTTGAATCCAGCAAGCATGTTCTGGGAGGGGTCCAGCTGGGGAGAGGAGGCCCTGAGTGCTAGAAAACAATATTGCCAATAATTTATCTCTTCATAACAATGCATATAGGTGGGTTACTTGTGGTTTCTGAGTGAGAGAGAGAGAGAGAAAGCAGTGAAGTCCTTACCCAGGGAAGAGTAGAGCAATAGTCTGAAGAAGAGGCCTTTTGTGAGAAAAATCCTCCATCGTATCTCTCCAGAGGTGCAGAGAGCCATGAGTGGCAGTGAGGCACCGGATGAACCGTTTCTGGGACTCACCAATGGGGAAACTTGCCGCTGTTGAGCTCAGGTCCTGCCTGTGTGCATTGAGGCATCTGTTTCACCACGCTGAGAAGGACAGCTTCATTTTTCTGCACAGGATAGGTGCCCTAAAATAAGCCAGTTCATTCATCTTATAAGCATTGCCCGAGTACAGGGTCATGTCCGTCCATCCTTCCTGTCGCTTCCCAGCAGATCAGACCCTCCCCTTTAAACCAGCAAGCGGCTCACAGCAAACGTTCAAAACATCAAAATACAGAGGATTGAAAATACAAATGTAAGAAATACAGAATATAATAGTATTTTTTTAAAAAAGACAGAAATAAACAATTTGGCAAACACAGAATAAATTCAACATTACCCTCCCCAAAAAAACCACATCGAGGCTTTATCACAGTAAAGTTTCTTGCAGGGGTCTCCCTACATCCCAGGCAGCCTGGCTTAAATGCAGTTCAGAGGGGAGAAAAAGATGGCTTACAACTGCCTTCCCATATCCTTCTCCAGAGGAGTCCGGCAGATGCAAGGGGCAGATGTCAGGGAGGACAATCATGGTCAGTCTCTTCCCCAGCCTCGGGAAAGACCAGCTGCTGGCGCAGATCTTACTGCTCTTCAGGACAAAGCAGCGCGCGACTTACCCAGAAAGTACAGAAACATTCTGAAGAGGAAACGTCTGCAAGAAGAAGTCATGTTTGCTTCTCTTCGGAAGTGTGTTTCTGTATGTGGAATGTTGGGGAGGAGCAGAATTGGTCTCTTTGCAATGATTGGCTATTAAGAAAAGTCTTATGCTCATGAATGAATAATGTGTAAATTGCGAGAGGAGTCTCTGTCCCCCACAAGCACTGAGTCCCCGCTTCCATCGTAGGACTTGCCAAAACAAGAGCAACAGCTGCAACAGGAAGGCTCTTCCCGTCGGAGAATGTTCCCGGCGGTGCGCGGCTCTCCTCCCTCTCCCGGCTCCTTGCAACAGGGAGTGCCGGCGAGGGGCGTCTCTTCCTCCTGTTTTTAATGGCGAGGGACGGGGCATTCTCCACCGCTGGGGCACCCCATTCCGAGAACGACCTTTCCAAAAAGAGCAGCGGAAGTGTGCCAAGAGCAGGGCACATGTTGTTGTTTAGTCGTTTAGTCGTGCCCGACTCTTCATGACCCCCTGGACCAGAGCACGCCAGGCCCTCCTGTCTTCCACTGCCTCCCACAGTTTGGTCAAACTCATGCTGGTAGCTTCCAGAACACTGTCCCACCATCTCGTCCTCTGTCGTCCCCTTCTCCTTGTGCCCTCCATCTTTCCCAACATCAGGGTCTTTTCCAGGGAGTCTTCTCTTCTCAGGAGGTGGCCAAAGTCTTGGAGCCTCAGCTTCAGGATCTGTCCTTCCAGTGAGCACTCAGGGCTGATTTCCTTCCGAATGGAGAGGTTTGATCTTCTTGCAGTCCATGGGACTCTCAAGAGTCTCCTCCAGCACCAGAATTCAAAAGCATCCATTATTGGGTGACCAGCCTTCTTTATGGTCCAGCTCTCACTTCCATACATCACTACTGGGAAAACCAGAGCTTTAACTATCCGGACCTTTGAGGTCTCCCTGTGGAACGCCCTCCCACCAGATGTCAAAGAGAACAACAACTACCAGACTTTTAGAAGACATCTGAAGGCAGCCCTGTTTAGGGAAGCTTTTAATGTTTGATGTATCACAGTATTTTAATATTCTTTTGGAAGCCGCCCAGAGTGGCTGGGGAAACCCAGCCAGATGGGCGGGGTATAAATAATAAATTATTATTATTATCATTATAGGGCACATAGCTGTCAACTTTTCCCTTTTCTGGCGAGGAATCCTATTCGGAATGAGGGAATTTCCCTTTTAAAAAAATGGAAATGTTGACAGCTATGGCAGGGCAGTTTGAACTGGATCCTGCATCTTGACCCCGCTCTTCTGATCAACTTTCCCCTATTAACGCCAGAAATGTTTCCGGACGTTTCGACGGCTTTTCTCTGCAGCGCCTCTCTCGCCAGAGACTTCAATCATTCAGTGTGGGGAGCGGAGGCGCAGAGAGAGGGGGGCAGAAGAGGGCGCCCTCTCTTTGGAAGTCACTGCTTGTGGATACCGCGCAGGAGCCTGCATGCTGTGGATGCCTACTAAGCAACTGCATCAGTTGTTATTATTGCTATTATTTAGCCAGCAGCTGGCAGCCTTCCTGGTAAGGAAAAGATGTCTCGTTTTGTTAGCCCCCAAACGGAAAACGAGCGAGATTCCCAACCAAAGAAAAACAGCAACTGAAGCTGACAGAATATGCGCAGCTTGCAGACTTAACATATAGAATAAGAGAACAAGAAGAACATACGTTTAGAGAAGATTGGAAAACGTTTATTGAATATATGGGGGGGGGGGATTGTGTACACCAGAAAACGCTGGCAGCATTAAGGTAAATTCAACACTGTAAATAAGTTTTGATGGAAGTAATAATGGAATACTGAGCGGTTTAGTTGATATAAAATATGCAGGGATGTATGCTATGCAAAATGAACCATGGAAGAAGGGAAGTCATTGATATTTTAAGTTTGTTTAAATGAATACTCTAAATTGTAAAACAGAAAATTTAATACAAATTTTATACACACACACACATATACACAGACAGTGGTACCTCGGGTTAAGTACTTAATTTGTTCCGGATGTCTGTTGTTAAGCTGAAACTGTTCTTAACCTGAAGCACCACTTTAGCTAATGGGGCCTCCTGCTGCCACTGCGCCACTGCTGCACAATTTCTGTTCTCATCCTGAAGCAAAGTTCTTAACCCGAGGTACTATTTCTGGGTTAGCAGAGTCTGTAACCTGAAGCGTATGTAACCCGAGGTACCACTGTATGTGGAAAAGATGTATCGGAAAGAAAGTCTCTTTTGTGGATGTTGTGCCACAGGCACAGGTTGAAGACATAGAAGCCAAGGTCCCTTCACTACCACCCCCAATAAAATATTTGTGGGGGCCACCTCGCATCCCCCGTTGATGGGTATTGCCATTCAAACAGTATGTGTGTGCCACGTCATGTGACTGATTATGCAGGATGGGGCTTACCTACCCACCACCCAATATTTCATTGGCACCCTGGGAATTGTCAATGCAGCTATTCCCCTTCCTAAGAGATTTGTGATCCTGCTAGGTCCTGCCAGGTTTCCTCTGTCAAAGTAAGAAAAATAAAGAGGCAACAACCAGGAAAATAAAAAAAGCAAAGTGTGCTCAGAAGCATTTGATTGTTCATTTGTTGCAACACAGGTTCAACCTCTCTGGGCTGAAAAGAAAGGAGAACCTCAAACAATCGCCCATGCATCTGGGTGATGAGGTGAAAGCAGGTGGGGGAGAACATGCCTATAGTCATGTGTATTGCTATAACACTGCCTGGGAAATGTCTCAGCTGTAATGATCTCAGGCAGGCAGGCAAGCCTTGATAAGAATTAATGACCCTTTGGCAGTTTTATGGTATGTTTATTTATGCAGATGGGCCTGTCCTTGCCGCTGCTTGTCCACCAGGTTTCTCTTACGCACAGCAACCCAGGTCATGCGGGCGGGGAGGGGGGGTTGCAGTGATTTTTAGGAAGTCATTAATTTGCACCAGGCGTCCTATTGGGAAGACCCAGTTCTCTGAGTGCATGTTCTGGAAGTTGGGCAATAGGGGCAGTACAGGATTCCTTTTGGTGTACCGACCTCCCCGCTGCACCAAGGATTCCCTGTCCGAGCTGCTTCAGGTCGTGGCGGATGTCCTCCTGGAGACACCTAGCTTGGTTGTCCTAGGGGATTTTAACATCCATGCCGACACGACCTTACAAGGGGCCGCTCGGGACTTCGTGGAAAGCATGGCCTCCATGGGGCTGTCCCTGAATAAGTCTGGCCCAACCCATAGCCGTGGACATGCCTTGGACCTGGTGTTTACCTCTATGGATGTTGGTGATCTGACACTAAGTAAAAGCGAAACGAAAGAAGTGCCATGGTCAGATCACTTCCTGGTGCAACTGGACTTCTCTGCGACCCATCCCCTCTGCAGGGAGGTGGGACCAATTCGGATGGTCCGCCCCCGCCACTTAATGGATCCAAATGGTTTCCAGAGAGTGGTAGGGGATGCTTTATCCCATGTTGATGGCCTTTCAGCCGATTCCCTGGTGGCACGCTGGAATGTGGAGTTAACCAGGGCTATTGACTGTTTGGCTCCGAAGCGCCCTCTCCAATTGCATGGAGCCCGGACAGCCCCGTGGTTTTCCATGGATCTGAGGGCAATGAAACAATCGTTGAGACGGCTAGAGCGCCGGTGGCGGATAACTCATTCCGAATCTGACCGGACACAGGTTAGAGCTCAACGTTGAGCCTACCAAGTGGCGATAGCGACGGCGAAGAAGAATTTCTTCACCGCCTCTATTGCATCTGCAGAAAACAGCAGCAGGAGACTTTTTCAGGTGGTTCACAATTTAGCGGAACCACCTGCAACATCGGGGCCCAGTACGGGCCACATGTTCTCCTGCAATGATTTTGCAAAGTTTTTTGCAGATAAAATCGCTCAGATTCGGGAAGAAGTAGACTCCACCGTGGGAGCAGGGCCGGGGCGGGAGAGTGCTAGAGTTCTGTCTAGTCAAGTTGAGTGGGATCAATTCCAATCTGTTACCTCCGAGGATGTGGACAGGCTGCTTGGACGAGTGAAACCAACCACCTGTCTCCTGGATCCTTGCCCATCCTGGCTTATAAAAGCTAGCCGGGAAGGACTGGGCGATGGGCTTCGTGGGGTGGTGAATGCTTCCCTCCGTGAGGGAGCCTTCCCAGACCCGCTGAAAGAGGCGGTTATTAAACCGCTTCTTAAAAAAACATCTTTAGATGCGGCCACGATGGCCAATTATCACCCAGTCTCAAATCTTCCATTCCTGGGCAAGGTGATTGAGCGAGCGGTTGCAGAACAACTCCAGGCACGCCTGGAAGAAGCGGACCATTTGGATCCCTTCCAGTCGGGATTCGGGCCTCATCATGGGACTGAAACTGCCTTGGTCGCACTGGTTGATGATCTCCGGCGGGCTAGGGACAAAGGTGAGAGCTGTTTCCTAGTTCTGCTGGATCTCTCAGCGGCGTTTGATACCATCGACCATAGCATCCTTCTGGACCGTCTTGGGGGGCTGGGAGCTGGGGGCACTGTTATACAGTGGTTCCGCTCCTTCCTCCTGGGCCGTGTTCAGAAAGTGGTGGTGGGGGATGAGTGTTCAGACCCCTGGTTCTGTCCTCTCCCCCATGCTTTTCAACATTTACATGCAGCCGCTGGGAGAGATCATCAGGAGGTTTGGGCTGGGTGTTCATCAGTATGCCGATGATACCCAGCTCTACCTCTCTTTTAAATCAGAACCAGTGAAAGCGGTGAAGGTCCTGCGTGAGTGTCTGGAGGCGGTTGGAGGATGGATGGCGGCTAACAGATTGAGGTTGAATCCTGACAAGACAGAAGTACTGTTTTTGGGGGACAGGAGGCGGGCAGGTGTGGAGGATTCCCTGGTCCTGAATGGGGTAACTGTGCCCCTGAAGGACCAGGTGCGCAGCCTGGGAGTCATTTTGGACTCACAGCTGTCCATGGAGGCACAGGTCAAATCTGTGTCCAGGGCAGCTGTTTACCAGCTCCATCTGGTACGTAGGCTGAGACCCTATCTGCCTGCAGACTGTCTCACCAGAGTGGTACATGCTCTGGTTATCTCCCGCTTGGACTACTGCAATGCACTCTACGTGGGGCTACCTTTGAAGGTGACTCGGAAACTACAACTAATCCAGAATGCGGCAGCTAGACTGGTGACTGGGGGCGGCCGCCGAGACCATATAACACGGGTCTTGAAAGACCTACATTGGCTCCCAGTACGTTTCCGAGCACAATTCAAAGTGTTGGTGCTGACCTTTAAAGCCCTAAACGGCGTCGGTCCAGTATACCTGAAGGAGCGTCTCCACCCCCATCATTCTGCCCGGACGCTGAGGTCCAGCGCCGAGGGCCTTCTGGCGGTTCCCTCATTGTGAGAAGCAAAGCTACAGGGAACCAGGCAGAGGGCCTTCTCGGTAGTGGCACCCGCCCTGTGGAACGCCCTTCCAGCAGATGTCAAAGCGATAAACAACTACCTGACATTCAGAAGACATCTTAAGGCAGCCCTGTTCAGGGAAGTTTTTAACGTGTGATTTTATTGTATTTTTGGTTTTTATGGAAGCCGCCCAGAGTGGCTGGGGAGGCCCAGCCAGATGGGCGGGGTATAAATAATAAATAATTATTATTATTATTATTATTATTATTATTATTATTATTATTATTATTATTATTATTATTATTATAAATTACATCCAGCTCGCAGCTCCCAGCTTGCTGCCATTGCAATGAGTTGGTCACTCTGAGTCTCTACCCTTATCACAGCAGGAAGTACACCAAGCCTTCCCCTTTTGCACTTCCGTTGCATTCTGACCTTTTCAGTTCTCTGAGATTGGGGAGAAGGAGGGAGTAATTCCCTCCCACTTTCAACAGAATCACTCTCTTGTCTGCTGTCTCTCTGCTGGTTGTCTAGCAACCCTCCCACTGCCGTCTATCTCTCCTCCTTCTTGCAAGCTGTGCTTGTCTGCGCTATCTGACTCAGGGAACTCTTGGGAAAGGGAGGTAGAGCCCATCCCCTTCTGCTCTGTCTGTGATCTTTCGTCTCCAGAGTCAGACTCTGTCTCTCTTTGTACTGGCAATCTTTCATCATCTTTCATCACCTGACTCTGACACTTCACCAGCACTCGATTCAGCCACATCCCTGACATTAAAGGCCAGACAAAGAGGCACTTGGCCCCCAAGCTTGAGGTCCTCCATCCCTGGCTTAGGCAGAAGACAGGTAGTGTGAAGTGCAGGTATGTTAGGCCCAGATACTTCTCACTTTATAAATTAAGCCCTGACTGTTCCACACAAAAATTTCACTTCAGAACCCCACTTCAGGGGCTTGAGACAGGGGGCCATTACCAGTTCTTACCTTGAGATGCTGGAGACTGGACCTAGGGCCTCGTTTGCTTTTGTACTAAGCAGTATTCAAATCTTGTTAAATAAATAAAATAAAGTGCCCAGCCTGAGGAAACTGATGGCCCGTATCCTGCAAAAGGCAGAATTCCAGTCCTCCTGGTTCTGAATAAAGGGCTGGTTTCATCTGAGGACCACAGGGTGGTATGGAATATAAAACCACAAAGCACATAGTAACAAACAAAACCTTTCAAGCCCTAAATGGCCTTGTCCCAGTATACCTGAAGGAGCATCTCCTCCCCCATCATACAGCCCAGACATTGAGGTCCAGCGTTGAGGGTCTTCTGGCGGTTCCCTCCCTGTGAGAAGTGAGGTTACAGAGAACCAGGCAGAGGGCCTTCTCGGTGGTGGCGCCTGCCCTGTGGAACGCCCTCCTGTAAGATGCCAAGGGGATTAAAAACTACTGTAGAGAATATCTGAAGGCAGCCCTGTATCGGGAAGTTTTTAATGTTTGATGTTTCAGTATGCTCTGATATATGCTGTGAGCCACCCAGAGTGGCTGGGGAAACCCAGCCAGATGAGTGGGGTAATAATAATAATAATAATAATAGCAATTTTCCCACAACAATTTAAAAGGCCATAGGTAGCTTAATCAGCCAAAGGCCTTGTTTTGGTCAGCAAAATAACTTCCATCAATAACGTGAGGCTGGTGCAGAAAGGGAGGCATTGTGGTGGTAAATTGTTTCTATGATACTGTATCCTTAAAAGGAAGTGAGATGTCGCAGAGAAGATAAGGGCCAAAAGAAAAAGCGGAAACTGCTGCGGTTGGGGGGCTGTGGTCAAAGCAGGAGGGGCTTAGCCATGCACAGTGGAGCCCATTCCAGCTCTGAAACGGGACAGTGGCAAAGAAGATGGAGTCCAAAACCACTTGGCTAATTCTGTTGCTTTGGACTATCCAATCTGCAGGTGAGGCAGGACATCTGGCAGGACATCTGCAGCCAAATGGGACCCAGGATGACTCAGGGTCCTCCTTCCATGTGTCCAGAGGCTGATTTCCTTGTTTTGCATGGGTGATCCTTCCCAGTGTTCATAAGGATGCCGATGCCAGCTTTTAAGGGTTAAAGTGAAGCAAGGGCTGTTTGGGTGAGGAGGTTTTTTGTGTGAAAGGTGAACGTAATGACTGAATGCAGATGGAAGTTTCGAGGACTGTGAACAGCGTGCCGATTTCATTTTTATTGGGTCATAAACATTCTCCCTCACCTTTCTCTTTTATAAATAGGGCCTCTATGTAATCCAGAAGAGGTTCCTCCCCAGTATCAGGTAAGGTGGACCGCAGGAGGATCCGCCTTGCTGCACGTGAACGTTCCCTCAGAAGACACTGTAGACAAAATTGAATGGGATTTCATGCTTAAAACTGGTTTGGAACTCTGGTTTGCTGAATCCAGGGGCAGAAAGCTGGAGAGGCCTCACCCAAGAGACAGATTTGGGCAGCGGCTAGAAATGGTCAATGAGACCACACTGAGGATCAAAGATCTGCAGGTGGAGGACAGTGGAGCATACAGGGCTCGCGTGAGCTTTGCTACACAACACTTTCAAGATCAAACATTCCTCCTCACTGTATACGGTAAGTGGTTGTTTTCTCACCTGTGTGTGTTTGTTGCTTAACTGAGCATGGGAAAGGATCCAGCGCTTCCCATCCCCTGCTGTCTTTTTACTGGGCTGTTATTGACACCCGTCAGTGGCACCGATGGCACAAACTTTCCCTACATTTCCCCACAGAGCCGGTCCCAGAGCTGAAGATTCTCCCCCGAAATGTGTCCAATACTCCATATGGCTGCAATGTGACCTTGCAATGTCAGGTGTCCGGAACGGGAGAATTTAACATCTCCTGGAGAAGAGGGAACCCCCTCAGCGACATAGAAGTTGGGTCAGACTGGTATCAGCTCTCTAACAATGGCAAGGACCTCCACTTGTCCTGGTGGCTCAACTCCTCAGAGCCCAATTTCACCTGCCTGGTCACCAGTCCAGACGATCAGAAGAACATCTCCTTCAGTGTGCTCAATATCTGCCAGACTAGGGGTGAGTTGGCTGCAAGCCTGTGAGTGAATCGGAGGGGTTACTGGTTTGTCGTTTTGGTTTAAATATTTACAGTAGTACCTCGGTTTACGAACTTAATCTGTTCCAGAACTCCATTCTTAAACCAAAACTGTTCTTAAACAAAGGTGTGCTTTCCCTAACGAGGCCTCCCACCACCGGTGCCCTTCCACCGTTCGGATTTGGTTCTTAGACCGAGGTAAAGTTCTCAGACCAAGACACAATTTCCAGTTTTGCGGAGTTTGTAAACCAAATCGTTCTTAAACCGGACTGTTCATAAACCGGGGTACCACTGTGCTTGTGTTTAGGTTTGCCATCTGCCATGTATAATACAGGATTTCAATATAAAATGCTACGTCCTGTATTGATACAGTTTTATCCTGTATTTCAGGTCCTCTCTCTCTCTCTGCTGAGTTAGGGATCCTCTCCAAATGCACGTGTTTGAAAGGATGTGTGAAAGGTCATGAATTGGTCATGTATTCATGCTTTGGGTCGCCAAGTACAGACAGATTTACGAATGTGTGTGTACGTGTGTGATAAATTCCAGAGGGGACACGCTGTTAGGCTGCAATAGATGGTAATGGATTGCTCTGAAGTCATTTCAGCACCAGATGAAAAGAAAAATCGCCCCCCAACTGCCCTGCCCCTCCCCACCCCATTCTGTATTTTGCCAGAACAAAGCTGGCAAACCTACTTCTGTTTCATCTTGTGTTTTATTCTGTGAACTGTCCTGAGATATAATAATAACAATAATAATAATTTATTATTTATACCCCGCCCATCTGGCTGAGTTTCCCCAGCCACTCTGGGTGGCTCCCAATCGAGTGTTAAAAACAATATTAAAAACTTCCCTAAACAGGGCTGCATTCAGATGTCTTTTAAAGATAAGATATCTCTTGATGAAGGGCGGTATATAATTTTAATAAATAAAATAATAAATAAACAAACAAGTCTTTAACTCAAATATGTTTTTAAAAGAAGAAAACTGGGCCAGGGAAGTAAAATATTTATTGGGGTTCACCGTCTGCAAATTGCAGGGAGGCATCACATAATCTTCTTTTGTACCCAGCATAAATGCAGGTCTTCCCCTCTGGATTTTCTCAGAGCGGAGTCTCGCATTCTGAAATGACAGCCCAGTGCCTGAACATTCACAGGTCTGGGAACTTTGCAAACCAACCAGAGCTCTGCTATCGAAGGTTGCAAGACGTCAGAGCACATTTGGGTCTCTCAGAGGCCATCTGGAGCACACATTCTCCATCTCAGAACCCTGGAGGAAGGGTGCTTGACCCCAATGTTTACCACTGGGGCAGACAGGGCAGGCCCACAATATTAGCCTGACCCAACAGCAGGGCTCTTTTATGTTCTTACTTTCATAGCTTTTCGGGGGAGGTATTGGGAGGCTCTCATCAGGAGTAGGATATCCCCAGATATTTTCTGATGGCTCCCTCCTTCAACGTCTTCTCTTTCCCTTACAGGAGAAAACACCCCTATGGCTTGGGTAAGCCTGAGAGTTATCTTCATTCTTCTAGGACTCTTGATGCAGATCACAATTCTCACCTTGGTGTACATATTTGGAAGAAAAGAATAGCAATGAATCTGCTGAAGTCCTTTGAGGGAGACCCATGTGAATCCCACAATATTCCCTTTTTAAAATCCATTTGTCTGACATGTTTGATTTGCACTTTTTAGTCCCTACCTGCAGCCTTCAAAATTCTGATGAGAGAACGCTTCTCATTTCTAAAGGTGTATTTTGGGAATATTTTGGTTGGGAAGGAGGTGGAATAAACAAATTTTGATGGTTTTTCTGCCTTCTGGAGAGGCCATCTCATCAGGAGGTCTCTATGGTCCTTTCAGGACCTGTTGATGAACTTTTTAGCGAGCCTTTTGAGTGGGGATATTTTTATACCCACCTGAATTTGAAATTGTTTTTATATCTGTTTTTATTGTTGATGTTTCTTATCGTTAAATTGCTTTGGATGTTTCATGGGAAGTGATGCACGAATGAAACAAATCAATAAAATAAAGCAGAGTGATCTTCTTCACTAAACCAGGGAGGCTGGGAGTTGTACTCCAACAACAGGAGGACAACATTAACAATGCATTTTATTTGGGAAAATTGCTTGCAAAAATGTCAATATTTAAGAAAATTGCATGCCAAGTCATTTTATTACCAGTTTCAAAACAAAGAACACCACTTAAAAAATTTAAAAGCTCAGGACAACAACA
Source organism: Podarcis muralis (assembly GCF_964188315.1). Lineage (NCBI taxonomy): Eukaryota > Metazoa > Chordata > Lepidosauria > Squamata > Lacertidae > Podarcis > Podarcis muralis. The sequence continues at coordinate 1,621,185 of NC_135670.1, forward strand.
ACTGTAAAACCACATATACATGCAAAAAAAGGTAAATTAGGAAAAATGCACTCTAAAATACTAGTGAATTGTCACGAGGTCTTTAAAATACCCACAAACTGATTTGGAAATGTGTTAATTGTATTAAATATACATGAGCAACAGATATAACTTAGGGGTGTGAAAACCCAAACCACCCCAAATTGGTTCGGATCCTGATTTGGATCTGTCCCTGATTTGCTTTGGATCAATTTGGACCCAATTCAACTCAATTCCAGTGCATTCATTTGCACTGGGAAACCAAAACAGCCACACACACACCCTTGCGTCGCTCGATGTAGGTGCATGAAATTTGGAGATATTGTATTCCCTCAAGAGGTGGTTAACCCCATCAAATTTCAAATAGGGTTTGTGCAAGCCACCTTTAAAGCTTGCAGAAAGAAAGAAAGAAAGAAAGAAAGAAAGAAAGAAAGAAAGAAAGAAAGAAAGAAAGATAGATTTTAGGGCTCATTCATGCCAGTCCACATGCTCCTGTTTCGCCTGTTCCATGAAGTATTTTTAATTAAACTTTATACTTTATACACTCTGTGTGATGCTTCTGACGGTGTATACCGTGTACAATGTACTCAAAAGACTCTCCGTCTCTCTCTCTCTCTCTCTCTCTCTCTCTCACACACACACACACAACAAAGTATTAGTAAAGACACAGGAAACAGCTTTAAATGAAATGTAAACCTAATTTAAAAAAGAAAACCTTTTTTGCACAACTATCAGTTAGGTCAAAAATGTTTTGTTTTTATATCTAGGGAAATGGATATGTCATCTGGACATGGAAAACCCATACCACAAAAATAAAGAAATAAAGAAACAGGCAACCTTCAAGCCAATTTTTGAGACAGTGCAGATAAGCCCCACCCCCCACACAGAGGTGACAAAATACTAAGAAATACAGGCACAGCTGTAAACGAAACACAAAAAAGAGGATCAAAATGTGTAGGGGGCAGTATAAGTGAAGTGACACAGCCTACAGAACTAGATGCAACTGAGCTTGATTGGGTTATGATGGGAAAGGATTAGGAAGCAAACAGACGTATAAGAAAGGCTGAAACAAAATAAAAAAATTCCTTCCAGTAGCACCTTAAAGGTAAAGGTAAAGGTACCCCTGCCCGTACGGGCCAGTCTTGCCAGACTCTAGGGTTGTGCGCCCATCTCACTCTATAGGCCGAGGGCCAGCGCTGTCCGAAGACACTTCCGGGTCACGTGGCCAGCGTGACAAGCTGCATCTGGCGAGCCAGCGCAGCACACGGAACGCCGTTTACCTTCCCGCTAGTAAGCGGTCCCTATTTATCTACTTGCACCTGGGGGTGCTTTCGAACTGCTAGGTTGGCAGGCGCTGGGACCGAGCAACGGGAGCGCACCCCGCCGCGGGGATTTGAACCGCCGACCTTTCAATCGGCAAGTCCTAGGCGCTGAGGCTTTAACCCACAGCGCCACCCGCACCTTAGAGACCAACTAAATTTGTTATTGGTATGAGCTTTCGTGTGCATGCACACTTCTTCAGATACCTACCTGTAACAAGAAAGGCTGGTTATTGGTCTGGATAAACAAAAGATGAGCTGACCAAATTCCATCAAACTTCCTAACATTCAGAGAGAGCCATGTGCAGCTGCCCTCTCTGCATCCTTGTCTTCTCCTTATAAGGTGCCATTTGGAAAATTTCCAACACTTTGGAGACTGTCTGTCTTGCTTTCTGAGAGTTTGGACCTCCAGAATAGTCCAAATCACTCCTGATCAATGTGAATTGTTGGGACTCGTTTTGTAGCTGCATAGACCCAATTGACACTTGGTTCAAAATGGCCTGATTGCACAGCCATAATATAAACTGAAATTGAGAGACTTTATGTGAGAGCCAAGCCAATATTCTTCAGCTTTGAGAAGTAACATATAAAGTGGACATCCTTGCGCAGCACAAGGGACCAGCGGAAGGTGACAAGATGTGATCAGATATATTTAAAATGAGGCACGAACTTTCTTGGTGTTTCCTGGCCTGCATTTTCACACCTTGGCTCTTTGATGTTCAAAGAAAGATAATTTGGACCCCAGTTGATATTTATAACACAACTAGACAGGCAGCCAACACCTTCTGTTTCTGAGAAGGGGGCCAAGAGGGGCACAAAACACTCACCTAGCTCAGTCTCTGACTCACTCAGCCACTTTTTGCAGCTTTTACATAGGAACTTCTTATTTTCCTGAAAGTAGTTACATTCACTGAGAAGTTGAACAAACACTGATAAGGCGTAAGGATACAAGGGGGTCAGTTCCACTGCAAAGACGCCAAATGTAACAATTGCATAAGGGTCACATTAAGACATGGGTAGGCAAACTAAGGCCCGGGGGCCAGATCTGGCCCAATCATTTTCTAAATCTGGCCTGCGGATGGTCTGGGAATCAGCGTGTTTTTACATGAGTATAATGTGTCCTTTTATTTAAAATGCATCTCTGGGTTATTTGTGGGGCATAGGAATTCGTTCTTTTTCTTCTTTTTTCAAAATATAGTCCAGCCCCCCACAAGGTCTGATGGACAGTGGACCGGCCCCCTGCTGAAAAAGTTTGCTGACTCCTGCCTTAGGGATTCACATTTACAAGTAGTGAAGAAACAATTACAAGAAAGAAAGAAAACTAGATACAATTTAAAATTATCTGGATACAATTACAAAAGAATACTTGGATACAATTTTATATATATATATATATATATATATATATATATATATATATATATATATATATATAGTGGTCCCTATTTATCTACTTGGATACAATTAGCAAAATAGAGATGGGGTAAATTCAGGAAATAGGGTAATAGGCAGTGCAGGGAAAAAAGCAAAATGCAAAGGAGATGTTCTCATGCAGAGCTAAGGCCCTTTTATTTCTTCAGTGGACCATCACAGGGACCCTGAAATGGAGTTTTAAAAAGTGTTGTAGGAAAATGTGTCAAGGGGGCACCGCTCTGCCGGAAGAGGGTGGGCGTGCTTTTGTGTGTTAGGATCTGCCAAGCCTTCCTAGGCAAGGAAGTAATATTCAAGGACACAATCCAGCCAGGCAAAAACACTCCAGGAAGCGTCAAAGCAGGGCCAGCAAGGGGAGTATCCTTAGTTATAAAATAAATCAGTCACAGAGAGCATAGATAGATAATTTATTACAGTCAAAGACCAGCTCACATAACATAACAGAATAAAAACAGTGTTCATAAAGATAAAATATACAATCGGAGCAGATTGCAGCAATAACTCATGAGTTAAATTGAGATATATACATACACCCGTACAACTGAGATTTGGGCTACCATAGAAAATTGACCCTAAGGTGCCCCAAAGGGCAACTTCAGCATTTCCCTAGTAAGCTATTTTATTCTAGAGGATGATCTGTGCCTACAAATCTGGGCACAGAATCTGGCTACCAGACAGGTCGTCTTATGATCTTTGCCTAAGAGGAGAAAATTAATTTAGACTTGTCTGAAAGTTCGGTGAACCTCTTCAGCAAAGGATCAATGGTGTCTCTACGAATCTCAACATAAAAAGGACATCTAAAAATATATATGTTTGGGGCTTCCTATTTCCCCTAATGGGCAGGTGCAAAGTCTCTGTGCATATGGAACTCTTCTATAGGAGCCTTCCCAAACCGATGAGGGCAAGACCAAGCTTCTAGCAAGAGTAAAAGCCCTTCTTGCGTTTCTGGAATTGAGAAAATAGAGATATGCTGCTGGGGCGGCTACGTATCTCCCGTTTTCTATTCTTTTATAATCAGGGACTCTTGTACAGTCCTGTTGTCTCTCTATGTCCAGGATTCTTTGCCTAACCACGGATCTAGCTTGGCGCAGGCCCATAGTTATGAAGGTTTGGGGAGCAAGGCCCAGTTTCTGAAGAGTTTTTAAGACTGCTGTCTGCCAGCCAGACTGAAACTGGTCACTGTTTCCCCTCTATCCACACAAATTCCACCTGACCACTGGGTCTCCTATTTTCAAGCTATGTATGAAGATGTTGAATATCCCATTCAGGAACATGAAACAGAGCAGCTGGCTAAATGGCCGGCAGTCTCGAAAACAGAAGTGAAATCTCATATAAACCAGTCACAGAGAGGTATCTAAAGCCCACTCTTCCCAAAAACTTTACATTCCATTGCTTTGGGGGAGGGTAGATAGGCAGATCCCAAGAATATTGCCTACCCTACCTTCCTTCCACTGTTCAAGCAAAGCAAAAACCAGCGTCTTTCCTTCTTCCCAAACCTTTCCAAACAAACGATATTTTCTCCTGCTGCATAAATCAGGGTCTGATCAGGGGGTGCCTCTTTGCTTGCCAATTACGTCCAGATTCAAAGGTATTCCACTGCTCAGCATGGTAGCTCGCTGAGGCTGCCCTTGGATTGGGAAATTGACCCAGCGCCCTCACCTTCTCATCTGGGAGGCGGGGATTTCCACCCCCACACACACACACAATCAAAAAAGGCATTAATGGATGACCATAGGTTGTGCCCCTTTGATACCCTCAAAGAGTTACAGGGGGCTTGCCCCTTACACACACACCACACATTTTTGCTGTCTGGGACCCCTCCCTGGCACCTTGGTGTCCGGGAGGTCAAATGCCATGTTTGCTGCAAAACAGGAAGTCACCAACAGGATAGTGTTGGAGTAACTGGACATGAGAAGGCATTAGTTTTCTTCATGAGCGTAAATAACCCTATGGATTACCTAATCACAGGATTACAGTCAGCCAAGGCACTGGCAAAACTGACATATAAGCTACGGGACAAGGATAACTGTGACTTTAAGGATGAATGGGAACCCTTTACAAAGTATCTGAAGATGCAACAAAGCGAACTGGACTCCTTGGCAGGTTTTGAATAAACATTCACAAACTTTTTATTGATAATAATCAGCTAAATAGTTTGAGGATCTACACAACTTTGTAACATGCAGAAAACAGCATTCTTAGAGAAACCAAAGACTGGAACTGAGGGAAGTTGGGGGGTGGGGGTTGTGTGGGTTTTGTGTGGGAGGGTGGGGGGAGGGAGGAAAAATGGGGGGGGGGAGAAGGATGATATGTTTTTGGATAATATGTCTTGTTATAATTTTGAATAAAATAAAAATAAAAACAAATAAATAAATAAAGTCAGCCAAGGCGGTTGCTGTGGTAACACCCTAGTGCCCCAACTATATCTGTGATTAATGCATGCCATCTCAGTCGTTTGTCTGTTAGTCTGCAGTTAGTCAGTGTTACTTGTCCAGTGCCACATCTTGAATTGCTGGACTTATTTAGAGTAATGGAGATGCATTGTGCTTGTCTATATCTGCATATATCTGTATCTGGAATAGCCTAAAAGCTGTATGCATCTGTGTCCAGAACTGTTTTACTGAGCCTTACTTTCTAAAACAGTAAACCCATCCCTGCTTCCATGTGGTGACTGGTACTGGAAGCAACTTCCACTGCTGGGTATCTCACCTGAGATACCTAATACCAACTTGCCCTTGTGCATATATATCTAACACATAAACCAATGGTCTGATTCAGCATAAGGAAGCTATCCCTATTCTTCTTTTGCTGGGCTCCATCTCCCATCAGCCCCTGTCAGCATAGTCAATGCTCAGAGATGATAGGAATTGTAGTCCAGTAACACCTGGAGGTTGACAGGTTTTCCAACCCTTCATTAATCTATTTTGCAGACTTGGTGGACTCTGTTGGTACTGAATTTTATACCAAGGAAATTAAAAGAGACCAGGAGACAAATCTTTCCTTGCATAGAGTAGACTTTATTGAGAAACAAGGATGAAGTGAACAGATCAAGACCAATTTTCAAGAAGATACCACATCAAAAGCAATGAAAAGACATGAGCAGTGGGTGAGCTGAATCTACTATTTGCACTGGGAGTGCAGACATGACTCCTTTGACAGGGAAAACCGACCACAATGTGTCAAGCCTCCTTGGCTAAAGAGAGCTATCTTGCAAGCTGGCAAAGGGAATTTTCAAAAACAAAAGAGTGAAAGATCATTGCCGGACTGAGCATGAAAGATGCTGTGCAGACACAGAGCCAACTTCAGCTAGAATTGTGAATGCTCAGCATTTTGGGTACCCAGTACCCAAATCTGAATCTGTACCATAACTATCGATTCCCAACATGATTGCACACCAGCGGAGTGGCTCCTTGCTGTTTTAGCAAGGGGAACAATGGGGATTGCAAATACTAATTGGGATGCAGGAAGGCTGGGACCTGCTAGCTGGATAGATGGGACCACAAGGAATGGCACAGGACGGAGAACAGGAAGGCTGGCAGCTGCTAACTGGATAGATTGGTCCACAAGGAATGGCACAGGATGGAGAACAAGAAGGCTGGCATCTGCTAACTGGATAGATGGGGCCACAAGGAATGGCACAGGACGGAGAACAGGAAGGCTGGCAGCTGCTAATTGGGCAGATGGGCCCACTTGGAATGACACAGGATGGAGAACACGACGGCTGGCAGCTGCTTACTGGATAGATAGGACCACAAGGAATGGTACAGGATGGAGAACACGAAGGCTGGGCACACAGTGGAGCAATGGGTCCACATGGAATAGAGCAGGTTTGGACAGCAGAGGGTTGGCAGCTGCTTACTGGATAGATGGGACCACAAGGAATGGCACAGGATGGGGAACACGACGGCTGGCAGCTGCTTACTGGATAGATGGGACCACAAGGAATGGCACAGGATGGGGAACACGACGGCTGGCAGCTGCTTACTGGATAGATGGGCCCACTTGGAATGACACAGGATGGGGAACAGGAAGGCCGGCAGCTGCTAACTGGATATATGGGACCACAAGGAATGGTACAGGATGGAGAACACGAAGGCTGGGCACACAGTGGAGCGATGGGTCCACATGGAAATGAGCAGGTTTGGACAGCAGAGGGTTGGTAGCTGCTAACTGGATAGATGGGTCCACATGGAATGGCACATGATGGGAGGCAACAGAACATCATGTTGGAGAAGATGGAGGTTAGCCTGGAACAATATATGCAGAACGAGAATGAATACACAAGTATCGGCAAACAGAACTCTTCCTATATACACATAAAGATCTAGGTGTGTCAAAAAACTTTGCAATTCTTTTGGCCACCAATACCTGGCACTGCAAGGACAGCATGATGACAACCTTACTGGCCAGGCAGGCAGTGGAGACCAAAAGATGGGAGAGTGATGGCTGGATAGCTGAGGTCAGTGAGGGAACATCTGGATGGACAGCAGAATCCAGCAAGGGAGTGTCTGGTGGAGGCCACAGTACCCACTGACAGAGCAGCAGGGTGGGCATTGGAGGTCAGCAAGAAGAGGGTGGAACAGGAGACCTCCAAAGCCTAACCACTCTCTGAAGGAAAGGAGAGGAAAACTCCCTCAACACCCTTCCAACTTCTTCAAACCTTAGGGGAGAGTGGGTTGTGGGTGAGTTGGAAGGGTGAAAGGGATTGGATGGGGTGGTAGGGGCTGTGGGGTATGTGGATCTGCAGGAGGTGGCTGGGGAGGAAAGAGCTGTGGAAGGTTGGGTAGATCTGGGCCTAGTGTGGGGTGATGAAGAAGAATGTATGGATGGATACACTAACGTCCTGGCCAACTTATACTCAAGAAATAGAGATCCATTGGCCTGGGGACCAGTTGTTTTTGTTCTTTTTAAGGAAAAGAAAGGAAAAAATTGACCATGAAGACAAACATAGGGTTGCATCCAAAGTTCGTCCTGCTCAGAGTAGACCCACTGAACTTTATGAGCATGACTCATTTTGATGCATTGATTTCAATGATTCTACTCTGAATAGAACTTAGTGGGATAGAGTCCATTCTGTTTCAGGAAACAAGAGAACAAGTTGTACATATAAATTCTTTACTAAACATAACTTCACATTAACTAGGTCAGATTCATAAGATCATAGTATTGTAGAGTTGGAAGGGACCATCAGGATCATCTAGTCCAACTTCCTGCAACGCAGGTGTCACCAAAGGTGGTGTTTCACCCTAGCTCCCATGAGCCCAGTCAACCATGATGACCAATGGTCAGGTCAAGACTGGTAGGAGTCCATCAACAGCATCTGGAGAGCCAGTGTTCATCACCTTTACACTCATTCAATCTCCCAGTTTAAATACTTTGGAGCAATGTTAATCAAAGGTTCTTGCCAACTAACCCCTACTCAGAGCAGATCCATTGAAATAAATAGCCATAATTAACTTAAGACCATGTATTTCAATAGGATTACTCTGAGCAAGACGTAATTGGGTACTTGTCTCCTTGGAAGGCAGGTAAGAACAGCTATGAAACCAGCTACGACCTTTTCTAACCACTAAGGTAAAGGTAAAGGTACCCCTGCCCGTACGGGCCAGTCTTGCCAGACTCTAGGGTTGTGCGCTCATCTCACTCTATAGGCCGGGAGCCAGCGCTGTCCGCAGACACTTCCGGGTCACGTGGCCAGCGTGACAAAGCTGCATCTGGCGAGCCAGCACAGCACACGGAATGTCGTTTACCTTCCCACTGGTAAGCGGTTCCTATTTATCTACTTGCACCAGGGAGTGCTTTCGACGGGAGCGCACCCCGCCGCGGGGATTCGAACCGCCGACCATGCGATCGGCAAGTCCTAGGCACTGAGGTTTTACCCACAGCGCCACCCGCTTCCCATATTCTAACCACTAAGTTAGACCCAAAACCTGATAGTTTGGGTCAATTGTGGAGGTAGTGGTGGTTGGTTGTCCTCAGAAAATGATGTCCATTTTGAGAAGTGTAAGAGCAAGTAACAAATTTAAATTACTTTACGAACACCACCTCACATCCCACCAGATTCAACTAAAGTTGAATTAAATCCAACTTACCTGTGACAGCTGATGAAAAGAAGTCAGGAGGAGGCGACAGAAGCAGTTGGAAGTGTGGGACAATGTTGAGAGCTTTTATACAAGTTCTGTAGGAGCCAGAAGGCAGCCTTGGCCACTGACACTATCATTTGCTGCCTGCCTCAAGTCAAAGGGCTCCAATCACAGGTTTCTTCTGGTTTATTATCACCCACCCCTTCCTAATCCTGGGATTTGGGGTGTGCTCATCCTGTCCTGCTTTCTCCTTTCAATGAAGACTATTACAAGTCTAAGTGGCACACAGCTGGTTAGTTTTCTGGAAGCAGACCACTAATTTTAAAGGTCGGTCACAATGGCTATTTTCTTCAGGACAATTTGGGCACCAATTTCACAGTATGCTGACTACATCTTGTCCTTCAGATTATTGGGGCTTAATGTGGAAGTAGGGATGCAGGAGAAAATTGACCAGGTACACATTCAAAGCCAAATCTATTAAATCCACACTTTCTGAAACAATATGAAAACTGAATCACAGCCATCCTTGGAAATTCTGAATATTTTGATATAGTTCTCACACCCAATAGTGTTTATAGCTATGCATATTTCATAGTTTTCAGAAGATCTTGTAAATTAATACAAGTTTTCAGAAGATCTTGTAAATTAATACAAGAACCTTAAACCTGCCCTGGTGGTGTATAGGCAGGTGGTACAAGCTTTTGACCACCAGAATTCTGTGCTGGTAATGGTCTGTCACCATCAACAGTGTAGCCAGAGCCAGTACCATCTGGAGCCTCCAGACCAGGCCCAAGAGTGGCCCAAGAGGTAACATATTGTAATACTCTGGTATTTGAGTTACCAATGGATGGATCACCATAGCCAGACTTTTCCTTTGCAAGAAAGGCCATAGGTGACATACCAGATGTAGATGGTAGAAGACACTCCTAGCTGTGAGATTTTGACCAGCTTCGGCCCATCTGAAGCTGATACAGGCTCGTCTTATCTTGAGCCCAATCAGAGTAGTCCACACAGCAGAAGGATAAGCAGTATGTGCCACATTCTTAACTTTATTTCCACTCTATGCTGAGAGAATGCAAACATGCATCTTGCCCCTGTGAGAGCAGAGAAGCAACCACTCTCGGGAACAAAGAACACCGAGAGAGAACAGTGAAAAACAGGAAACCAGTGTACGTCACATCCAGTCTCCCATTCCCGTGGGAATCCAACAGTAACTCTGACTGTGGAATGCAAAGCAATGTCTTGTGACTGCAGTTGCTGCTCAGTGAGGGAAATAGAAACCAACACTAGCTGCTGAGGCTACCTGAACCTCCAGCTACAAAGACAGACCAGGAAGCACCAGAAACCTTCCCTGTTGCTCAGAGGGGGCTCCTCGCTCTGTTGAAATTAGGCTTGTAAGAAATACTGTTACTGTACATGCCACCCCCAATCTCTGCCGAGCAGTGACAAGAGAATAATACTAAAAATAATTTATTATTTATACCCCGCCCATCTGGCTGGGTTTCCCCAGCCACTCTGGGCCTACCTTTTATTTCATTTTGGACAACTAGATATAGCAGTGTCTTTGTGAAATATGTCTGTTGTCTTTGTCCATGGAGTTTTCTTGACAGAGATACTGGAGTGGCTTGCTGGTTCCTGCTCCAGGTGGATCACGTTTGGTCAAAACTCTCCACTATGACCTGTCCATCTTGGGTGGCCCTGCATGGCATAGCTCATAGCTTCTCTGAGTTATTCAAGCCCCTTCGGCACGGCAAGGTTTATTTATGCATATTTACAGCCTGCGCCTAGATGGAGACAGTTCCCGGCATCCACATCATAAAAGACACCTTTGTTGTTCTAAGAGCAGCAAGCCTGAATCTACAAGCAGAGGAATGAACCATGCTGCCCATACCTCATTGTTATGGCTTGTCCTCCTCAGACCCCATCCCCATGGTGTTCTTGCCATTTCCTCCTCCTCCTTCTTCCCAGGACCACTTGCAGAAATAACTTTTCCTCTTTCCACAGCATTGCCCACTGACCCTTTCCCTCTGTGCTAGGCAGAGAGTCTTATGTTCTGTGGCTGCATTACCATTATCAAACAAACCAAGCCATTACCAGCCTTCAACGACCCACCCCCTGTGAGCCATCACTAGCTAGCAGGTGTTATTCCTAGCCCTTGCTAAATTCACAAATTTATTAGTTTGCTGAAATTCGAACCCTTTGTTGAATCTTAAGGTCTTGTCCCCCCCAAAAAAACTTATAACAATACTTAGCTGCCTTGTATTGAGTCATACTATTGGTTCATCTTGCACAGTATTGTTTACTCCAAGGGTAACCAGTGAGATGACCTCTAGATATTGTGGGACTAGAACTCCCATCTTCTCCTGCTAGCATGAATAATGGATAGGGATTATGGGACACACCATCTTGATCATTTTTGGTCTTTATTATTCGGCAGTTGCTTGCTAGGGTTGCCATATTTCAAAAAGTGAAAATTCGGACACATGAGGGGTTTCTTTGGTGAAATTTGAGTTATTTTAAGGAAACTCGCTTTCATTTACACTACCGACATGGCTTGACATATGTCCAGATTTGCCCAGATGTTCCAGCAATTCCCGACAGCAGAAACCCAGCTATGCCTTGGAAATTCTGGACATATGGAAACCCTAGCAGAAGCTCACCAGTGTTTCAACTAGGAGTCTTCTCTCTCTCTCTCTCTCTCTCTCTCTCTCTCTCTCTCTCTCTTAAAATATTTTTTATTAATTTTCCAATATAAAATTATAGAAAGAATAACATCCACTTTATCACCAACATCATCTTTTTTGACTTATCATCATCTGATAATTCTCCATCTTAATCACTTCTTTCACATTCTCTAATTTATATTGCACTATAATAATAACTTAACCTTTCTTATTCTTTTTTTTATACAATATTTCTACTATTAATTCTCACAGAGCTTCTTGAAAACTTACAAACGTTGCCTGATCATTACATATACTTTCCATATAATCTGTAAATTTAGTCCAGTCCTCAGTGAATTTCTGGTCTCGTCAGTTCCAGATCCTTCCTTTTGGTTTATCAAGTTCTGCGTAGTCCGTTAATTTCATCCTCCATTCTTCAATCGTAGGTAATTCTTCTTGTTTCCATTTTTGGGCCAACTAGGAGTCTTTTCTCAGTCCTACCTGGAGATGCCAGTGGTTGCAAAGGGGACAGTTTGCATGCAAAACATGCTCTACCACTGACCTGCAGCCCTTCCTGGGCCTAAAAAGTTGGGTAAGCTCACCATGGCAAAATAATACATATGCTGGCGATTTGATACATGATTTGCGAAGGCAGAATGGGCCTAGCTGAGAAAGGTCACCCAGTCCTGGTCAAAGCCCCAGACAGACATGCCAGAAAGGAGGAGGATTGGTTTGGTGCTAATTAGCACCCAACCTATTATTTGGAAGTCTGCTGTTGTGTGACCTGAGGCTAGCCAAGGTTGTCAGAACAAGAGCACCTGCTGTTTTTCATTTAACTTCAGCTTTAATGAGTGATGTGTCCATAAATCTGATAATTTTTTCTCCTTCATTCCTTTTTTTAAAATTGCATGTGGCTACCATCTCATATGAAAGAGATCAAAGCAACTGTTCAAACGACTAAGCAGCTCAGACAGCTTATGTATAAGCATTTGAATTTAAATCTATGCCTCCATCAAATCAAATCAAAGGGAGGGGAGGTGCTAAATAAGGTTCAGTCATACACCAGGCAGTGATGCTTGATCATAGTTGGCTTTGAGAATGAGCTTAAAGGTGGGGGGATCACACTTCCCCTGTTGTGTTTAATTAAGTTACTTTATTTTTCTGTGGCAGTAAATGCTTCGGTTTTCAAACACGCCTCGGAAGTCAAACATGCCACACGGCTTCCGCTGAGTGCAAGATCCTGAGAACTAGCTGTCGGCTGTTGAGTCCTCAGTTTTTGAATGTTTCAGAACCAAGCTACCACTGTACCAAGAGATTGTGTGATACACTGGTTGGTGTGTTGGGCTAGGGCCCAGGAAATGAAACTTCTGCCATGAAACTTCCTGGGGAACCTGGGCTAATCAACATTCCACAGTCCAGTCAAGTTGCAGGGTTGTTGTGATGATTAAATAAGAGAGGTGGGATCATGTATACCCCACCTTCTGCTCATTGGAAGAGCAAAACACAGGTAAGACTATTCAAAGAAGTATCACATACTGGATAACACAAGATGTTACACAGTATGGGGAGAGACTTGGGGGAATGTATGGATCTGTCTGTTTTCAATCTATCTCACTCTAGCACAGTGGTTCTCAACCTTGGGTCCCCAGATGTTTCTGGCCTACAACTCCCATGATCCCTATTTCACAGGACCAGTGGTCAGGGATGATGGGAGCTGTAGGCCAAAAACATCTGGGGACCCAAGGTTGAGAAAGGCTGCTCTAGCATGTGCTCCTTTCATCCTGGCTTCCCATTAATCTGTGAGCAGTTGATTATTATTATTATTTTTAAAAAAGAGAGTCCAAAATAACCTATTTTTAAAAAAGCATTTTCTCACAAAATAACACATTAGAAGCAGTTCTGAACATAGTGAGCCTAGACCACCGACCAGGTAGCTGACACTACATGGGACACACGTTGGGATACAGCAGACTCTGACAGGATGTGATGTAGCCACAAGACATCTTGGAGAGATGGAGCTGGGTCTGAAAACTCCTTTATAAACTCCTTTATAAAGACGTTGAACATCAACGGGCCCAGGATAGAACACAGCGGCACCCCACTTGCCCCTTGAGTTGAATTTGGAAGACTTGGTTTAAAGTGAACATCTGTAGGAATTTTAAGGGAAATGAAAAAGGACTTCTGTAAAATAAAGGAAACTGTCCCAGAATGGGAGGGTGGAGTTTACAAACACCTCTAGGATACAGTTCACTGGGAGCTCGCAGCCTTGGCATGTGTATGAAAAGGAGGAAAATAACAATTTTTAAAAGTGCACTAAATCACAGTTATTAACAGCTAGATGATGAAAGAGGATTGGCAGTGTATAATATGAAGGTAATAAACACAGGTCAGATTTGGAACGTCTGCATAAAAACAGGTTAGATTAACTACTAAGCTCCTTGGGGCGCAGAACACCTGTAGACATTTTAGGCTTCAAGGGAGGGACTTGCTCTCCTTGCACTGTATAAAAGGATGTTTGAGTCGTGATTCTTCCATCAGCTCCTCTCAGCTCCACCTGAATATTTCACTGAGAACTTGGTAAGTGAGAGAATTTCACACTTTCATTGCCTCTTCTATATGAACTGCATGCTCTCCATCTCTTCCTTTGAACCTAGACCTGCTTCTGCTTTCTGATCATGGTTGTCATTCAACTTTAGAGAGTTAGATTTTGAGGAAGATGCCTTTTCCATGGGGTCAAGTTCACAATTGTCTATGCCATGGCTAGGGAACATCTTTGCTTCTTCAGGAGTTGCTGGTCTACAGCTCCCATCATCCTTGGCCCTTGGCCTTGCCACCCAGAGCTGATGTGGGAGTTCATCAGCATCTGGAAGGTCTCAGATGTTCCTTCATTCCTGGTCTACACAGACTGGTTGTATCTCTCCGGGGCTTTGAACAGGGCTCTTTTCCTGACTTACCCTGAGAGACCAAGGAGTGAACCAGGGGAAATGAGGTAGAAAGGCACATGATCTACTCATTCTTTCTATGTTTCTCAGAGTTGTGTGCTTCCAACAACCATGTAAGTTAGGTGAGTGTCATCATCTCAATATTGTACATTGGCAGCAGTAGTTGTGAGGGAGGGCTAATGGTGAAAAGAGAGAAGACCCAGAAACGTAGCTAAAGTCTAAAAAATAACCACATGCACCTAAGTAATAATTTCAGGGTTGCCTGAAATAGATTTCTCAGACACCAAATGCCTGGGCAGACAGGAATGGTTTTAGATCCTTCCTCAAAGTTAATAATAAGGCAGGCAGACAGAGCTCAGTGGGGCTGGCATTCCAGAAATGGAAGCTGCCCTTCAAGGTCACTTCATTTGCCACCCCAGTGACACCACTACTAAGAAGGACGTCACTGTTCCATTATTGCTGGTTTGGTTGCATAGATGATAGGTTTTTTAAATGAATTGCTTCTTATGATTTAATATTTTCTGCTTTGCACTCTGTATCACCCAGACCCTGCTGGTGTTGGTGATCATTATTTATTGGTTTTTCTTAAAATAAATGATAAACTGTTGATTGTAAGAGGGTTGGGGGGGGGACTGAAAGATGTTTACAAAGCAGGTGCTGCTGCTGATACAATTTCTCAAAACGGAATGAATGAATCATGAATGAAGAGGGTGGATGTTTTACCCATCCTCAAAACTGCAACCTATCCTTTCAGACCCAGCTCCATCCCTCCAAGATGTCTTGTGGCTTCGTCTCATCCTGCCAGCCCTGCTGCATCCCATCCTGTGCCCCATCCTGCGTCAGCTACCCGGTCGCGGGTCTGGGCTCACTGTGCTCCCCTTGCGGTGGTGGCATCTCAGGGGGCTTGGCGTCCTATGGTGGAGGAGTGTCATCGAGTAGCCTTGGCCTGACCTCTGGGGCCAATGTTGGCTGCATCGGTCAGCTGCCACCATGTGAAGTAGTCATCCAGCCATCTCCCTGTAATGTGATCATCCCAGGACCAGTCCTTGCTGCCAGCTGTGAGCCACTTCGAGTGGGAGGACACACTGCCTGTGGTGGAGGATCCTCTCTTGGTGGAGGGCTAGGAAGTGGCCGCTCTAAATATTGTTGCTATTAATAGGAGAGCCCAGACAAGGCACCGCCTCCTTTCATTAAAGCTTAGCTTCAGCATGGAACCTGTTCTCTGTGAGTTTCTTTTGTGTTCCTCCCACACTTCAACACCACCACCCCACATTTCAATTTCTTTTCCTTTTTAAATATTTTTTTCATTAATAGCAATCCAATATAAGCCACATTAATACAATACCAAATCTGAATACAATAAAAAAAGCCAATTATCCAATTCCAAATTAATCTTTTTTGGGTGGCTTCCAATGTTCTGTTTCTCAAGAGATGATGTTCCTTCATCCTGCTCCAATCCTTTTATTTAATCCAAATAAAACAGTTCTGATCTTAATCATTTATTTTAACTGCCACTGATGGGACGAGTTTCGTTAGTATTTAACTATGCAAGAAGAGTTTATATCTTGCAACTTTCTGTGTGATTTTTTTTTTTTAACATTCGTCCTTCCCTTCATGCTGTAATCTATCATTTTCAGCATTCCCCACCCCCCACTTCAAGGATTCATTTTTTGTTGCTCCATAGTCTCACAGCATCTTGCTTTTCCAAACCAAAAGAGATCTGGCGTCTGGTATAGCTCCAGGCAGACTTCCAGCATGTTCTTCTTTGATTTATTTCCCATCCATTAACAAGCTAGTGTCTTGCTGAAGCCATAATATATCAAAGTTAGAGTCCTCTTTAGAGGGTAATGCCACAAATCATTCCAATGTTTTCACACAGTTCCATTCTTTCAATCAATCCACAAATATTATGAAGTTCTTGTTAATTCCCTCTTGACTGCGTCCAAGGCAGTTGGCTCCCAGCTCCATCTGTTTTGCCGGCTGAGACCCTACCTGCCCACAGACCGTCTTGCCAGAGTGGTTATCTCCTGCTTGGACTACTGCAATGTGCTCTACCTTTGAAGGTGATTTGGAAATTGCAACTAATGCACAATGGAGCAGCTAGACTGGTGACTGGGAGCAGCCCCTGGGACCATATAACACCAGTCCTGAAAGACCTACATTGGCTCCCAGTAGGTTTTTGAGCACAATTCAAAGTGTTGGTGCTGACCTTTAAAGCCCTAAATGGCCTTGGCCCAGTATACCTGAAGGAGTGTCTCCACCTCCATCACTCAGCCTGGAAACCGAAGCCCAGCTCCGAGGGCCTTCTGGCAGTTCCCTCCCTGTGAGAAGTGAGGTTACAGGGAACCAAGCAGAGGACCTTCTCAGCAGTGGCACCTGTCCTGTGGAACACCCTCCCATCAGATGTCAATGGTATAAAGAACTACACATCTTTTAGAAGATATCTGAAGGCAGCCCTGTATCAGGAGGTTTTCAAATGTTTGAAAACATTAAATGGTCCCCATTGCGACTGGTGGGGTGGAAGTCAGGACAGCCAAACAGTAGATGGCACCAGAGTCAACGACAAGCAGAACCACCTAATTCTAGTTTTGTCTCCATCCTCCTCCTGCCTGCTGAGTTCTATGAAGGCAACTCTGATACAAAGGAAGAGGAAACTTACAGCCTGTTTCAACCTCTACACTTGTTGTAAGCAAAGAGGTAGTCAGCTGTGCGATGGCTGAGGGCAGAGGTTGGTGTAGCAATGACACACTTGCCCTAATTGACCAGTCTCCATTAGAACCCTTTCACCAGATGTTTCAGAATGCAAACTTCCATCAGCACCAGCCAGAAAAGTCAGTAGTCAGGTATGATGGAAGCTGTAATTCATAACATGTAAGGGGCACCATACTGGTGGAAACTGCTCTTACAGCACGGAGGAGGAGGCATGGTCCACAAATAACAACACTTTGGAGGTCCTGAGCCTCAAGGAGGTTAGATTGGTTTCAACTAGGGCCAGGGCCTTTTCAGTACTGGCCCTGACTTGGTGGAATGCTCTGTCACAAGAGACCAGGGCCCTGCGGGACTTGACATCTTTCTGCAGGGCCTGCAAGACAGAGCTGTTCTGCCTGGCTTTTGGTTTGGACTCTGTCTAACCCTTATGTTTCCCTCCCCTTATGGTCTTGATTTATCAGCTATTTTAAAATGAGGCTGCATTTTAAATTGCATTTTAACTTGTATTTTAAATAGGGTTTTTTCCCCTCCCTCTCTTTTCCCCCTATTATGTTTTTACTGTGATTTTATTTTATTGGTGTTAGCTGCCCTGAGCCCGGCTCTGGCTGGGGAGGGCGGGGTATAAATAAAATATTATTATTATTATTATTATTATTATTATTATTATTATTATTATTATTATTAAGTGATGGGATTAGAATTTAATAGTGGAGTAAATGTGTCTTATTGCCAAATAAACTGTGTTCTATGCTATCCACAAAACAGAATTGATTCATAGGCTGTTAATCCACTTAATAACTACCTTTACTTTCTCCTCCTTTCTTCAAGCTTCTAATTACTAGGTTCTCCTGTCTTGCACTTATATTGAACTCCCCAGGATAGTGACCTGGAATTGTTGCTGCCTGATTTTGCCACTAGATCTCTTTGGACGTAGACTGATCCTCCATGCTTGACCTTGGCTAGTTTGTACTGTGCTGTATCTGTAACCCTGTCTTCATTGTGAAAGACTTGCATCTTCTTTACCTGGGACCCTAACCCTTCACGGCATCCTCTGGAGTGCATCCAGTGGGGCTAAAGAGCACCGCAAATTGTGTGGCAGACTTGGCAGAGGGAAGCTCTATGCTCTTTCGACATGGCAGTGATCCCTGCAAGTAGAATGGCAGTTCTGCCAACTGTCCCATTTTTAGTGGGACACCTTTGATCACAGACGCCAGTCCCAGAACGTCCCATTTTCTTGGTCTGGTGCTCTGGTGTGTGACTCTTCTGGTCACCAGAGTGATGGGAGAGAGCATTGAGAGAGACGAGAGTGAAGGCGAGTGGCACAAGCTGGTGGTGAGGGTGGGCAGGGTGAGTGGTCAGAGCAGTGTGGAGGGAGAGCAGCAAGAGTGGGGGTGGCATGGAGGGATGTGGTAGTGTGATGAGAACCAGAACTTACAGGGTTAAACAGTTCTGTGTGACGTCTCACATGGTGCAAATGGCTACATGTAACACATGTAACATGCATACTAACACAATGTGACAGAACACAGTGGGAATCAGAACTTAATGAGTAGAAATTGCCAGTGCTTATTGCACATGTGTATTAAACATGAAATGAGGTGATGATGTACCTGATGGGTGAAAATTGAAATGCTTTGTTTGAAATTTTATAAATACCACTGCCTGGACCACGGGGCAGGGTTGCAGTTTTGCGGAATAACCTATTGCTTTGCAATAAACAACGCTGGATTCCTAACTCCTCACGTTTTTGAGTTTTATTGGCTTAAACTCAAGAGATAAGCTATTTTCTGGCATATAACAGGGAGACATGGGAGGGATGTTGTCCCAGATTTTGTTTAGAAAAAGTTGGGGCACATGGAATGTGTTTCACTATGCAAGCAGACTGCAGACAATCAAGAGGTACATTTTCTGGCCAGGCAAAAGCAATCCAGGAAGATGTGGCCTGGAGAGAAGAAGAAGAAGAGTTTGGATTTGATATCCCGCTTTATCACTACCCGAAGGAGTCTCAAAGCTGCTAACATTCTCCTTTCCCTTCCTCCCCCACAACAAACACTCTGGGAGGTGAGTGGGGCTGAGAGACCTCAAAGAAGTGTGACTGGCCCAAGGTCACCCAGCAGCTGCAGGTGGAGGAGCAGAGATGCAAACCCGGTTCACCAGATTACGAGTCCACCACTCTTAACCACTACACCACACTGGCTCTCACAAAGAGTCACAAGAACCAAATATAGAGATCTGGAAGGTCACATTTGGCCCCAGGGCCTAAAAATCCCCATCCCTATGCTGGAGGAGGAAGAGGAGAGGATAGAGGGTGGAGAAAGACCTGTGAGTGGAGGAGGCCCCCTTTTTCCATCCGTTGGACCCCTGGGAAACTCAACAAACCTGCTGTAACCTTCCCAGAATGGCTGGCTAAACTCAGCCAGATGGGCAGGGTATAAATATTATTATTAGGTGTGGGGCAGGGCTGCCAACTTGAATAAAACATTGTGGCGCCCCAGGTAAGCATAATCAATTGCATGACACAGTGCACACACACCACTTGAATGGGAATGCCCATCAACTTTGTGGGGGTCCAGACCCCTCAAATGTTTTATTGTGGGGACCGGAGCCCCCACGGCCCCTAGGAGTTGGCTTCTATGCTGTGGAGAGTGCAGCTGAATGGGACACAGCTGCCAAGAGCCTGAGGAAGTAGCATCCAACTTGGGTCTGCCCTTAAAAGCAAGTCTGGAGTGAGAGACTAGGGCAATGGCTGCTGCCTCCAGGAACTCTTCTCATTGTGTGACTTTTGTGGAAGGGATGAGAGTTTGTTTGAGCCCTGGGTGAGAACCTGGAAGCTGAGAGGGAGGATGTGTCAGAAGGAAAATGAACTGATTTATACATATCAATAACTTTGTATTAGTGTGTTATTTTTCTATGAAACTGTGTTATTGTAATATTTTGTTTAAGTAGTCTGTTGTTTCTTCAGTTTTCTGTACACTACTTAGATATATTTAATCAGTATATAATCAGTCAGTCAGTCAGTCAGTCTGCAGTTGCTTTAGATCCTTTGCCACCTGCCACCTCAGGTAAGCTTTATTCCTCTTGTATCACAATGGAGAAGATTTCCAGATTGAGGTTTAGCAATATGAAAACACAGCTGCCTTTAATAGTTTAATGAATCAATTAACAGACTAGAAGCTAAAGGATTAAATAAAGCACCTCTGATCTTCGGCTGATTCATCACCATAATATCGTGTGCCCTTGAGCTGTGGTAAAAGTGTGGGAGAGATATTTCTTCACAAGTACCTTGTCCCAGTTCAATTGGGCTTAGAACAACAAGATCTCTGCAATGGTTACCGTTGTGAAAAGTGTATTTGTGAATGGTTCAAGCCTATTGTAGACCATCAGAAATTCACATGCTATTAAATTTCTGAAGTTGTCCTGATAGGGTAATGTTTCAGGAGTGAATTCAGTTTGGCTTGCATATAAAGGTTATGCTATGAAATCAGTCTGCATTTTGGTGTCAGATGCTAAAAGAAGACTCAGGAAGCAAACTTTGAAGGAAGGCTATATTTATTGAAATATCACAACTTTGAGGATTTGCAAGAACCAGTAAG
The DNA here is from genome assembly GCF_964188315.1 of Podarcis muralis. Taxonomy (NCBI): domain Eukaryota; kingdom Metazoa; phylum Chordata; class Lepidosauria; order Squamata; family Lacertidae; genus Podarcis; species Podarcis muralis. Next base: position 1,641,943 of record NC_135670.1, read on the forward strand.
CTGCCGAGACCATAACATTGGTCCTGAAAGACCTACATTGGCTCCCAGTACGTTTCCAAGCACAATTCAAAGTGTTGGTGCTGACCTTTAAAGCCCCAAACGGCCTCGGTCCAGTATACCTGAAGGAGCGTCTCCACCCCCATCGTTCTGCCCAGACACTGAGGTCCAGTGCTGAGGGCCTTCTGGCGGTTCCCTCCCTGGGAGAAGTGAGGTTACAGGGAACCAGGCAGAGGACCTTCTCGATAGCGGCACCTGCCCTGTGTTACACCCTCCCTTCAGATGTCAAGGGAATAAACAACTACCAGACTTTTAGAAGACATCTGAAGGCAGCCCTGCTTAGAGAAGTTTTTAATGACTGATGTTTTAATGTACTTTTAATCTTTTGTTGTAAGCCGCCCAGAGTGGCTGGGGAAACCCAGCCAGATGGGCAGGCTATAAATAAATTTATTATTATTATTATTATTATTATTATTATTATTATTATTAGCCTGATTTACCAACTATATCTACATAATCTGGGCATGGAAGCTTCCGAAGGTGGAGGCTTCAATTCCCTTCCTACTCATGGACAAGTTTGCAGGCATCATAGAAAGGGATTGAAAGGAGCCCTTTCTCCTTGGCTGCTCTGAGTACCTCCAGTATATGAACTCAGCCAGTCTCATCTTGGAGGTCCCAGGCAACAAGAAGGTAAGGCTGGCCTCAACCAGGGCTTTTTCGGCTGTGGCTCCGATCTGGTGGAGTTCTCTGTCCCAAGAGACTAGGGCCCTGCGGGACTTGACATCTTTCCGCAGGGCCTGCAAGATGGAGCTGTTCCACCAGGTCTTTGGCCAAGGCACAGCCTGACCCCCTCCTTTGGTAATCCTTACAGAACTCTAGCCCATGGTTGCCATTAATTTGATTTGAACTGATTTTATAATGAATTGATTTTAGAATGCTGTATTATTTTACTGTTGTTAGCCACTCTGAGCCCAGCTTTGGCTGGGGAGGGGGGGATATAAATTATTTATTATTATTATTATTATTATTATTATTATTATTATTATTATTATTATTATTATTATTATTCCCTGTGGCTCTGCTGGCTCAGCATTCAACCCAATGTGCATGCCAGATGAAAAAACCCCTGCAAAGCCAAGCAGGGCGACAAAGAGTGCCCTCAATGCAATACTCCCTCATTTGATTAACCCACCACTCTTAACCTGTCCCTTCCTTCCCAGACTAGCTGCCAATTAAACCAAGCAAAACCAAACGCTTCCACACAGAGTCCTTCCAGCAGCATGAAGCAGACTCTGGTCCTACCTATTGCTGGCCTCCCTGAATGTGACATCAATTCCATCTTGCCTCTAAAGCAAGAAATAAATAATGAAAATGCAGGCCACCATAGGTTGTGGTGCCATCTAGCGATCAACCTGATGTTTCACATGGTACAGGGACAGAATGCTCACGCATTCTGAAATCTGAAAGAGAGGATGTTTCAGGGCATCTAGGGATTCCAACCTCTCTCTATTAAAAGGGAAGATCTGATCCTGATTTTTGCTGCTGGTGGTCTTCTTTTGCTAGCATATTGGAATTTGGAAAAAAATAAATACATACAAGTCCCCTGCTTGTTAGCTGCCCTGAGTCCGACCTTGGCTGGGGAGGGCGGGGTGTAAATAATATTATCATCATCATCATCATCATCATTTAAAAAAAACAAAAAGCAGTCTAAGGAGACAAACTTAACTGTCCCCCAGACACTTTCCTTTGTTTAGTATTTAGCTTGGCATAGTAAAATTGCTCCCATGCCCATACAAAAAAAAAAGGTGTTATGCATTTTAGGGGTCTCGATTAGTGCTGGAAATTGAAATGTGGGGTGGTGGTGTTGAAGTGTGGGAGGAACACAAAAGAAACTCACAGAGAACAGTTTCCATGCTGAAGCTAAGCTTTAATGAAAGGAGGCGGTGCCTTGTCTGGGCTCTCCTATTAATAGCAACAATATTTAGAGCGGCCACTTCCTAGCCCTCCACCAAGAGAGGATCCTCCACCACAGGCAGTGTGTCCTCCCACTCGAAGTGGCTCACAGCTGGCAGCAAGGACTGGTCCTGGGATGATCACATTACAGGGAGATGGCTGGATGACTACTTCACATGGTGGCAGCTGACCGATGCAGCCAACATTGGCCCCAGAGGTCAGGCCAAGGCTACTCGATGACACTCCTCCACCATAGGACGCCAAGCCCCCTGAGATGCCACCACCGCAAGGGGAGCACAGTGAGCCCAGACCCGCGACCGGGTAGCTGACGCAGGATGGGGCACAGGATGGGATGCAGCAGGGCTGGCAGGATGAGGTGAAGCCACAAGACATCTTGGAGGGATGGAGCTGGGTCTGAAAGGACAGGTTGCGGTTTTGAGGATGGGTAAAACATCCACCCTCTTCATTCATGATTCATTCATTCAGTTTTGAGAAATTGTATCAGCAGCAGCACCTGCTTTGTAAACATCTTTCAGTCCCCCCCCCAACCCTCTTACAATCAACAGTTTATCATTTATTTTAAGAAAAACCAATAAATAATGATCACCAACACCAGCAGGGTCTGGGAGATATATAGTGCAAAGATGAAAATATTAAGACATAATAAGCAATTCAATTAAAAGCCTATCATCAATGAATCCAAACCAGCAATACTGGAACAGTGGTGTCCTTCTTAGTTGTGGTGTCACTGGGGTGGCAAATGAAGTGACCTTGAGGGGCAGCTTCCATTACTGGAATGCCAGCCCCACTGAGCTCTGTCTGCCTGCCTTATTATTAACTTTGAGGAAGGATCTAAAACCATTCCTGTCTGCCCAGGCATTTGGTGTCTGAGAAATCTGTTCCAGGAAACCCTGAAATTATTACTTAGGTGCATGTGTGTTGGTTTTTTTTAGACTTTAGCTACGTTTCTGGGTCTTCTCTCTTTTCACCATTAGCCCTCCCTCACAACTACTGCTGCCAATGTACAATATTGGGATGATGACACTCATCTAACTTACATGGTTGTTGGAAGCACACAACTCTGAGAAACATAGAAAGAATGAGTAGATCATGTGCCTTTCTACCTCATTTCCCCTGGTTCACTCCTTGGTCTCTCAGGGTAAGTCAGGAAAAGAGCCCTGTTCAAAGCCCCGGAGAGATACAACCAGTCTGTGTAGACCAGGAATGAAGGAACATCTGAGACCTTCCAGATGCTGATGAACTCCCACATCCATCAGCTCTGCATGGCAGGGCCAAGGGCAAATGCTGATGGGTGCTGTAGACCAGCAGCTCCTGAAGAACCAAAGATGTTCCCTAGCCATGGCGTAGACAATTGTGAACTTGACCCCATGGAAAAGGCATCTTCCTCAAAATCTAACTCTCTAAAGTTGAATGCAAGATGCTAACCCTGATCAGAAAGCAGAATCAGTTCTAGGTTCAAAGAAAGAGATGGAGAGTGTGTGGTTCATATAGAAAAGGCAATGAAAGATGTGAAATTCTCTCACTTACCAAGTTCTCAATGAAATATTCAGGTGGAGCTGAGAGGAGCTGATGGAAGAATCGCGACTCAAAGGTCCTTTTATACTGTGCAAGGAGAGCAAGTCCCTCCCTTGAAGCCTAAAATGTCTACAGGTGTTCTGCCTAACAAAGTGCCTACTAATTAATCCAACCTGCTTTTATGCAGCCCTTCCTTAGCTGACCTGTGTTTATTATTTTCAAATTGTACACTGCCAATCTTCTTTCATCATCTAGCTGTTAATACCTGTGATTATTTAGTGCACTTTAAAAAATTGTTATTTTCCTCCTTTTCATAGACACAGGATTTTTTTCCAGCTGGAATCTGCCAGAACTCAGTTCTGGCAACTCTCATGTGGACCCCATTGCCAATATAAGGTAAAAGGTAAAGGACCTTTGGATGGTTAAGTACTGTCAAAGGAGACTATGGGGTTGTGGCGCTCATCTCACTTTCAGGCCAAGGGAGCCAGCGTTTGTCCATAGACAGTTTTCTGGGTCATGTGGCCAGCATTACTAAACTGCTACTGGCGCACGGAGGACCATGATGAGTGCCAGAGCGCACAGATACGCCGTTTACCTTCCCGCCGGAGTGGTACCTATTTATCTACTTGCACTTTGATGTGCTTTCGAACTGCTAGGTTGGCAGGAGCTGGGACAGAGCAATGGAAGCTCACCCTGTCGTGGGGATTTGAACCACCAACCTTTTGAACAGCAAGCCCAAGAGGCTCAGTGGTTTAGACCACAGCACCACCCGCGTCCCTTGTCAATATAAGAGAACCTGGGAGGCATTTGTGGTGAGTTCCAGCACCTCTTTTTCTAGGAAAATAGCACTGCATACACCTGTCAAGACTGCAAGCCCCCTTCAACTGCATCCTCAAGATGTTTGTACACTCCATTTTCTCATTCTGGGACAGTTTCCTTTGTTTTACAGAATTCCTTTTAAACTTTCTTCAAAATTCCTACAGATGTTAACTTTAAGCAAAGCCTTCCACATTCAATTCAAAGGACAAGCACGGTGCTGCATGGTTCTGTCCTGGGCCCATTGTTGTTCAACGTCTTTATAAATGACTGGGATGATGGAATTTGCAGGTGACACCAAACTGGGAGGGAAACTAATGCTGCAGAAGATGGAACTGAGATTCAAGATGACTTTAACAGATTGGAGAACTTAGTGGATCACAAGCTTAACAGGCTTACTGTGGGTGGGCAAACTAAGGTCCGGGAGCTGGATCTGGCCCAATTGCCTTCTAAATCTGGCCCACGGACCGTCTGAGAACCAGTGTGTTTTTACATGAGTAGAATGTGCCCTTTTATTTAAAATGCATCTCTGGGTTATTTGTGGGGCCTGCCTGGGTTTTTTACATGAGTAAAATTTGTGCTTTTATTTAAAATGCATGTCTGGGTTATTTGTGGGGCAAAGGAATTCATTCATATATTTTTTTCAAAATATAATCCGGCCCCCCACAAGGTCTGAGGGACAGTGGACTGGTCCCTTGCTGAAAAAGTTTGCTTACCCCTGCAAACGAATCAACGGTGTTATACATCAGCAAAAACAGCTAAGGCTATCAACAGAAGTATATTGTCCAGATCAAGCAAAGTAATAGTCCCACTCTATTCTGCCTTGGTTAGGCCCCACCTGGAATACTGTGTCCCACAGAATACTGGGTGCCACAATTTAAGAAGGATATTGACAAGCTGGAAGGTGTGCAGAGGAGGGCGACAGAGATGGTCAAGGTCTGGAAACTAAGCCTTATGAGGAATGTTTTGAGGGAGTTGGGTATGGAGGCAGTGAGATATTTTACTTTCTTGTGCTCCATGATCACTGCAGAGGGTGACAGCAGCCACAAAATTAAAAAACGCCTGCTTCGTGGGAGAAAAGCAATGACAAACCTTGACAGTATATTAAAAAGCAGAGACAGCACCTTGCCAACAAAGGCCCATATAGTTAAAGCCATGGTTTTCCCAGTAGTGATGTATGGAAGTGAGAGCTGGACCAGAAAGAAGGCTGATCGCCGAAGAATGGATGCTTTTGAATTCTGGTGCTGGAGGAGACTCTTGAGAGTTCCATGGACTGCAAGAAGATCAAACCTCTCCATTCTGAAGGAAACCAGCCCTGAGTGCTCACTGGAAGGACAGATCCTGAAGCTGAGGCTCCAAGACTTTGGCCACCTCATGAGAAGAGAAGAATCCCTGGAAAAGACCCTGATGTTGGGAAAGATGGAGGGCGCAAGGAGAAGGGGACGACAGAGGACGGGATGGTGAGACAGTGTTCTTGAAGCTATGAACGTGAGTTTGACCAAACTGTGGAAGGCAGTGGAAGACAGGAGTGCTTGGTGTGCTCTGGTCCAGGGGGTCACGAAAAGGCAGACACGACTAAACAACTAAACAACAACAACAATCCTGGAAAACAGACTAAGAGTAGATATGGTAGCCATCTTCAAATATCTCGAGGGCTGTCACATGGAAGATGGAGCAAGCTTGTCTTCTCCTGTTCCAGAGGGTAGGGCTTGAACCAATGGCTTCAAGTTACAAGAAAGGAGATTCCAACCAAACATCAGGAAGTACTTTCTTTATTGAAGATTTTCTTGGAAGAACTTTCTGATGGAAAGAGCTGTTCAACTGTGGAACAGTCTCCTTCGGGAGGCTGTAGTCTCCTCTTCCTTGGAGGTTTTTAAGCAGAGCTTAAAAGCATTGTTATAGGTGCTTCAACTGAGATTCCTGCATCACAAGGGATTGGACCACACAACCTTTGGACCTTCCAATTCTAGGATTCTTCGATTCTAGGATTTATGGTCATGGAAGCTTGCAGCAACTTTTGAAAAGAAAAAGAAAATAACAGGGGAAGAGAGATTCTGCCAAACTTTAGATTCATTCTCTAAATCAACGATGATGAAGGCCTGGAGCATGAATGAAGCTTCTTTAGCACCTCCCCTCTCTTTGATTTGGTGAAGCCATAGAATTAAATCTAAATACTCAGGCATGAGCCAACTGAGTTGCTAAAATGTCCAGTCACTAGTATTTGCTTTCTTTAATATTAGAGGGTTGGAGTGTCCAATTTTGGGATGAGCTGCTCAGATCTTTATGGCTCCTATTAGATCCTGGCTCCCATGGGAGTCATTAAAGCTGAAGTTATTAAATGAAAAACAGCAGGTGTTCTTACTCGGACAGCCTCAGGCAGCACCTTTTAGTATAAACACCACAACACACTTCCAAATAATAGTCAGGTTGGGTGCTAATTTGTGTCAAACCAACACTACCACTTTGTGATTTAAGAATATGTTTGTGTAAGGTTTTGATGAGGAATGGGTGGTCTTTCACAAGCCATTTACAGATCTCCTAGCATATGCATTACAGCGGCAGCTTGGTTCTAAACTTAATCCATTCCGGAAGTCCGTTCCAAAACCAAAGCGTTTCAAAACCAAGGTGTGCTTTCCCATAGAAAGTAATTCAAAATGGATTTTTTTTTACTTTTAAATACAACCCCTAAAACAGCAATACAACAAGAATTTTACTATCTAACAAGACTACTGATCCATAAAATGAAAGCAATAATCAATGTAAAAAAAATAGGTAAAGAGACCCCTGACCATTAGGTCCAGTCACAGACGACTCTGGGGTTGCGGTGCTCATCTCACTTTACTGGCTGAGGGAGCCGGCGTTTGTCCGCAGACAGTTTTTCCGGGTCATGTGGCCAGCATGACTAAGCCACTTCTGGCAATCCATAGCAGCGCACGGAACTGCCGTTTACCTTCCCGCTGGAGTGGTACCTATTTATCTACTTGCACTTGACGTGCTTTCGAACTGCTAGGTTGGCAGACGCTGGGACCAAGCAACGGGAGCTCACCCTGTCATGGGGATTTGAACCACCGACCTTCTGATCGGCAAGCCCTAGGCTCTGTGGCTTAGACCACAGCACCACCCGCGTCCCTTAATAATCAATTTACTGTACTATAAAATAAATGAGACAGTATTGTAGATGATAAAAAATAAAATTACTTTTTTTCTTACGTGCACGGATGATACTCATTGTTTGGATGGGGGGTATCCATTTCTGCAGTCACACAATCAATCAATCTATCTATCAGTAGCTGAACTGGGTTCCATACAGTCACAAAAACAAATTAACCAAAAAAGTCTCAAAAACAAAAATACAAAATAAATAGCAAAAGCAACAGCACCAAACTTAATCCGTTCCAGAAGTCCATTTGACTTCTGAAATGTTGAAAAACCAAGGCTCAGCTTCTGATTGGTGCAGGTACCCCAGAAACAATAGCTGACAACAGCACCAGATGTTTGACTTCTGAAAAACGTTCAAAAACCAGAGCAATTCATTCCAGGTTTTCCGCGTTTGAGAACCAAGGCATTTGAGAACCAAGGTACTACTGTATTTTGCCCTTGTGAGGTTCACCAACTTTTTAGATTGGGGGCAAATCTGCAAACTGGGGAAACCATCATGGGCATCACAAACACTGCAACAACACGTGCATCACAACTTACTCTATTGCTTAAAGTTGTGGGTCTGTCACCACTTCCATTTGTTCAGTGCTTTCTTACAATTTACATCAGATCAGTAATACTTGTCCAAAATTCTTTTCATTCATATCGTGGCACAAAAATGTGAAAAATCGCTTTTTACCGCTGTATCGGAACAAACAAAAAACTTCTTAAAACTGGTTCTCTACCTCACACTAATATTTTCCAATGCTCTCTCTTTTTGCACTCATAAAGGCATTGTGTTCAAGCGCATATATCTGAGCAAAAGCAGTTTCCCTTTCCAGTGCCAATGTGTGTTGGCTGTGCGAACCCAATGTAAAAGTTGGTAATGACTGGGGAATGTACACCATTAAAATTGCCCCCGATTCCATGGCTGTTAAGGAGGTTAGGGTCTTCTGCTGCCAGCACAAATCCTCTACATTAGGGACTATGTGGATAGCATTCCTTTAATGTCAGTTAAAGTAAGGCCAATTTTTCAACTTGCGCTTGTTGGACTCTCTGTTGGGGATTCTGGAGAAACAACAACATGATATTGTGTGCTTGTGCAAAGAAACACAGACCCCCCCCCCCAAGTGTCTCTAATTTCCAGGGATGTCCCTGATTTAGAGAAACTGTACAGTGATACCTCTGGATGTGAACAGGATCCGTTCCGGAGCCCCGTTCGCTTCCTGAGTAGACCATATGTACTTGAGAGCAGTACATGTGAAAAGGATCTAGGAGTCTTGGTTGACCACAAACTTGACATGAGCCAACAGTGTGACGCGGCAGCTAAAAAAGCCAATGCAATTCTGGGCTGCATCAATAGGAGTATAGCATCTAGATCAAGGGAAGTAATAGTGCCACTGTATTCTGCTCTGGTCAGACCTCACCTGGAGTACTGTGTCCAGTTCTGGGCACCACAGTTCAAGAAGGACACTGACAAACTGGAACGTGTCCAGAGGAGGGCAACCAAAATGGTCAAAGGCCTGGAAACGATGCCTTATGAGGAACGGCTAAGGGAGCTGGGCATGTTTAGCCTGGAGAAGAGGAGGTTAAGGGGTGATATGATAGCCATGTTCAAATATATAAAAGGATGTCATATAGAGGAGGGAGAAAGGTTGTTTTCTGCTGCTCCAGAGAAGCGGACACGGAGCAATGGATCCAAACTACAAGAAAGAAGATTCCACCTAAACATTAGGAAGAACTTCCTGACAGTAAGAGCTGTTTGACAGTGGAATTTGCTGCCAAGGAGTGTGGTGGAGTCTCCTTCTTTGGAGGTCTTTAAGCAGAGGCTTGACAACCATATGTCAGGAGCAGTGGCGTAGCGTGGGGGGTGCAGGGGGGGCCGGCCGCACCGGGCGCAACACCTGCGGGTTAGGGTTAGGGGGCGCAAATCCATGGGTTAGGGGGCGCAAATTACTTGCCTTGCCCCGGGTGCTGACAACCCACGCTACGCCACTGGTCAGGAGTGCTCTGATGGTGTTTCCTGCTTGGCAGGGGGTTGGACTCGATGGCCCTTGTTGTCTATTCCAACACTATGATTCTATGATTCTATGATTCTATAACATGCGACTGCGTGACTGCACATGCACGGGTCACGTTTCGCTGCTTCCGCACATACGCGTGATGTCATTTTGAGCGTCTGCGAATGCGCGAGCGGTGAAACCTGGAAGTAACACATTCCGCTACTTTCGGGTCACCACGGAGCGTAACCTGAAAACGCTCAACCTGAAGCATGTTTAACCCGAGGTATGACTGTACTGGTTTCTGATTTGATCCTAGAATGTCCCACTTTTACTTAGGCTGTCCCTATTTTGATAGGAGAAATGTTGGAGGGTATGAAGCTATTCCACCCTCGAGCTCTCTGAAGGCAATCATTCTTTAGTGGGAGAACTGCACCACAAAATTCAGATAAGCATACATTTCAAGGGACGCGGGTGGCACTTTGGGTTAAACCACAGAGCCTAGGACTTGCCGATCAGAAGGTCGGTGGTTCGAATCCCCACGATGGGGTGAGCTCCCGTTGCTCGGTCCCTGCTCCTGCCAACCTAGCAGTTTGAAAGCACGTCAAAATGCAAGTAGATCAATAGGTACCGCTCCAGCGGGAAGGTAAACGGCGTTTCTGTGCGCTGCTCTGGTTTCGCCAGAAGCGGCTTAGTCCTGCTGGCCACATGACCCGGAAGCTGTACGCCGGCTCCCTCGGCCAATAAAGCGAGATGAGCACCGCAACCCCAGAGCCGGTCACGACTGGACCTAATGGTCAGGCGTCCCTTTACCTTTACCTTTTATACATTTCAAAGAATGGCTAAGTTTCAATTTTCATATTGTTTTGGAAAGTGTAGATTGATAGATTCAGATTTAAATGCATACCAAATCAATTTTCTCCAAACGAAGCCCCAGAAATCTGAAAGACAAGAAACAGAAGCCATACTGTTGACCTTGTTGCCCAAATGGTCCTGAAGAAAATACCTATTGTGACCTACCTTTAAAATTAATGGTCTGCTTCAAGGAAACTAACCTGCTATATGGTGCTTAGACTTGTAATATTCTTCAATGAAAGGAGAAATTAGGGTGGAATAAACACACCCAAACTTCTAGGATTAAGAAGGGGCAGTGATCACAAACCAAAACAGGGCTGTGATTGGAGCACCTTGACTTATGAGGAATACAGTAAATGATAGTCCTTGTGACCAAAGATGCCTTCTGGCTTCTTTGAAACCTGTATAAAAGCTCTCAGCATTGCTTGACACATCCAACAGCTTCTCTCGCCTCCTCTTGACTTCTCCTCTTCATCAGCTCTCACCGGTAAGTTGGATTTAACTCAACTTTCTTTACAGCTTGTAGATTGTGAGGTGCTTTTTTGCGGTGGTGTTTGTAAAACAAATTTACTTGCTCTTATACTTCTCAAAATGACCATCATTTTATGAGGTCCCTCTACCTTCCATAAATGATCAACACCTGCAGCTTCATGGACCAATGAAGCACCAGCTCTTGGGTCCACTTTGTGCAAGGACAATGTCTCAGCTTTTTCTGTAGATGTACAGTGGTACCTCGGGTTACATACGCTTCAGGTTACAGACTCCGCTAACCCAGAAATAGTACCTTGGGTTAAGAACTTTGCTTCAGGATGAGAACAGAAATCGGGCTGCAGCAGAAGGCCCCATTAGCTAAAGTGGTGCGTCAGGTTAAGAACACTTTCAGGTTAAGAACCGACCTCCGGAACAAATTGAGTACTTAACCTGAGGTACCACTGTACTTGCCTGTCTTCCAAGGTGGAGATCTGGGACTGCATCCAACTAAGTCCTGCTCAACATAGACCTGTTGAAATGAATGGACTTAAGTTCAATACGGCCCTTGGTTCCAAGGGGTCAACTCTGAGTAAGTCTCACATGCATAGGCGTATTCATTTTTGTTCTTCACATCTCGTCCCAGGCTAACCTTCGACTTCTCCAACATGGTGTCCTGTTGTCTCCCATCTTGTGCCATCTCATGTGGACCCATCTACCCAGTTAGCTCCTGCCAGCCTTGCTGTTCTCCATCCTGCGTCATTCCCTGTGGACCCATCTACCCAGTTAGCAGCTGCCATCAACCCTGCCATCAACCCTGCTCCTATCCATGTGGACCCATCGCTCCACTGTGTATCCAACCTTCCTGCCAGTCTTCCTGTTCTCCATCCTGCGTCATTCCCTGTGGACCCATCTACCCAGTTAGCAGCTGCCATCAACCTTGCCATCAACCCTGCTCCTATCCATGTGGACCCATCGCTCCACTGTGTATCCAACCTTCCTGCCAGCCTTGCTGTTCTCCATCCTGTGTCTTTCCCTGTGGTCCCATCTATCCAGTTAGCAGCTGCCAACCCTGCTGTTCTCCATCCTGTGTCATTCCAAGTGGGCCCATCTATCCAGCTAGTAGCTGCCATTCTTCCTGCATCCCAATCAGTATCTGCAATCCCTGTGGTTCTCCTTGCTAAAGTGTCAAGGGACAACCCCCCTGGTACACAATCCTGTTGGGAATTGGAAAAAATATGGTACGGATTCATGGCTAAGCTCATGGGTATAGGGTACAGGTGCCAAAAATGCTAAGCTTTCACAGTTCTAGCTGAGGTTGGTTCTGTGCCTGCACAGCATCTTTGAGACTCAGTCCCTGCATTGATGTTCTTTCACCCTTTATTTTCTGGGAAAACCCCTTTGCTAGCTTTAAAGATGGCTCTCTTTAACCAGGGAAGTGTGACACATTGTGGTCGGTTTTCCCTGCCAAAGGAGTTCTGTCTGCATTCCCATTGCAAGTAGTAGATTCAGTTCACCCACTGCCCCCGTCTCTTCATTGTTTTCTATGTGGTATCTTCTTGAAAACTGCAAATGGTCTTGGTCTGTTCACTTCGTGCTTGTTTCTCAATAAAGTCTACTCTATGCAAGGAAAGATTTGTCTCCTGGTCTCTTTTAATTCCTTTGTTATAAAACTCAGCAACAACAGAGTCCACCAAGTCTGAGGAATAGATTAATGCAGAGATGTTACTCATCTCTGACTATTGACCGTGCTGTCTGGGGCTGATGGGAGATGGAGCCCAGCAATATAAGAACAGGGGTAACTGCCTTATGCTGAATCAGTCCTTGGTCCATGTGACTCAGAATGGTCTGACTGTAGCTATCCAGAAATTCAGTCTCCCCCAGTCCCATCTGGAGACCCCAATAATTCAATGTGACATTTTCTGCATACAAGAAGAAGAAGAAGAAGAAGGAGAAGGAGAAGGAGAAGGAGAAGGAGAAGGAGAAGGAGAAGGAGAAGGAGAAGGAGAAGAAGAAGAAGAAGAAGAAGAAGAAGAAGAAGAAGAAGAAGAAGAAGAAGAAGAAATTATTTATACCCCGACCATCTGGCTGGGTTTCCCAAGCCACTCTGGGCGGTTCCCAACAGAATTAAAAGCACAATAGGACATCAAACATTAAAAACTTCCCTAAACATGCTCTATCACTGAGCTTCCTCAAAAGGAAGCCTCCCATAGTGCTTTACTTACACTCACATTTTTATTTATATATATAAAAAAATTAAAATAAAATAATCCCAATTACATCATCAGGAGTAGGTGGACTTTTCCTGCATAAATGGCACATATTTGAAAATGTCGATTTAATATTCTGTTTCCTTTGAAGGCAAGAGTGGTTTCAACCTGCCAGATTGTAGGCAGATACTTTTTCTTTCATTCCACCCACCCCAGAACTGGATGTAAGTTGAAGGCACGGTCACGTCTTTTAAAAGGAATGGAGACTGCTCATTTTCAGAATGATTGCAGCAGTGGGTACAGTAAGGGAACATACTTTGTAGGGTTGAGGTGGGGAAAAGTGTCATGGCTGGAAAACGTCATCCACCAATAACAACCCTGTTTCCCCTAAGGATTCTGGTCCCCTGCATGGCTAAAATGGGAAATCGCCATTCATTTCCATAGGGAATGGTATAGCTGAGGCATGTCCAACTCACAAGAGAATGTGATCTACTCCCAGTATATATAAAACCTGCCAGTGATCAACCCATTGTCACTGGAGAGAGGAGGAGTGTGTTTTTTTTAGGGGGGAGTGCCCAGAGTTGTTGAGTCATGATCCCGCGATCTACCCACGATCTACGAGGATCACCCCGGTGATTTACCTGTTGATCGCAGCCAACCGGTTGGACAGGTAGATAAATCCCTTTAATTGAATGGGATAAATCCTTCCCCCAAATCCCAGCAGTTTTGTAGGGCCAGGGGGATATAATCCATGTTGATTAAAAGTCAGACCAGTGCAATATCACCTGCGGGATTTGCAGTCTTTCTACCAGACCCTTGCTAGGTGTCAGGGAACTGCCATCGGAAGGACAGGAGGTGGAAGGGCTCACTGAGGTTGAGAGAGACTTAGCAGCTGAAGAGGGAACCAGCAGGGGGAGAGAATGAACTCCAAGGGAAAGTGAGTCGGAGGGATGGCTCAGAGACACTTCCAGCGAAAACAGTGGGGAGGTTTCAAGACCTCCTATAGGGACACCCACTCCTCGCCGGAAACTGTCGCGCCGAGAGTCCAGAAGACGTGTTTCCGTTAAGGAGCTTTTATGCTGGAAGAGATTCCGTAAGCGCCCACTTTCAGATTCTGCTAGCGACTGACGGAGCCATGCTTGAGGGGCTCCGTCGTAGGCAGAGGTTTGCGGATTTGATCAAACTCTGAGGGACTAGGATTTTACGCACAAGCAGCTCATCATCCCATCACACTAGGCTTAAACGCTCAAAAGCAGAACTCAACCAGAAAAGTCTCCTGGAGAGGAAGATAGATGAAGGTGCCTCAGCTAAGTGGAGGTCCCAGGTTTGGTCCATGGAAGGCCTACGTAGGGCTGGCAGAGAACTCCACCTGGAACTCTGGAGAGCCACCACCAGTCAGTGTAGGTTAATTATTTATGTATTTATTTATCACCCACCTTTCACTGTAAGGTCACAGGGTTGGTTACATCATTAAAAAGCAACATTAGAAACAATGGTTGAATGATACAGAAAAACCAAGATTGACTAAGGATCTGGCTCACTATAAGGCAGCGGACAGTTTTCCTACCAACTCTTCAGTCTGTATCAATGCTGCACAGAGTACCAAGGCAAACAAAGCTGAAAAATCTGGACTCCCTCCATCTAATAGTAAACAAAATAATAATAATAATAATAATAATAATAATAATAATAATAATAATAATAATACATTCTTATTTACACCCACCCATCTGGCTGGGTTTTAGAAACATTCTATATGATGATGATGATGATGATGATGTCAGCATTGTTAATGAAGGGACGCGGGTGGTGCTGTGGTTTAAACCACAGAGCCTAGGACTTGCTGATCAGAAGGTCAGCGGTTCGAATCCCCCGCGACGGGGTGAGCTCCCTGCTCCTGCCAACCTAGCAGTTCGAAAGCACGTCAAAGTGTAAGTAGATAAATAGGTACCGCTCTGATGGGAAGGTAAACGTCATTTCCGTGCGCTGCTCTGGTTCGCCAGAAGCGGCTTAGTCATGCTGGCCACATGACCCGGAAGCTGTATGCCAATAAAGCGAGATGAGCGCCGCAACCCCAGAGTTGTCCACAACTGGACCTAATGGTCAGGGGTCCCTTTACCCTCTACCAACAAAGGCTCATACATCTGTTTGTGTATTAGATTTTGTTTAATGAATAAATATGCTAAATATATTAATGGTGTATTTAACTACATAATTATTTACACACGCACACACACACAATATATATATATTAATGCTGTTTATTCAATAACACTAACCTTAATTTACAATTTGGAAATTTTTTTCAGTGTCAAAGGACTACTGTGTCCCACTTGGTCTGTAAAGTGCTGATTCCTGGGGGCTGAACCCCTCTGAGCCCCCCAGTATTTGTTAGTGGGGTCTGTGCCCCCTCAATGCTCATCTGAGCATGATGCCCAGATGTGTTGCTGTTGCGTATGATGCCTGGACACGGCACGATTGTTTGCAACATCTGGTCTTTGCGTAGTCACATGAGCTGGGTATGTGGTGGCTCCTTCTCCTCCCTCTGCTGCTGCTGTGGAGAGGAAGCAGCCCCTGGACCATGGCTGTGACAGGAGAAGGAGGAGGTGGGGGAGCCACCACCCATGGAAGCCAAGCTGCCACATGACAACTGGATGTTGCATGCGACAGTGTTGCATGACATCGTGACACCACGTGTGATGCCAGGACGCAACGTTGTGATGTCATGATGTCACGCACAGCATCAACCCCCACAGTATCTTTCCGGAGTCAGTGTGTCTGGTTAGACCTCCCTGTCCTAAGTTCTAGAGGTTGTGATTTGGGCCACATTCCTGGATGGATGGAGCCATGCTGCTGGTCAACCTCCCCAGAAGAGGCATGCTGGAGCCACAGGTGATAAGTGCTGGCAAGACTAATGCCTGTACTACTAGTCAGGGGTATAGCAAGGGGGGTGCAGTAGGTGCAGTCCACCCCAGGTGTCCCTACTGAGGGGGTGATGGTGGGTGGCGCTAACAGCAGGGCCTGCAGCATGCCTGAGCCATGCGTCTCTGGTGCCCGCAGACTCCACACTGTCCGCCCGCTGCCTCCCTCCCAGCTGTAGGGCAGCTGAGGCCCCATGGCACACCCTGTCCCTATGGGTGTGATGCGCCCCATCCCATCCTTATGGGCACTGCCTGTCCGGCCTCTATGGGCAATTTGCCCCACCCCTGGGCGTGTCGGGGTCTCCGCTCGGCCAAGCTGATAAAGCTCATTTTCTTCCCCCGAGTCCTTCAGATTCACCTCCCGATGAATGATTAATGACCTGAGCCTTTGATAAGGCTCCAAGGCATGTTCCATTCAGCAGAGTTTCCAGCACAGGAAAGAGACGAGAGGTTAGGGCTACATTGCAAAGAGTTTTATTATCCTAACTGCGCAGACAAAAAACACATCCTCTCTCTATGAAAGCAGAGAGCAACTGAAAACAAAGGAACAAAGGAAACAGGAAACCAGTAAACATCACATCCGTCTCCTGCCTCCGTGAGACTTCCAACAACCTGGAAGGTCTCTGGAATGTAAACAGAGTCCTGTGACTCCAAGCAGCTGCTCAGTGGCAAAACAGAAACTAACAGGGCGTGCCACCCCAGGTGTCCATTTGTTGTTTAGTCGTTTAGTCGTGTCCGACTCTTCGTGACCCCATGGACCAGAGCACGCCAGGCACCTCTGTCCTCCACTACCTCCCACAGTTTGGTCAAACTCATGCTGGTAACCTCGAAAACACTGTCCCACCATCTCGTCCTCTGTCCTCCCCTTCTCCTTGTGCCCTCCATCTTTCCCAGCATCAGTGTCTTCTCCAGGGAGTCTTCTCTTCTCATGAGGTGGCCAAAGTACTAGAGCCTCAGCTTCACGATCTGTCCTTCCAGTGAGCACTCAGGGCTGATTTCCTTAAGAATGGATGTGTTTGATCTTCTTGCAGTCCATGGGACTCTCAAGAGTCTCCTCCAGCACCATAATTCAAAAGCATCAATTCTTCGGCGATCAGCCTTCTTTATGGTCCAGCTCTCACTTTCATACATCACTACTGGGAAAACCATGGCTTTAACTATACGGACCTTTGTTGGCAAGGCGACGTCTCTACTTCTCAAGATGCTGTCTAGGCCTGTCATTGCCCTTCTCCCAAGAAGCAGGCGTCTTTTAATTTCGTGGCTGCTGTCACCATCTGCAGTGATCATGGAGCCCAAGAAAGTAACTTCTCTCACTGCCTCCATTTCTTCCCCTTCCAGGTGTCCAAGTCAGGTTAAATAGAAGGAGGCAACTTTTGGTGGTTCGCCTCAGTTGCCAACATGTCTCAGGCCAGCCAGGATTTGGGGATGTGTTTGATATTTTCTAAAATATTTTTTAAAACTGGGACTGAAAACAAAATGGCAGCCAACGCAGCAGGGTGGTCAAAATGGTACCTTTCTGTTAACTCCAGAATCAGGGGCATTAGGATCTGCATACCAGTTGCTAAAGATCACAAACAGGAGAGGGATTCAGCTTCTCCTTGTGGGTTCCCCAGATTTGTCTTGTGTGCATGAGAAGGTGGCACTGTGGGCTCAACCACTGAGCCTCTTGGGCTCGCTGATCAGGATGTTGGCAGTTCGAATCCCCATGATGGGGTGAACTTTGGTTTCCGTCACGGTGTCCCGTTGTACCAGAAGCGGTGGCCACATGACCCAGAAAGCTGTCTGTGGACAAATGCCAGCTCCCTTGGCCTGAAAGCAGAGATGAGCGCTGCACCCCATAGTTGAATTCAACTTGACTTAACCATCTAGTGGTCCTTTGCCTTTACCACAATGAGAACAGAATGCTGGACTAGATAAGCTTATGGTCTGATCCTGCAGGGCTCTTCTCATGTGTCTGAGAAAGAGAAACCCCATAACTTGTTTGAGTCAGCCACTTGGGTTAGCAGATGGGTGCACATGATTAACATTTTTTTTTTAGTACAGACCCTCTATTTTTAATATGTTAAGATCTGCAACACTTTTGATGCTGCCGTGACCATTGTTGAACTCATGCTATCCACCTTTTGCTGGTTTTATGTTGTATTAGCTTTACAAAATTTTAGAACCTGATCTCAGTATTTGGTTGTGTTTTTTATATGTTATGAGCTGCCCAGAAAACATTCATAACTGAGTGACACAGAAGCCTTGAGAAAGAAGGAGAAGGAGGAAGAGAATCAAGGTTCCAACAGGGGAAAAACCCAACTTATTCCCAATGGCAGAATTTGGGTGTTTTTTTGCAGAAAACAGAAAGTGGCATTCTTTGATTCAGGGCAGATTAAAGAAAGTGCTCCTTCATGCAGTGTGTGGTTAAACAATGAAACTCTTTCACACAGGAAGCAGTGATGGTCACCAACTTGGATGGCTTTAAGAGAGGATTGGACAAATTCAAGGAGTCCTGCCTGGAGGTTTCCCACTGGCTAATTTTGGCTTAATTTTGGCTTCTTGTTGGCTGATTTGAGAACGAGTTGCTGGACTGAATGGGCCACTGCCTCTTCTTCTGTTCTTGGATGAATTTAGAAAATAAACCCAGTAGTCAAATATTTCCATGCAATACAGTAGATTTTATTGAAAGAGAAACATGGAGAAACAGGTTGAATACACTTTCAGTTTCAACAGACCACCAAGCAGAAAAACGAACAGTTGTTGTTTTGCTTTCAATGAATGCACCAGAAAATTGTAAAAAGAACATATAACTAAAGTTTGCTCAAAGCTAAGAAAAATGAGAATAGAATTGGGGTCCTTGTATTTATTTGTATTCCCCACCCTTAGCCACTAAAGCCAATTATGACATAGATTGTCTTTGCATGCAGTTAAAATTTCATCATCAAATTAGTCACTGGTCTGATTTTTCTTTCAGGGGGGGGGGGCGGGTGGATGCACACAAATTTGCAGCTACATCTTAAACCAAATGAATTACTGGACTTACACTATGGGTAGCTTCTGAGTAGATCCATTGGAAATAATGGTCTTAGGTTAATCCTGTCCATTAATTTCAATGGGTCTAAAGATACCAAGGGTAGCCATTAGATGGGTGGAACTATGACATGAAAGGAGCTTTGAAAGGATGAGCAATGTTTCTTATATCTAGAGTTGTGAGAATGTATCTATTGTTCTTTTGAAGGGAGGTTTGGCTTTTTAAAAACTCCTGCTGAACAGAACTGGCAACACAGCCAGAAAAGGATTTGTTTCCAGCAAGAAGAAGCAAAATGTTAACACCAGTTACCAAAGGAGTCACAGAAACTAGAGTAGACCTTAGATAGAATTGTGAAAACTCAGCACTTTTGATACCCCTTGTATCCCTTGATAGTCCCACTCAGAGTGAATTCAATGAAAATAACGGACAGGACTTAGGTCCAATATTTTCAATGAGTCTACTCTGAGTTGAACTTATTTGGATGCAACCCATACGCTTAGCCATGAATCTGTACCATAATATTCAATTTCCAGTGTAATTGTCTACCAGGGAAGCTGCCCCTTGGCATTTTAACAAGGGGGATAGCAAGGAATGCAGGATTGGGCACAGGGCTGGCAGCTGCTAACTGGATAGATGGGTCCGCTTGGAATGACGCAGGATGGGAGGCAAGATTGATGGCAGATGCTCACTTGATGGACAGGTCCACACGGAATGGAGCAGACTGGGACACTGCAGGGTTGGCAGCTGCTAACTGAATAGGTGGGCCCACATGGAACGGCACAGGACTGGACATGGGAAGGCTGGCAGCTGATGATCTGATGGACAGGTCCACACGGAATGGAGCAGGATGGCTGGCAGCTGCTAACTGGATAGGTGGGTCCACAAGGAACAACACAGGATGGGACACTGCAAGACTTTACAACACTGGGCTGGACACACTGTGGCTGGCAGCTGCTTACTGGATAGGTGGGCCCACATGGAACGGCACAGGACTGGACATGGGAAGGCTGGCAGCTGATGATCTGATGGACAGGTCCACACGGAATGGAGCAGGATGGGACACATGAGGACTGGCAGCTGCTAACTGGATAGATGGGCCCACATGGGGTAGTGCAGGATGGGACACTGCATGACTTGACCCCACAGGGATGGCCACAGAGAGGAACTGTGTAGGATGGGGCGCAGCAAGACTGGCCACAAGGAACAGTGCAGCATGGACCAGAATAACAGGACACCATGTTGGAGAGGATGGAGGTGAGCCTGAAAGAAGACAAGACCGAATAAAACCAAAATCTTTTTGAAACTAGAAATAAAACAATTTCAAATTTAAAGCTAGAATATAAAAGAACGCAGATATTTCATATAGTGCGATCACATCTTACACACGTTCAACTTGCGCGATTTCAGCCACACGCAGTTGAAGGCAGACCGATTGAAATTGCACGAGTTCAATGTAAGCAAGGTGGAGAGCTTAAAGCTCGTTTTGGGTCAGGCCTGCTTGGGTTACTTGGCACAAAAAGAGATTTCAAGCTCTCTGCCTCGCTTGCAGATCAAGGCCTGCTTGGCAACATAGCTAAAGGCAAGTCTACCGAATTTGTCGGAACAACACACGAACTGGAACACATCCATCTTTCAAAGTTTGCGCTTCTCCAAATTTTTCAGTGCAAAGTAATGTGGACCAAAATGCATATACTGGGATAAAAATGCACATATTCCTGAAATCAACACGCAAATGCATGACATTAAAGGATTGTTTTCATCTATTGGGGAAATTTACATACAAAAATGTGTGTTTTGGAAGAAATTTGCACTAAAATGCTAACGAATTTTCATGAAGACATTTTTCTTGTATTTAAAGCAAACAGGTGTGGAAATGTGGAGAAGAGAAGGTTGGTAAAATGAGTCAAGTGAAGCCGGTGTAGAAATAGTTCCAGGCCCCTTCCTTTAAATATATATATATAAATCCAACTTACCGGCAATAGCTGATGTTGAGAAGTCAAGAGGAGGTGAGAGAAGCTGCTGGAAAGATCTGAGTAAAGCTGAAAGCTTTTATAAAGATCTCACTTGGAGCCTGAGGGGTATGAGGTGTCCCAGGACATTCATTATATGTTTTATAAGCCAAATGGCCACATTTGCCAGCCTTTCGTGTTTTGTGATCATACGCCCCTTCCTAATCCCATTGCGGATTCCACCCTTTCATTGGAGAATATTACAAGGATAATTGGGACATTTCATCAGTCAGAGGTCCATTAAGTTGGAGATCATTTGTATTAGCTATTAATTTTCAGGGTCATCCTTTACAGTACGCCTAGTAAAATGGCTCCCTGTCCTGCAGATTATAGATGCTCATTTGGAGAAGTGGGCAATTTGGGGCTCTCGGATTTCACTGGCGCCTTGTGTGACCCTAATATTTGGTACCCCCTGCCTCTTGCGCTCTGTTCCACAGCATTGATGTGGTTGCCTCTGAAGCATGGCACCCAGTGCCACCACACTTCTTGTTCCACCCTAAAACTGCCTCTGTTTGGAGGTGGAGGATGGTATTTTCCCCAGACAACAGCATCAAGATACTGTGATGGCCTGGGACTCGGGATTGGACTCGGAACCAGAGGAGGCTCAGTCCGCACTGGATCCTTTGCCTCAGGCATCATCTGAACCAAGTCTGGGGCCTGATTCTGAAGAGCCCCATTCTGCACAGGTTCCCCTGCAACAAACACCAGCTGGGCTGAGTCAGGGGCCTCAGCTGGGCCATCACTTCCAGCCCCGTTGCCTCCAGCTGGGCCATCACCTAAAGCTGCTCCGCTACCGGTTGGGTCAGGAGAAGCTGAGGCGGCCCCTGGGACTAGTAACCCACCGATGTCTCCTGAGCTGCAGAGACTAAGGTCTGAGAGAAGGAGAGACCTGAGTACTCGCAGGAGGAGTGCTCACCTTTGGGCGAGACAGGGAGGTGAGTCGCTGGGGGATCAGGACCGGCAGCTACCCCGACAAAGTTAAAAGGCTGTTGGACCCCATCTCAGGCTGCGGGAGCAACATTGCTGTATGCCAGAACCTGCCTGAGATCCTGTACCTGTCCTTGCCTGGTTTCCTGCCTCGTGTCCTGCCTTGGCCCAGTCAGACTGACTTCTAGCGCAACCTTTGGATTCTGCACCAGTCCTGGACTGCATTTCTTGGGTTCCCCCAGGACCAGCACAGCTACATACAGTGGTACCTCTGGTTATGAACTTCATTCATTCCAGAGGTCCATTCTTAAGCTGAAACCCTTCTTAACCTGAGATGCGCTTTTGCTAATGGGGCCTCCTGCTGCTGCTACGCCACTGGCGCATGACTTTCACTCGCATCCCGGGACAAAGTTCGCAACTAGGGGCATCTACTTCCGGGTTAGCGGAGCTTCTTACTCGGATCATTTGTAAGGAGGACGGTACATAAACTGAGGTTCCACTGTAATTCTCTTTGTGTGTTCAGGTATTTGGAGATGGCTATCATATCACCTCTGAATCATATATACACAAGGTGTGACTGGAAGTTTGGTGAATGGTCACAGAAATCGGACAGCGAGAAATATTCGAACATACATACCTTACAGGCCTTCAGAGGAGGCCTCCTCTGATACAATGCACCATTGACAACATTCGTAGAACTGTTGGAAACTTCTGGAGAAGTCCTCTTTTCGTACTGCTTTCAGTTCCCTCATCACAGCAGCTTGGACGTGTGAAATGTTGGGAAATCTGTGCCCTTTCAGTGTAGATTTCAGTTTTGGAAAAAGAAAGAAACCCCTGGATAGTTAAGTCCCGTCAAAGACCACTATGGGGTTGTGGCGCTCATCTCGCTTTCTGGCCGAGGGAGTTGGCATTTGTCCACAGACAGCTTTCTGGGTCATGTGGCCAGCAGGACTAAAGCGCTTCTGGTGCAACGGGACACCGTGATGGAAACCAGAGTGCACGGAAATGCCGTTCACCTTCCCGCCAGAGTGATACCTATTTATCTACTTGCACTTTGATGTGCTTTCAAACTGCTAGGTTGGCAGGAGCTGGGACAGACCAATGGGAGCTCACCCCATCATGGGGATTCGAACTGCCGACCTTTTGATCAGCAAGCCCAAGAGGCTCAGTGCTTTAGACCACAGTGCCACTACATTACGCTACAGTAATGTCCTCTGCTTTGCGGCCTATTGAAACATTTTATTATTATTATTTCCTTCAAAATCCCATGGATGAACTCATAAATGTATGTCAAAGTGCAACTTTTGTTTTTGTTTCTTTGTTTTAGTACTTCAGATATGGCCCTTGAAGACAGGAAAGACAAACACCCAGTCCCTGTGCAGGTGCCATGAGGACAAACATTTCAGTGTGCTTGAATTGGATTAGTATTTGGATTGGAATAATAGTAATGATAAACATAATAACAACCTGGATTTTCGTGCAAAGTAGTTATTCCTTAGAGGTTTTATGTGGTGTCTTCAGGAAAATTTGCCCTCTGGAGCACCCATGAGCACTTGAGTAAGAACACCTGGCATTTGCCAGGCTATAACTTTGGCCTTAATTACTATTAAGGCAGCCAAGCATTAATCTCAGCAGCACATTCATTGAGACTCAGTGCTTTCCCTCACCTTCCTCCTTAAACTGCAACTCTCTCCCTCTAATATTCAGGAAAACAGCCCTCCTGCCATTTAACAGCTCTGGAGAGTTGCAACCACACATTTATATTTAATTCTACGGCTTCAGCAAACCAGAGAGTGAAGACAGGACAAAGAAGGTGTTGACCCCATGTGTGGCAGCTTCGAAAAATCCAAATTCCCAGCAAGGAATAATAAGGAAAGGAACTGAAAACAAGACTGCCAATATTATACTGTGTTCCTCTGATCTCAATTCCTCTAATAGTAAAACCTAAAGCAAAACTTGCTGCTGTAACCAAAATAGTATCCCTACATAGGGAACTGAAGAGAACTCAAGAAACCTTGAGCTGCTCCATCAAAGGGCGATGAAGTCTTGGCGAAGAGTTTGGAAGAGCCATCTAGGAATTTACCACTGCAAGTGCTACAACTGTCTAATGAAAGATCTGACTTCCCAAGAACAAACCCTCTGAAGACCTCTGCAGACGCCCCATCCCCTATAATACATTCATTTCACTCTCATTCTATGGAGGCCTCACTCCTAATGTGGGGCCTCACCCCACATAATAAGGGTTCACAAAATCTTTGAACTTCCAACGACATGGGAAGGGTTCTGCGAAGGGTTGTGTTTGGAGTAAGTGGTGGTACTTGTACTCACCCCAGTGCTACAGGACGAGAGGGGGGGGGGGGTGACTACCCAGAGCTTACAGAGTTAACAGCTCAAGGGCAATGATGTCCTGTCACTGGGGGGGGGGGTGTTCGCATACAGGTATTGTACTTTGTTATGTGAACACTTTTACTTTCTGCTTTGGCTGCGACAGGAGAAGCATCATGTCTTTGCTCTATCCTTGCTGATTTGTTGTTTTGCTGCTGTACAAGAAAGCTTCGTAAAATAGAAGAGGTCCCTATAGTAAAAGCTCTGGTTTTCCCAGTAGTGATGTGTGGAAGTGAGAGCTGGACCATCAAGAAGGCTGATCGCCGAAGAATAGATGCTTTTGAATTCTGGTGCTGGAGGAGACTCTTGAGAGTCCCATGGACTGTAAGAAGATCCAACCTCTCCATTCTGAAGGAAATCAGCCCTGAGTGCTCACTGGAAGGACAGATCCTGAAGCTGAGGCTCCAAGACTTTGGCCACCTCATGAGAAGAAAAGACTCCCTGGAAAAGACCCTGATCTTGGGAAAGATGGAGGGCACAAGGAGAAGGGGACGACAGAGGACGAGATGGTTGGATGGTGTTCTCGAAGCTACCAGCATGAGTTTGACCAAACTGCAGGAGGCAGTGGAAGACAGGAGTGCCTGGCATGCTCTGGTCCAGGGGGTCACGAAGAGTCAGCCATGACTAAATGACTAAAGAACAACAACAAGAATAGAAGAAGCTGTTGTAAGAGAGTTTCACGGCATGGGTGAGATTCCTTCCACACAGACACATGGCTGCTCAAGATACTCTGCTGTAGCCAGGAGAAGCAGTTTGGCACAGTGGAAGCAGACTGGACACCACAACATTGCCACTGTTCGCAGCCTTGACGTCCACTCGATGGAACAGGAAGATTCAGCACAGACAAAATAAAACGATTCCTACAGCACGTAGCTAAAGCTATGTAATTCAATATGGCAAGAGGCAGTGACGGCCACCAACTTGGATGACTTTAAAAGAGGATTATAAACACTCCTGGAGGACCAGGCTATCAATGGCTAATGCAGACGGATTTTATCAGACATAAAGTGGATCTGCCATTAATAATAATAATAATAATAATAATAATAATAATAATAATAATAATTTATATCCCGCCCTCCCCAGCCGAAGCCGGGCTCAGAGCGGCTAACAACAGTAAAATGATAAAACATTCTAAAATCATTTCATTATAAAATTAATTCAAATCAGATTAATGGCAACCATTGGGCTAGAGGTCTGTGTGGATCGCCAAAGGAGGGAGTCAGGCTGCGCCCTGGCCAAAGGCCTGGTGCAACAGCTCTGTCTTGCAGGCCCTGTGGAAAGATGTCAAGTCCCGCAGGGCCCTAGTCTCTTGGGATAGAGCGCTCCACCAGATCGGAGCCACAGCCGAAAAAGCCCTGGCTCTCGTTGAGGCCAGCCTAACCTCTCTGTGGCCCGGGACCTCCAAGATGTTTTTGTTTGAAGACCGTACGTTCCTCTGCGGAACATACCAGGAGAGGCGGTCCCGTAGGTACGAGGGTCCTAGGCCGTATCGGGCTTTGAAGGTTAAAACCAGCACCTTAAACCTGATCCTGTACTCCACCGGGAGCCAATGCAGCTGGTATAGCACCGGGTGAATGTGATCTCGCAGCGAAGACCTCGTAAGGAGCCTCGCTGCAGCATTCTGACCCGCTGGAGTTTCTGGGTCAGTCTCAAGGGCAGCCCCACGTAGAGCGAGTTACAATAATCCAGTCTGGAGGTGACCGTCGCGTGGATCACAGTGGCTAGGTCAGGGCGAGAGAGGTAAGGAGCCAACTGCTTAGCTTGGCGGAGATGGAAAAATGCCGCCTTTGTTATAGCTGCAATCTGTGCCTCCATGGAAAGGGAGGTGTCGAAGATTACACCCAAACTCTTAACGGACGGTGCTGGCACTAATTGCATCCCCGCAAGAGATGGGAGTTGCCCCCCCAACCCCATATCGTCCCGTCCCAGCCACAGGACCTCTGTCTTCGAAGGATTTAGCTTCAACCGGCTCCCACTTAACCATCCAGCCACAGCTTCCAAACATCTGGTCAGTGTGTCTGGGGCCGAGTCAGGATGGCCATCCATCAACAGATAGAGTTGGGTGTCATCAGCATACTGATGGCAACCCAGCCCAAAACTCCGAACAAGCTGGGCGAGGGGGCGCATAAAGATGTTGAAAAGCATCGGGGAGAGTATCGCACCCTGAGGCACTCCACACACCAAGGAGTGGCGCGGAGAGGTATGAGGGGCACAATTAGTGCCATCCAGCCACAGCTTCCAAACATCTGATCAGTGTCTCTGGGGCCGAGTCAGGATGGCCATCCATCAACAGAGTCACACCTCAGGGAAAGCCGTCTTAAACCAAGAATGCATTCAGCAGGCACCTAAACATCATGGTGCTGTCTGATTTCAACTAAGAGATGATTCCATCGGGCTGGAGCTGCGGAAGCCAGATTTTTCAGCCTTGCCCCACTTTCAGTGAGATTATTAGAAATCCTCTACTGAGGATGGCTTTTAATATTCTGAAATAATAGGCAGTTTTAGAGTGTAATGCACGAATCCTATTATAAGAGGAGGGGAAGGCAGTAAGTAGATGATCACAGAGCAAGAGGGTGATGAGTCAACATGTGCAACATGTTTCACCCCAAGTCAGCAGCTGACACGACCCATACCTTTACGGCTCCCATCGGAACAGAATAAAAAGGGCTCTCCACTCAGAATACCTCTTACTAACTGCATCCAACCTCTAGCCTTCCTTGAAGAAGTAATTGACTTTTTACCTTTATCTTCTGTATGCCGCATTTTGTTGGTTTTTTATTGCTATGGCTGGTGGCTGATGCAAATGAAGATTCATTCTTTCCTTCAAGTATAGTACATCAAGGAAAGTAATGGTACTGCTCTTTTCTGCCACATTCCAACCTGCTGCTGATGCCAAAAGGAACAAGACACCTTTGTTGTGTGTAAGGAAATGGTTAGCCAAAAGTCCACGAGACAAGGAAGAGCCCTCAGTGAAGTCACAGCCCAGAAAGGTATTGAAACTGGACTTTTCCCATCTTGCTGTGGGAGGGCTGGGCCCTGACTGACTCCAGCTACAATAGCTGAGGCTGCTGAACAGAATATTTGGCTGGGGTATTGTTTAGAGGGGGGGCGTCGCGCAGGAACAGGGGTGTTGCTGCTGTTAATTTTTTTGTATTTTTTATTTCAGATCTTACGATATATAATGGGAAATTGTTCAATTTGGTTGTGTGCTTCTTGATGCTTCGTTTATTGCTTAGGACTACTTTTGTTATGTTTGTAGCTATGTGATTTTTTTTTATATAAGCCGCCATGGTTTTAGCTTTGGAAAGGCGGCATGCAGATAAAATGACTGATTGAGTCTGTCTCCGTTAGACCCCCACCTGGTGTGGATCTCAAAACAGGGAAAAAGCGCTATGAATAAGTCAGAAATTAGATCGTTTTAACAAAAGAAAAAAAGCTATAGTGAGAAATGGTGTTTTAAACAATTCTGGCTCTCTGGCGCCACCTGGTGTTTCATGTTTAAAACGCATTCAATGCACAGTTTCTTTACTAACGCAGCTGAGTCTCTGAAGTGCTGCATCCGGTTCTGGCACCACAGTTTAAGGAGGTGGTGGTCATGTGATAAGGTAAAAATGTACTGGGAAAATATATACAATGAGCTAAAGAAGATCTTTAGATATACATTTTTGAAAAAGCCAGAGGCATTCTTGTTAGGAATGGTAGGAGAAGATATAGTTAAGAACGACCAGAAACTGTTTTTATATGCAACAACAGCAGTGAGCTTACTGCTAGCCCAGGCTTGGAAACAGCAGCAATTGAGGTAAAAGCCTCAGCGCCTAGGGCTTGCCGATCGAAAGGTCGGCGGTTCGAATCCCCGCGGCGGGGTGCGCTCCCGCTGCTCGGTCCCAGCGCCTGCCAACCTAGCAGTTCGAAAGCACCCCCGGGTGCAAGTAGATAAATAGGGACCGCTTACTAGCGGGAAGGTAAACGGCGTTTCCGTGTGCTGCGCTGGCTCGCCAGATGCAGCTTTGTCACGCTGGCCACGTGACCCGGAAGTGTCTCCGGACAGCACTGGCCCCCGGCCTCTTGAGTGAGATGGGCGCACAACCCCAGAGTCTGTCAAGACTGACCCATACGGGCAGGGGTACCTTTACCTTTACCTATGCAACAACAGCAGTGAGCTTACTGCTAGCCCAGGCTTGGAAACAGCAGCAATTACCAACAGTAGAATAATGGCGACAGAAGGTAATGGAATATGCAGAAGTAGCTAAATTAACAGGGAAAGTTCGACAACAGGGAGAGGAAACATTTCAAAAAGAATGGGGAAAAATTATGTTGTATATAGGAAAGATAAGATGAAATAGTGAAACCAGTAGAAATGGAAATAAACCTCATAACAGGAAAGATTAAGAAAAGTGATGGATAATGAAAATAAGAAGAAGCAAAATGTATAAGGAAACTAATATAACTAACAGTAGTTGTAAATAAATACAGACAGACAACAAGAATTGTATAAACATGAGGACTTATTTGTTTATGGGTATACTATGGGCAAATATGGAAACGCATAACAATCTACAAAATGGAAGAAAATAATGTGATAAAATTATATGTGATATAAAAAACCAGAAGAAGGAAGGAGGGAAGTCAGCTCTGAAGAGCAAGTATAAATGTAATACAATATGTGTATCTAAGTATCTAATTGAAAAAGTAATAAAGATTATTTGGAGAAAAAAATAAGGATGATATTGTCAAGCGGGAAGGTGTGACAAAGAGAGTGACCAAGATGATCAAGGGTCTGGAAACTAAGCCTTATGAGGAACGGCGGAGGGAGTTGGGTATGTTTAGCCTGGGAAAGAAGAGACGGAGATGAGATGTTATAAGAATTGCACCCACATAAAATGCACTGTACCCCTTAAACGACCCAGCTTTCAAGCTGTCAAAACTGTTATCTAAAAAATGCCTTAAAATTTGACAGCGCCACCTTCTGTGTCTGGCAGGTAACCGTAGTAGAACATTCAGAACTGCAAGACAGACCCTGCCTTACACTGCAACATCATCATTCCTTATTACGGTCCAGAGACCCAACAAATCCTTACAAAGCAATGCACAATTCAGACAGCCTACCTCCAGGTTAAACAAGCATTTTGTTCAAAAGATAGGGATCATTGGTTCTTGCAACCACCAATAAAAACTTCGCCACTGCTAATGTTCTAGCATTTCTCCGGTCTTCCAATAGGAACCTGACATAGTGAGCCTCTGATTTTCCCGGGAAAGGTACCAGCAAAGGTAATATCAGTTCAGCCCTGGCTTGCTCGTGTTTTGCACAGTGCAGCAAAATATGTTTTATAGAATTGATGTCTTGAGCACACGAGCATAGTTTGTACTGGTAGGGAACTCCTCTCCACCTGCCATCCAACACTGCAGAAGGAAAATCTGGCTTTGGTGGATAACCTTCGATCATTTAGTACTGTCAGGTTTTAAATGTAAGATGTTAACCTAAAGACATGCCCATATTGTACTCCTACTGCTAACGGACTACAGACTGCGTGTGATTGAGATCGCAAGTCACTGTGTGCATTATCCCATAATCTTTGCTTTAACGTCTTTAGGGCACCTTCATAACCCAGGTAATAAAGTTGGGGGGGGGGTGACAGACTGCAACAAATAATGTGGAACACCTGTTAGGGAAGGGAGCTTTCTATATACAGTGGTGCCTCCAGTTGCAAACACCATCTGTTCCGGGGCTCCGACCGCATCCTGAAGAATTCACAACCAGAGCTGCCGCTTCTGTGCATGCGCGCACAGCGAAACCCAGAAAAATACTTCCTGGTTTGCCGTGTACATATCCTGAAGCATACGTAACCAGAGGTGAACGCAACTAGAGGTACCACTGTACAAAGTTTCTAAAGGAGAAACATACGCTCACTTGCTCAAAAGCAGTTCCATAAAGATTTCATTTTCACTTGTCCACACACAGAAGACCACAGCTTCCGAATACACCCCTGGGAGATATCTGGAACATCCCTCCTTGCACGTAATCTAGGGAACTCTCAAAATAAACTGGAAATATCTAATGTAAATTCTTCCTTTCCACTCTGGGAGGAAACAAATATATGTATGCATCTGTGCAAGTGTGGAATTATATCAAAGAATAAATCTTGCTCAACATGCCAAAAGGGTTGTCCTGAATTCAATTAACTTGTCTTGTCTTGTCACTAGAAAGTGCCTGACACCAGGAATGTACTGATAAGACCTGCACCTTGTAAATGACCCTACCTGTTTGTTTCACCCGATGATGACACATGTCTGACATTTTTGGGAGGACACCCTAACCAGGGAACTGCTGCAAATCTGAAAGTATAAAAGGTAAAACCGTCTTTTTATTCAAGGTCTTCTCTCCTCCCCTTGCTGTTGTGAGCAGAGACCCCTTTGCAATACTATTTTAAAATAAAGATCTGGTTTACTAGCCACTTTGCTTCTGTATTCACTTGGCTGCAAGCTTCAGGTTTATTCCTTGACTGGCAGGGAAATTCCTTATCTGGGAAATATTGAACACTAGGAGAACTTGCGTCAAAATAATTCTCCTTGGTAGTTTTATAACAGTGATATGAACCTGATCCAAAAATCCACACCCTCACACACTCCCACACATAAGCAAATTTCACACAGGGTTCAGCAAACTTTTTCAGCAGGGGGCCGATCCACTGTCCCTCAGACTTTGTGAGGGGCCGGACTATATTTTGAAGGGGGTAGAAATGAACGAATTCCTATGCCCCACAAATAACCCAGAGATGCATTTTAAATAAAAGCACACATTCTACTCATGTAAAAATACGCTGATTCCCGGACCATCCATGGGCCAGATTGAGAAGGCAATTGGGTCACATCCAGCCCCTGGGCCTTAGGTTGCCTACCCATGAACTAAACGTTGTTGTTGTTGTTGTTTAGTCGTTTAGTCGTGTCCGACTCTTCGTGACCCCATGGACCAGAGCACACCAGGCACCTCTGTCCTCCACTACCTCCCACAGTTTGGTCAAACTCATGCTGGTAACCTCGAAAACACTATCCAACCATCACGTCTTCTGTCGCCCCCTTCTCCTTGTGCCCTCCATCTTTCCCAGCATCAGTGTCTTCTCCAGGGAGTCTTCTCTTCTCATGAGGTGGCCAAAGTACTGGAGCCTCAACTTCACGATCTGTCCTTCCAGTGAGCACTCAGGGCTGATTTCCTTAAGAATGGATGTGTTTGATCTTCTTGCAGTCCATGGGACTCTCAAGAGTCTTCTCCAGCACCATAATTCAAAAGCATCAATTCTTCGGCGATCAGCCTTCTTTATGGCGAAGGGGCTTGAAGAACTCAGAGAAGCTATGAACTGTCCATATAGTCAAAGCCATGGTTTTCCCAGTAGTGAACTAAACGTTAGTAAGGACTTTCTAATGGTAAGGGCTGTTCATCAGTAGAAGAGACCACCTTGGAAGGTGGTGGACTCGCCTTTACTGGAGGTTTTCAGAGCTTGGATGACCATCTGTCTTTAGCCATGATTCCTACATGGCAAGGAATTGGACAAGTTGATCCTTGGGGTCCCTTCCAACTCTATGATTCTATGACTACATGATATGAGCTAAAAGACTCGATGGGCAACCTCTCTCCCCAATGCAATTATCTAATTCAGTGACCTGGCTCTCACTACCGGCTGAGGAAGTTGAACTCAGGGTTCTGTTTCTGCCAAATTCTTTAACGCATAAATATGAGTGATGCCCAAGCAAGGCCAGGACTAAAGGCACTGCAGGTGAATTGGGAGGCAAAAAGGGAGCTGAGATGTTGACTCACCAAGATCCACTCTGCCTACCTCTGCCTAAGGAAGGGCGGGGCAGCCACAAGCCTTAGCATGGCAAACAACAGGCATTTCTACTCTCGGCAAGCAAACCAGAATTTCTGCGAGTGCCCTGGGCCTGTAAGGCTTGTTCATGCCCGTTCTGGTATCTCCGTATTCTTGGCAATGGAACTGCTGGCTCAGTACCTGACATAGACTCTCAGGTGTTTCTCCTGGAGGAGACTCCCTAATGGCAGGAGGGCCTGCAGAGGCTGCTCTTTAGGAGCTTCCTGACAAGAGGTGTCTGATATGACAAGGCCATGACATGTTTCTTCTGACTCTCTTGATCACTGGCCTCTTCCACCAGTTCCATCATAAGAACCTAGGAAGAACCTTTTGAATCAGGCAAAATGGCCCATCTAGTCTAGGATCCTATTCTCACAGTGCCCAGCTGCCAGACGCCCAAATGTTATGAAAGTCTCATTTTATGCAGGTGCCTAGTTGTGGAATCAAGATGTTTTCGAGGAGGTCTGTATATGGCAAATAGGAATATTTACTGATTTACAGTGGTACCTCGGGTTACAGACACTTCAGGTTACAGACGCTTCAGGTTACAGACTCCGCTAACCCAGAAATAGTGCTTCAGGTTAAGAACTTTGCTTCAGGATGAGAACAGTTTCAGGTTAAGAACGGACCTCCAGAATGAATTAAGTTATTAACCCGAGGTACCACTGTAGTTCTCCCCACTCAACATTTCTTCCCCACAACAACCGTGTGAGAAAGGTAAGGGCAAGAGAGACAGGGACACCTAAGGAGCTTCATGGCTGAGTGGGGATTTGAATTATGGCCTCCCAGGTTTAGTTGTGACTGCTGAACCACTGTACTACAATGACCTGTGTGGAATATCAACACTTTACCTACATGTAGAAAACCACCCATCTCAGCCTGTCAAACTTTAGTTTCGTAACGTAGTAACCACAAGACCACAATGCATTAATATTTCAAATTTGCCCCAGTCCAATCTGGGATGATCCAGGGCTTGGCCCAACCTGGATCTGGACACATAACCAGTGAAATTCCCTCTCCTTATTATAAATGTGAGTTACTCATTTTCCTGTCTCGCATGGCAATGAGCTGTGAAGGTGGATTGTATGCTCCTGGAATTCTTGAACTGAGGACTCTCTTATGAGTGATTTGGGATGAAAGAAAAGCTGTCCGGTGGGGGCGGGGGCTCAAATATAAGAACATAAGAAGAGTCACCTGGATCCGGTCAATGGTCCATCTAGTCCAGCAACCTGTAATCACAGCAGCCAACCAGATGCCTCCATGGAAAACCAACAAGAAGGATTCAATCCATAGACATGGGTTCTTTTCAAAGCCCCCCTCCCATTTTTGAGGCCAAATGCAGAGCTGAGTATGGACATCACGTCCATACATCAGGACATCGCGTCAGGCCCCCTCAATGTTCTTCAGAAGATGGCTCCTCTGATTCAAGTCCAATAACACTCTCCCCTCTTGTGGTTTCCAAAATAATGAATGGCTAGAACCCATACATATCCCTCTGCTGCAGGGATTTGTCCCATCTTTTTCAAAAAAGCTATCTAGTCTGGTGGCTATCGCTGCCTCATGTGGGAGTAAATTCCATAATTCGACTATGCTCTGCATTTCTTGAGGTGCCAATTTCACCTCCCTCATCCTGCACATACCCCCCCCCCCCGGGTCATCTACCTCCCATTCCCCAATCTCTTCCCCTACCTTTTCGGAATCCATCCATCTCCACGGGGCTCATGGCATTCAGGAATGGGGAACCATTAGTCTTGTGGATCTGCTAGGACTCCAACGTCCATCAATACCGGGCAGAATGGTCAATAGTCAGAGACCGGGGCATAGGAAATCACCTTATACTGAGTCAGATCCTTTGTCTATCCTGCTTGGTATTGTCTACAGTGACGGGAAGCAACCCTCCAGGGTTCCCAGCCTTCCCTGGAGATGCCACGAATCAAAGTCAGGACCTTCTGCATGCAAAGCAGATGTTCTACCACCAGGCTGTGCCTCCACCCCACCCCTGAGAACAAGCCCAGAGGCAGAGATTCTGATGCATGGAAAGGTTTATTGGAGGGGAAGAAGAATGAAGATAAGAGGTCCAGCTGAATGAAATGTCAATGCACCAAAACCAATGAGTATGAATGTCCACCATTCCTTGAACCTGCAGAGGAATGTCCACCATTCCCTGAACATGCAGAGGAACAAGGAAATTCTTGCAAAAGGTACACAAGGTCTTGTGGTGTTATCAAGATAATTGCACAGGTGTAAGTGGTTAAAGGAAAGCAAATATACAGGGCAGGGAAAGTATAGGATATGAATGGCCAAGGTCATTTTTCCTCCCCTCCAAATATTGTTGGATTACAGCTCCCATCAGTCCAAGCCAGCAGGGCCAGTGCTCAGTAGTGATGGGAGCTGTAGTCCACCGTGTTGGCTAAACTTGACATAGAGTAAATCATAGATCCATCAGGACTTCACTGGTGCTGAGGACCCTCAGCTTTGACAGTCTTCAGTCGGAAGCTCAGGTGCTCAGCATTTCTGGACAGGTCCGTAAGTGCCATCAGGTGTTTATATCATGATTGTCAAAACATGGCTGGGTCTAGTCTTCCCGGGCTTAACAAAGAGACCACAGATGCTGAACCTGTTTTGGCTGGCAAATGCTTTTGTAGCATCCACCAAGGTACCTTCCATAAAACCCCACTCCGTAGCCAGAATATCCAGAAGCACATGGACTGTAGCCTCCAGATGCCTCAATGGGAGAGCTGCAAACAAGATCTGAGCTCAACAGCACTCTTTTCATTCACAATTGCTGACAACTTGGATAGTTCAGCTGGTCTGAGCATGGAGCTGGTGAGTTGCAGGTTCAATCCCCTTATGGGACAGCTGCACATTCCTGTATTCAGGGGGCTGGGCGCTAGATGGTCCTCAGGGTCCCTTCCAACTCTACAGTTCTTTGATTCTATGAATCCACACGGCCTCCAATGGATGCAGATCATAGTGATCATGCCTATTAGACATCTAATCTTCTTTTAAAGCCATCCAGGTTGGTGGCCATCAATGCTGTTCATGGGGTTGAATTTCCTAGTTTAACTATCATTATAATTCCTTCTGTTTTCCGTCTTCAGTGGGTGAGTGCCACGCCTCATGCAGAGAAGTTTAGCAACACCCACATGCAAGAAGGAAGTGGAACAAGGCTCGTGGGTAGGGATGGTCTCTACTGCCTTTTCTTGTCCTGTTTTACTGGCACTCCAATTATTGGTCCAGCTTTTCCTGTGGAGTTTTTGAAAGATGTACAGAAACTCCACACTTAAAAAGCATGCCTGGGGTACCCACCTTTTACATAACATAAACATCTCCAAATCTTTTCACTATACTTCATATGGTAAAATACCTACTTTCTTTCCATATTTACCAAAATATATGCAATGTGTGAGCACTTTCTGTCTTGCAGAATCCAAAGGATGTGCACGCTGACTAGGAGTTGCATTCTGATCTGCAAGCATGTTTGGAAGCATCAGATTGGGTCGGTCAATAGTATTTGTGGTTCTCTACCTTCTATTTTGGCCACTGTGATTTGGGGCAGATCCACTTGACAGGGCACTGCTTATAGTTTGAGTAACAGAGGTATCAGATCATTCTTCCTGGCGAATGAGGAGGCCCCCTGCATGTGTCGACCATTTGCCAGGATTTCTGAACTCCACTATGTGTTGCTCCAGTCCAAGGAAGCTCTATGGCTTTAGAACCTTTCCACATGAACATTGGCAGAATTGGGTATTTGTGCACTCTTTTATGGCAATGGGACACTTCTATTTTGAAATCCCACATCGTGGACCAGACACCTGACTTTCTTTGTTTCTCTCCTACTCCTCCCTCTACTCCTTGTTGTTTTTGGTGGACTGGAGGGAATCATTGTTTTTTAAAAGAAAAAAAGATACAGGAGTGATTATTATGATGCTGCAAAAGCTTTAATAGTGAATGAGGAAATCAAAAGGATACATGTTCCAACAGTAATTTATACAACAAGAACAAGAACAGTGATCAAGCAGAAGGAGAAATAAATTGATGTGCTGTGCTTTGATCCTCTGGCTCTAGTGAGTGCAAGCAAGTTGTACAAACATATTCTAGCAGGGGTGGCAGACACCCGTTCAAGGACTAGCTATAACTCTGTCCCAGGATTCCACCGATTTCGGTGGTGACAGCAAACGCAAACATGTTTTAAAGGAGCCTGAAAGCTGGAGCTAGGTCCCTCTGTGTGCCCCATGTTTGTGTGTCCTGTGTATGTTTGTATCCTGTGTGTGTCCATGAATGTGTCTGTGTGTAAGCAGGGGTGTTGCCACAAACACCACTGGCATGCAGGCCCCCATCCTTAGTTGGGGTTGGACAAGGGTGAATGCAGCCCCCAGACTGAAAGAAGCAGCAAGGTTAGCCACCCCTGTGTTACAGGATGAAACAGCAGAGAGCAAGAGACAGATACCTGGGCTTGGTTCTCACAGGTGAAGAACACCTTGAACCTCAGCCAGAATTCCAGGTATGTACAATATCTGAAACGCTATGGATTCTTCTTTGTCTGGACAGTTCCTGGTTGTTCAGACCATCATGGCTGAGCTTGGGTTTAGCAGGGGTACTTGCAGATGCTTTGTCTACGTCTTGGTCCACAGATGCTCCCAAGGCGTCCATAACCTCCTCCGTAACCTCCGTAACCTCCATAACCCCCAGAAGCACATGGGCTGTAGCCTCCCACGGCTAAGGGTTCACAGCTGGCAGAGAGGATAGGCCCAGGGATGGTCACAACATATTGAGGTGGCTGGATCACCACCTCGGATGGTGGGATCTGGGTGGTGCATCCAATCTGGGCACCAGGATAGATGCCGAGACTGCTTGCTGACACACCACCACCACCACCGATGATGCCGCCGCCAATGAGGCCACCGCCAGAGGTAGGCCCACACGGTCCAAGGCCAACTACTGGAGTAGAGGCGCAGGATGGGATGGCGCAAGAAGGTCCACAAGATGGGATGCAACAAGACATGTTGAGTTCTGGGGATGAATCTGGGGCAAAGACACAAACATTAGGGAAGAGTTAGGCTAATTTGGGGAAAACAACAACTAGGGGTTGTGGGCCTGCTTGTGGCTCTCCCCAGCCCCCCTTATACAGCTTGCCAAACTCCCACCCCTATGCAGACCCTGATGACTTGTTACATTCTTATGTATATAGGAAGAAAAACCAGTGTTTCAGTGATGCCACCCCCAAACAGTACCACTCCTTCCCACCAGGTGGGGATGTTGGGCTCTGCAAAATTGTTGAATGAAGTGGATTAAGGACCAATACAGTGGTACCTCGGGTTAAGAACTTAATTCGTTCCGGAGGTCCATTCTTGATCAAGATGTCTCCCCTGCCAGGTAAGTATGCCAGAGGTCCATTCTTAACCTGAAACTGTTCTTAACCTGAAGCACCACTTTAGCTAATGGGGCCTCCTGCCGCCGCTGCACGATTTCTGTTCTTATCCTGAATCAAAGTTCTTAACCCGAGGTACTATTTCTGGGTTAGCGGAGTCTGTAACCTGAAGCGTCTGTAACCTGAAGCGTCTGTAACCCGAGGTACCACTGTATCCTTAAACATCCACTTTCTCGTGAATGGACTGCCTTGTTGCTTAAGATCATATACAAAGACTCTTCCTTGCATCCCTGATTGTTTGGACCTTCTTCCGTAGCAACATCTGGACCCTAAGCCTAGAGAGGCCCAGAATGCCTGTTTCTCAGTGCCCCGATTAATTCTAAGCCCTATTTGGGGTAGTCAAGAGAGGGGGGCAGTCAGTGCCTAGTAAATTGTGGCAATATTTCCCAGTGTTTATTGGCTGCATCTCCTATCATCCCTGACAACTGACCTGCTGGCTGGGGGCTGATAGGAGTTGCACCCCCACAATGTCTCGAGAGTGACAGGTTGCCCACAATTGCCTTAACTCCTTACTTTAAAAAACAAAAACCCGGTGTTTTCACATTCTTGCAAGTTTAATTAGAGTTTTGCCTAAATACCACTTAAAGGGGGAGCTTTTTTAAAAGCTTGCCTAAGAGAAGTTTGCAGTTTTATAAGTGGAGCTTGCCCTTTTAATATTTCTGCCAGGCCAGAATTCAAAAGGTGAAGCGGCAAGAGCTGAGAGACATTTCTCGCTGCTATGCAGCTGTTAAAATCAGAGGAGCTTGGTGGGTTTATCACAATCATCATCATCTATTTATTAATAGGACATATAAATATAATATAAACAATTGTCTGAGCATTTGCTACTTTTGTTGGATGCTACTGTTAACTTTTTTTAGATGTTATTTTTTCTGGAAGTAGTTTTTTCCAATTGTAAGAGGGGTTTTTTCCAATTGCTTTCTAATGTTGCTTTTTAAATTGTTGTAAACCACGACGGATTATAGGATGAAGGGCAAGTAATAAAGTAAAGCAATACTAATAATAGTAATAGTAATCATCACCTTCTAAACCATTGCCTCAATGCAATTTATGTATAAAATAATGAAAAGTGTTAAAATGCTATTAAAAAAATAACAAGAATACAGATTGAAACTCTGGAATCTTGGCAAATGGAAGTTTTCTTTTTCCTTAGAAAGGGAATGTGAGTTTATCTAGGGAAAACCTTCACACAGTTTGAGGGGCAACAGTTGCTGTGTATTGTACCAGGAGTACAATCTAGCCCTCTATAGCTGTTACTGGAGTCCAGCTCCCATTGCTCCCAACCAGTAGGGCCAATGGCCAAGGATGATGGTGGAAGCTGTAGTCCATGGACTGCAGGAAGGTCCATCAGCTTCCCCCAACAGTGCTTTATATGGAGACAGGACCTGTGTTCCACCACTGGGCTTCACAAAACAGCATCTGCAACAGGGATGATGAACTGGTGGCCCTTTTTAGGAGTTGTTGGATCACTGGTTTACAGTAAACCCCAGCTGAGGCTGCCAAGCAGAGTTCATGAAATGGAGAAGCTGCAGAGCACAGATCCCACAGAGAGATCATTTGTAGAATGGAAGAAAGTACACTCACCCTTTGACAACCTTGAAAATAAAGGAGGTGCAACAACAAAAGCCATCCTTCCCATGCTTTAGAATTTTACCTCCCCCTGCCTATCATTCACCATTGATAATTTTTGAACACCTTTTTTTCTTGTTAATTGATGGAGAATGGTCCAGGGGGCTGGGGCAATTTGAACTGGGCCTGATTTGAACATTGTGGGTCTACACCCTTTGCTCTTTTGCTACCCAACCTTCTCTTGTATAAGAAAGGACTATCTAATGTAGCTCTTGGTTGGAGATGTAATATGGACAATGCTTTTTTTGAAATGCATGCTTTTACTGCGTCCCACACTTACTAAGTTCTGGGAGAACATGCTAGACTATACAAACAAGACACTATGGGGAAATTTAAGGTTTTCAGAGGTGAATATGCTCTTGAACTATATACCCATTGTATGGAAATTGACAACAGGACAGCAAAAATGGATTCTATGTGACCTAACGGTGGTCAAGAGACTGATACTGATGAACTAGAAGAACAGAGATGTTTCTCCTTAATCAATGGCTTGAGAAGATGGTAACATTTGACAACATATAAATGGACAGCTTATAGACTTAGACTTTCTTTGGATAAATACAATGATATTTGGAATGAGTTTACACAGAATATATTAGGTTATTGACAATTATATGTGTATTAGGATAACAAGAATATACACAACTGTATGGTAATGTAAACAGAATTTTATCTTTTCATTCTCAATCACTTTCCCCCTTCTATTCTTTTTTCTCTCCCAGTCTATCTTTTTATAAATGAAATTCTCTTATTAAAATATTAGTATGACCCAACGCTCTCTGCCAGTGTCTGCTGCACATTTACTGAACAAGAAGAATTATGCCAGGGAATATAGAAGGCAAGTAAAGAATCCTAAGGAAAGTGCATTACCAGCATAGAAGAAGACCCACAAAGGTTTCTGTTTAGCTGGCAATGAGGCACCAGGATTGGGCTACCAGTGGCCATCCATGTGTTACTGTGCTCCAACTCCCATCAACCCCTGCCAGCCTGGCCAAATGTCATGGGAACAAATGTCCAGGAACAACTGGAGGGCCACAGGATCCTCACTGCTGTCCTAGACATACATCCAAACCAATCAGGCACCACAAATTAAATGTGCTTACAGAGGTATAAATCCTGTGGACCTCCAGAGGTGGTTGGGTTCCAGCTCCCATCCGACCCAGCTAGTGCGGCCAACAATTGGAGGGCCAAAGTTTCCCAGAAACCAATGTCCCCACTGTGGAAGGACGTGTGGATCCAGAATTGGATCCACAGTCACTTACGGACTCATTGTTAAAACCGTATTTAGGGAAGACAATCTTACTCACCTAAGAGGGATTGCAGAAGAAGAAGAAGAAGAAGAAGAAGAAGAAGAAGAAGAAGAAGAAGAAGAAGAAGAAGAAGAAGGATTTCTGCTATAAACGCAAACACACCAAGCTCAAGATGGAATGAGAGTGAGCAAAAAAAAATGGACTTACCTAGTCGACCGAAGAGAAGGAACGAGTGTCTTCTGGTGAGCTGTTGCTGAAGAAATGGAAAAGATGGAGTGCTTTTATAACCGTTCTGTGACAGGTTAATGATAGGTGACAACATTTCTGCCCAAGGATTTAATTTACTTTTTGGCTTGTTTTGCTATCTGTATCTTGATTTCCCCCCTATGCTAATTGAATAATTTTCTGCTATTAGTTGTTCATCAGGTTCACATATTTTAAACTTCCTCTAATTTCATGTTCTATTGTCCCCTTTCCCATAGTTTAAATCATGTCATAAACAGGAAGCGCACACGGGTGAAACTATCTATTCAGCAAATACATCATGAGCCAGAAGCAAAGGTGATGTTCAAACCAGAGTTTTGCATTCAATGCATTTATCAAACATTCAAAAATAAGATTTTAATTTAGATCTCTCTTCATTTATTTATTGCACTTTTATGCCACCATCCTCCAAGAAGCTCAAGGCGGCATGTGTGGCTCTCCCCCTCCTCATTCAATGCCCACAACAACCCTGAGAAGTAGGTTAGGCTGAGAGGCAATGGCTGGCCCAAAATCACCCATTGAGTGAGGATTTGAACCTTGGTCTCTTCTAGGTCCAACACTCTAGTCACTTCATCACATGCTAAGACTTTGTACAGGTGG
Source organism: Podarcis muralis (assembly GCF_964188315.1). NCBI lineage: Eukaryota > Metazoa > Chordata > Lepidosauria > Squamata > Lacertidae > Podarcis > Podarcis muralis. The sequence continues at coordinate 1,683,207 of NC_135670.1, forward strand.
AATGAATATTCACAAAGATTCAGAATTTGCAGGAATGGGGAGAGATGAATCCAATATTGAGCTCTACGTAAAGGTAAAGGTAAAGGTACCCCTGCCCGTACGGGCCAGTCTTGACAGACTCTAGGGTTGTGCGCCCATCTCACTCTAGAGGCCGGGGGCCAGTGCTGTCCGGAGACACTTCTGGGTCACGTGGCCAGCGTGACATCGCTGCTCTGGTGAGCCAGAGCTGCACACGGAACGCCGTTTACCTTCCCGCTATAAAGCGGTCCCTATTTATCTACTTGCACCCGGGGGTGCTTTCGAACTGCTAGGTTGGCAGGCGCTGGGACCGAACAACGGGAGCGCACCCCGCCGCGGGGATTCGAACCGCTGACCTTTCAATCGGCAAGCCCTAGGCGCTGAGGCTTTTACCCACAGCGCCACCCATGTCCCGGTATTGAGCTCTACATTTAATTTTATTATGTAGCGATCTTGACCTTAAAATCCGAGGGCTTTAAACTTGAAAAGATCTGTTGATAATTTGGGCAGGTATTCAATACCTCATCTAATGCTATCATGGATGGATCCGCATTCCAAAACCCAGGGTTTACCTGTATCCAATTTTACCCTACACCAGAAAGCCACTTCCGACATCCAGAGGAGGTGGTGTTGCGGGCTCACGCCCCCAACACACGCGCGGAGGCTGGCTCCAGCCCCGCACGAACAAGGGAATCCTCGGGGCTGCGTCATCCCCTGAGCAAGCCAATCGGCTGGCTCTGGGGGCGTGGCTTGCCCCATTTAAAGCAAGCGCAGCCCCGGGATCTCCCTCTTTGGGTCCGCTCAGCTGGTAAGGTTTTCCCACCCGCCAACTCTTCTAGGTCCCCTTTTGACCTTGCTATGGACCTCGGTTGGTCACCATTAAGGGGCCTGGTAGGAATTTTTCCACTTGACAAATTGGCTCCAGCCATTTGGTTTTTCACCTACCTCGTAGTAAATCGTCACAACTCACTTGGTCTTGGCGATTAGGCATTGGTAGGGGTATTGTTATGCAGATCTTTTGTGGGGGAGGAGCGCCATCACCTCCCCCAATCATAGAAGGGTAGTCCAGTAAAGGATTCCGGGGGGCGTGGCCTTGTCTGAAGTCTATGGAGGCCAGGGCCTAAAGCACGCCCCCGAACGGTGACCCCGGGGGAGTCCCTAGTTGATGTGCATCAGCAGGGCTCCCCCTGCTGGTGTTAACCCTTCCTGGTCTTCAAGCAAGCAGGCTGAAGCTGGATAGTCTGATAGGAGCCAATGCCTAAGCCAATACCACTCTTACCTGTAACCAATAAAGTTGTGGCCTTATTTCGCCCATTAACCTTAAATACTGTGTCACGTGTCTTTATTTCTTCTGGTGGGAGGCAGGAACTCGCCACGCAACATCTGTTACTATATAGCAGAGGCGAGCAATCTGTGGACCCCCAGATGTTTAAGGGCCCCAGCTCCCACCAGTCCCAGACAGCTTAGCCAATTGTCATGTAGGAGGAGATATTGGGTCCTGCAACTCCCAGAGGACCACAGGTTGTCTACCCTGGCCTAAAACTAATACATGCAACTGCTGAATAAGTATGGTTTCATCAAGGCCTAGGTGGAAGTTCAGCTGAGAACCTTCAGCACCTTTCAAAGGCCAGAAGGCTTGTGACATTCTCTGCTGCCATGGAGGGCACAGGTAGATCTAATGGGTTGTATCCAGCATTAGTGATACCCAGAACAGACCCATTAAAATTGGGTGGGAGGCAAAGGTACATTCTTTCACCTTTGGTGGACGTGCCCAAGGATTAAGGTTTTCTGGGAGATGATATATAATGAAATGAAAAAGGTATTTAAATATACCTTCCTGAAGAAACCAGAGGCCTTTCTCCTGGGCATTGTTGGCCAATTGGTGCCAAAGAAGGATAGAACTTTCTTTATGTATGCTACGACAGCAGCAAGAATACTCATCGCAAAGTATTGGAAGACCCAAGACCTACCCACCCTGGAAGAATGGCAGATGAAGGTGATGGACTACATGGAATTGGCAGAAATGACCGGCAGAATCCGAGACCAGGGAGAAGAGTCGGTGGAAGAAGATTGGAAGAAATTTAAAGACTACTTACAGAAATATTGTAAAATTAATGAATGTTAGAATGATGTTGGATGAAAAGTTATGTGGTTTTTAGCTATAATGCTATAAGGAGTATGAAAAAATTGGACTATTAATAGACAAAAATCTAATGTTACATTATTTTAAGATTAAAGATTAGGATAAGTAAAGAGGGGAAGGATTTGCTGAACTAACAAATTAAACTGAAATACAAAAAGGGAGGTTTGAGGAAGTCCGGGAATCAAGCAAATGAAAGAATGTGATGGAAAGATGGAATTGTTTTTTACTTGTATTTTTCCTTTTTTCTTTTTTCATTTTGTAAAACCCTAATAAATATCTTAAAAAAAATAAAAATAAAATGAAATTGGGTGGGAGGCAGTAACGCTTCTGAATATCAGTTGTCCAAAGCCATCAGAGGGGAGAGTGACTCTTGTTCTTGGGTTCTGCTTCACAATTTCCCAGAGGCATTTGGGTGGCCACCGTGAGAACAGGATGTTGGACTAGATGGGTCATTGGCCTCATCCAGCATTTATGTTCTTAAATTAAGAGGCATCACTAACTAATCCATCAATGTCAGTGAGTCAACTCTGAGTAGAATTAAGCTGACTACAACCCCAGTTGCACATGGCTTCCTCTGAAGAATCCTGGCAGCGTGTTAAGTGCACAATGAGGACGGGACATAGCTCATAGTGAACCTTCTTTGCATGTAGAAGGGCCCAGGATAAATCTCTAGCATCTTCAGGTATGGCTGGAACACTGAGGAGCCACTACCAGTCGGTGTTGGTTAATACTGAGCTGAATGGAGCAATGTTCTGGCTCAATATAAGGCTGCTTCCTATGTTCCCAAATGGAGAAGGAAATCAGCCCTGAGTGCTCACTGGAAGGACAGATCCTGAAGCTGAGGCTCCAAGACTTTGGCCACCTCATGAGAAGAGAAGACTCCCTGGAAAAGACCCTGATGTTGGGAAAGATGGAGGGCACAAGGAGAAGGGGACGACGGAGGACGAGATGGGGGGACAGTGTTCTCGAAGCTACCAACATGAGTTTGACCAAACTGTGGGAGGCAGTGGAAGACAGGAGTGCCTGGCGTGCTCTGGTCCAGGGGGTCACAAAGAGTCGGACACGACTAAGCTACTAAACAACAACAACAACAACAACAACAACACACACACACACATTCCAGTGACATTCAGATTGCCAGTGGCTGCCTCATTACATTTCCCTTCCTTCTCATTTAATTCACTACTGGGTGTGTTTGCTCATAAATGTGAAACTCATTTATCTTTCTATCGCATTTATATCCCACCTTTCCCCCCAAGGTGCTCAAGGCACTCATGGTTCTCCCCCCTTCTCATTTATTCCCCCAATGAGCCTGTAAGATAGTTTGGGCTGAGAGGCAGAGACTGGCCCCAAATTCACACCCAGTGAGCTTCATGGTTAAGTAGGGATTTGAACCCTAGTCTCCCAGGTTCTAGTCTAACACTCTGCCCATTACACCACACCGAATATACCAAATTTAAGGACTTTAATGCTTAAATTACATGGCAAGTGATTGCCACATAGGTGGGTATTACTTCTGATAGCAATTATGAATCCTATCTCAGTGCACCGGGATGAAAGACTACCAGAATTTCTCAAGAAATGTGAAGTGGGATAAGTTCAATAATTCACAGAAACTGAACGAAGTGAGATGAGATCTCTAATTACATCACTACTGAGAATAAAACCATTGAAATGCATGAACCTAAGTTAGTCATGTCAACTGGAGTTGCCCGCTGCCCAATGGGTTTAAGACACCAATGGGTAGATTTCAGTTTGAACATTACAAAACACCTTTTTGATATGTGCTGATTGATAATGGGATCGCCTATCTAGAGGAGTGCTGGATTTGCCCTTGTTGAAGATCTTCAAATAGAGGCTGTGCAGCTCTAGCTAAGGATCTTTAGCTAAGGAGAGGTTTAAACTGTATGAGCTACAAGGACCTCTCCAACTTACTGGTTCTACATAAGCCACTTTGAGGTCCATGCTGGAAAAAAGTGGAATATAAATCTTGTAAATTATAAATGGTACTGTAGACTTAGAATTGTATCCAATGTTAGTCATAGTAGATCCAGGAGAGGGCCATAGCTCAGCGGTAGAGCATGTGTCTTGCATGCAGAAGGTCTCAGGTTCAATCCCCAGCATCTCTAGATAGGGCTGGGAATGCCTGCTACCTGAAATGATGGAGAGACACTGCTAGAGAATACTGAGCTAGATGGACCAATGTTCTGATTTGGTTTCAGACATATTCCTATGTTCCTATATGTTGTTGCTTAGTCGTTTAGTCGTGGTCTGCCTCTTCGTGACCAGAGCACGCGAGGCACGCCTGTCTTCCACTGCCTCCCACAGTTTGGTTAAACTCATGCTGGTAGCTTCAAGAACACTGTCCCACCATCTCGTCCTCTGTCGTCCCCTTCTCCTTGTGCCCTCCATCTTTCCCAACATCAGGGTCTTTTCCAGGGAGTCTTCTCTTCTCCTGAGGTGGCCAAAGTCTTGGAGCCTCAGCTTCAGGATCTGTCCTTCCAGTGAGCACTCAGGGCTGATTTCCTTCAGAATGGAGAGGTTTGATCTTCTTGCAGTCCATGGGACTCTCAAGAGTCTCCTCCAGCACCAGAATTCAAAAGCATCCATTCTTCGGCGATCAGCCTTCTTGATGGTCCAGCTCTCACTTCCATACATCACGACTGGGAAAACCAGAGCTTTTACTATACGGACCTTTGTTGGCAAGGTGATGTCTCTGCTTTTCCCCTTCATGGATCACTGCCTTGCCGTGGCGAATGGGCTTGAATAACTCAGAGAAGCTATGAACTGTGCCGAGAAGGGCATGTTCCTATATAGATATTCAATTTAACTTACATCTTCTCTTGGATGTATACATTTTATTGTGAAATCTCTTAACTAGGTCAATAATTGGTTGGTTGATTCACAGGTTGCTCTGAGGAAGCCATCAACAGCTCACTAGGCTAACTGCCTGGTGAAATCAGAGACGCTGAGAACGTCTTTCAGTTCTTTTATTTAGATCAACAGAAATGCATGGAGACCATGGAATGTGCTCCCTCAATCTTGGACTGTTGCTCAGAGTGCCTGCTCCCCATCCCCAGCAGGTACTTCCTATCTCTCAGACCCCTCCTGCTGTCTAAGGTGGCCACAAAGGGAATCCCTCAGTCTCTGTTTGGCTTTCTGCTCTGTGACATGCATGAAACGCCTGGTTCTAGGGTAAGGAGTGGGGTCTAGCACAATGTCCAGAGACAGCATGTGATTTGGCTGCTGTACTGTTTCTAACACACCTGACTCCTGTCTCTGTTCAGGGCTAGTGCACCTGCCACCCCTTCTCCTGTTCTTCACCATACATTATTTCCCAGCTCCTATCTTCTTCTGAGTTGTGACCTGCCAAAGACCACCACAATCCTGAATCCATACTCCCTTCCTCTTCCCCTTGTCTGGAAGCTTTTTGGGGTGGCAATCTCCACCAGTCCTCTTCATCCGCCCAGTCCTTGACACAGGTGGGATTCTTGCTGGGTCTGCGCCTGCCATGTTTTAAGCTGTCATTCAATGGTCTCCCTCAGGAGGTTGTGGACTCTCCTTCCTTGGAGGTTTTTAAGCAGAGGTTGGATGGACATCTGCCATGAATTCTTTGGTTGAGCTTCCTGCACTGCGGGTGGTTGGACAAGATGACCCTTCCAACTCTACAAGTCTGTGATGTAAATGGGATCAGAAGTCATAATGATAGAATCCATCAGGGCCATCTAACGAAGATGAAAGTTGGAAGATACAGAGAAAACACAAGAAACACAGCTCATAAGGAATTTGGTTCCACATGAGGCAGCGATGGCCACCAACCTGGATTGCTTTAAAAGAGATTCGACAAATCCATGGAAGCTAAGGCTACTGGTCATGATGACTAGATTCTACCTCCACAGTTGGAGGCAATATGCCCCTGAATGCTAGTTTCTGGGGTTCACAAGTGGGGAGAACACTGTTGCTTGTGGGCTTTCCATGGACATCTGGTTGGTCACTGTGAGAAACAGGATGTTGGACAAACTAGGTGTTTGATCTGATTCGTCAGAGTTCCATTATGGAATCCCAGAAAAGATGTTTGTCTTGAGTTTCACATAACAGACAACCCATTTGTGCTGTCGTGCAAAAAATTATGCACACTCCAAATCCAGGATGCGGACAATGGTTTTGGTTCCCAGAAGATGTGGGCCGCATAGCCAGTTTGACTTGTAACCCTTTGCCAAAGGCCAGGATGGATGCCGCACTTTTACGGGAACATCCAAACCTTGATCATTTAAAAACAGAGAGATAAGCATGGTATAATAGAGGGAAAGAAATAGGTTAGGGTGGAACTAAAATGAGCAAAGGTGGCAAAAACAAAAATCCCCACCGCATAATAATTTGTAACGTACCATTATTTAATGCATAGGGGTTTAAGATTAAACATGCAGATAACAATTTCAGGAAACGACTAGTCGTGAAATAATTAAATCCTCAGGCACAGATCATGTATCACACCCATTAGAATTCCTCTGGAAGGATATAAAAGGCAGCATGACATGTTCAACAGCATCCCTGAGCTCTCCACCACTTCTCTTCATTTCAGCACTCTCAAGATTCAGGTAAGTCCATTCACATTCTTTCTATCAGTGGCTGTGATACATTCTTTGTTCTATGAATTGAGTTCTGTTCTCTGAAGGTCAAAGCAGTCCATCCAGGGCTGGGGAAACCTGCGGCCCTCCGAATGTCAGGAGCATAGAAAGCTGCCTTATACTGAGTGAGACCATCTATTTTGATATCATCTGCACTGTCAGTGGCTAGCCAGGATTTCAGGCAAGGGTCTTTTTGTGGGGCAAACCCAGCCTCATATAATCAACATGCTCAACTCTAATTAATGCATGAAGGGGTTAAGGCCATAGAGTAAGCTGTCCTGCCAGGCTTAGCTAGGTCACACACACCCATCTTGGAAGGAAAGTCTCTTTGTTCTGGGCACACAGCTCAAACGGTGTGCCTTTAGCAAGTCATCTTTGTGTTTCTATACAAATAATTTAGAAACTCTTACCATTTTTGAAACCAAGTTGCACTGCCTGCAATTTTTTTGCTGCTGTATGGAAAAGCACGGCTCTGACCTTTTGAAGAGTTTGTAAGTCAAGCATTTTAAACTTACAAAACATGTGGTCTCTTTCTATATTAAGGGAAGTGAATTTTTTTGGAAAGAACTTAGAAGGGGATATTTTAAAGGTCTAACAGCCTTTATTTCCACGCTTTACTTTGCTGCATGTTTTCTGATTTTAAATCTCTGCTGGGGCTCTCTCACCAAATAGTACCTGTCCCTAAACCTGGAACTAAGTATGCAGGGAATTCTCATTTTATTCTTTACCCAAATTTACTGCTTTTATTATATACTTGTTGTTATTTACTGTGCCGTTTTAAACTGTTTTTAGCTTATTTATTATATTGTGAGCATTGCCTTGTGACATATATGTGGAAGGTGATGTTGTTGTGGTGATTTATTTTAATGCATGCATTTGACCCCTCTCCCCCCAATTCTTGTCTATTTCATTGTACGTTAGATCTACTGGGTTGTAGACAATGTTAATTCCACTCAGAGTAGTCCGACTGAAATTAATGACCATATTAGGAGTACGGAGAGCTAAAGAAAAGAAATTAATCAACACGACTAACTTAGATGCAGTAATTTCAATGGCTCTGCTCTGAGTAGAATTTCGTTGGATATGGACTATTGCAGTTCATACTGGGAGCTTTGTTTAGGGGGTGGAAAACAATTACCACACATACACACAAAAAATCAGGGGTGACTTGATGCATCATCAGCCTCGAGCATTTTGCCTCCTCTCCCCCAGGGACCACCAAATTTGGTGACAGAGGCAAAAATAAAACCAATTTCAAGCAGAAACAGAGTTGGTGTTGGACAAAACCAAATGCCCTGATGAGGATAGAGTCCTCAATTACTTGATGAGGAACAAGGGATGGTTAATGTTGTCCTTGGGGAAAGAAGGAAGGTGTGTGTGTGTGTGTGCAGAAACTAGCTGTTGAAGAAAACAAGACGTCGGCCTCAATTTAGGGATAAATATCTGCCAATACCACCTTATTTCAAAGCAATATTGCTAGACCACCCAAGTGCACTCCCACAGCACTCTGCCCTAGGCAGATTTCAGACAAGCATAGCTTGTACTCTGCATTCCATGAGCATATTTCTAGATAAGGAATTAACCAGCGGCATTTCCTAGAGAGAGAAAACAAGCAGCTGTCAGCAGCACTGCAGCTTCGAGGGTTACAGGTTTATCAGAACTTCTTATTCTTCTTGTCGTGTACACATTTAAACATCTCCTTCCCATAGACACTTGTGAGTATTTCAAGTTAGATTTGAGGTCTTGGAGGCTTTCGTAATAATAATAATAATAATAATAATAATAATAATAATAATAATAATAATAATTTATTATTTATATCCTGCCCATCTGGCTGGGTCTCCCCAGCCACCCTGGGTGGCTTCCAACAAAATATTAAAATACAGTGGTCTGTTAAACATTAAAAGCTTCCCTAGACAGGGCTGCCTTCAGATGTCTTCTAAAAGACAGATCGTTGTTTATTTCCTTGACATCTGGTGGGAGGGCGTTCCACAGGGCGGGCGCCACCACTGAGAAGGCCCTCTGCCTGGTTCCCTGTAACTTCGCTTCTCGCACGGAGGGAACCTCCAGAAGGCACTCGGATCTGGACCTCAGTGTCCAGGCAGAACGATGGGGGTGGAGACACTCCTTCAGGTCTACTGGACCGAGGCCATTTAGGGCTTTAAAGGTCAGCACCAACACTTTGAATTGTGCTAAGAAACGTACTGGGAACCCATGCAGATCTTTCAAGAAGCTTTAGCTTCTATGCAAAAATCTCTACCTGCAAAAAATGTAAGGATTACAATTTCAATTCAGTACAAGAAAGTACTTATTGAAGGAGCCCATAGTTAAACGATGGAACTCACTCCGACAAGAGGCAATGGTGACCACTGGCCTAGATAACCTTAAAATAGGATTAGACAAATCCTCTTTTACGGCTTTTTGATGATTACAAGCCATGATAGCTATGATCTGCCTTCAATGTTGGAGGCAGCAAAGCTTCTAGATGCCAGTTGCTAGAAACCAGGAGAGAGGAGAGGGCTGCTCCCTGCTGGTTTCCTACAGAGGCATTTGAGTGGAAAAAGTGAGGGCAGGATGCTGGACTAGTTGGGCCATTGACCTAATCCAGCAGGCTCTTCTCATGTTCTTATAACTGAGGCCCCACCTCCAAACAGCTTTTCTTTCAACCCAAATCACTGACCAGAGATCCGTCAGTTCAAGAATCCCAGAACCATACAATCCATCTTCATAGTGTACCACCTTGGGTGGCAGGAAGGTGAGTAACTCAGCTTTATAATTAAATAATAATAATACTTTAATAATAATAATTTCTTATTTATACACCGCCCATCTGGCTGGGTTTGCCCAGCCACTCTGGGAGGCTTCCAACGGAATATTAAAATACAGTAGTCCATCCAGCATTAAAAGCTTCCCTAAATAGGGCTGCCTTCAGATGTCTTCTAAAGGTCTGGTAGTTGTTTTTCTCTTGGACATCTAATAGTAATAATTTAAATGAGTAAATATCCATGTTTGCCATATATAGACTTACTCTAAATTATGTCTTGATTCCCCAAATGGGCACCTGCTTAATATGGGCCTTTCTCAACATGTCCTTTCAGATTCACCTCCCGTGCCAAAACATGTCTTGCTGCATCCCATCTTGTGGCCCATCCTGCGCCATCCCATCTTGCGCCTCAAAACCTGTCATTGGTCTCGGACGGTGTGGTGTCGGCTCTGGATATGGGGGCATTGGCTATGGAAGCCTTGGAGGCGGTGGCGCAGTCTCAGCCAGCAGCCTCGGGGTGCTGTCTGGAGTCCACCCCTCGTGCGTCAACCAAATCCCACCATCTGAAGTGGTGATCCAACCACCTCAGGTCGTTCTGACCATCCCTGGACCCATCCTGTCTGCCAGCTGTGAGCCCTTGGCAGTCGGAGGCTACTCACCATGTGCTTCTGGAGGTTATGGAGGTTACGGAGGTTACGGATTAGGTTACGGAGGGGGCTATGGACGCCTTGGAAGCATCTGTGGACCAAGACGTAGACAAAGCATCTGCAAGTACCCCTGCTAAACCCAAGCTCAGCCATGATGGTCTGAACAACCAGGAACTGTCAAGACAAAGAAGAATCCATGCCTGAATCCATAGTGTTTCAGGTGTTGTGCATACCTGGCTGAGGTTCAAGGTGTTCTTCACCTGTGAGAACCAAGCCCAGGTATCTGTCTCTTGCTCTCTGCTGTTTCATCCTGTAACACAGTGGTGGATAACCTTGCTGCTTCTTTCAGTGTGGGGGCTGCATTCAGGGTGGGAGGGCTCCATGCCCATGGTGGTTGTGGCAACACCCCTGCTTACACATAGATACATTCATTGACACACACAGGATACAAACATACACAGGACACACAAACATGGGGCACACAGAGTGACCTAGCTCCAGCGTCCAAATGTTTGTGTTTGCTGTCACCACCAAAATTTGTGGAATCCTGGGGACAGGGGTTACAGCTTGTCCTTGAACGGGTGTCTGCCACCCCCGCTAGAATATGTTTGTACAACTTGTTTGCACTCACTAGAGCCAGAGGATCAAAGCACAGCACATCAATTTATTTCTCCTTCTGCTTGATCACTGTTCTTGTTCTTGTTGTATAAATTACTGTTGGAACATGTATCCTTTTGATTTCCCTATTTACTATTAAAGCTTTTGCAGCATCATCATAATCGCTCCTGTATCTTTTTTTAAAAAAAGAACAATGATTCACTCAACTCCACCAAAAACAATAATGGGGTGGAGGGAAGAGTAGGAGAGAAACAAAGAAAATCAGGTGTCTGGTCCACGATGTGGGATTTCAAAATAGAAGTGTCCCATTGCCACAAAGGAGTGCAGAAATACCCAATTCTGCCAACGTTCATGTGGAAAGGTTCTAAAGCCATAGAGCTTCCTTGGACTGGAGCAACACATAGTGGAGTTCAGAAATCCTGGCAAATGGTCAGGACACATGCAGGGGGCCTCCTCATTCGCCAGGAAGAATGATCTGATACCTCTGTTACTCAAACTGTGAGCAGTGCCCTGTCAAGTAGATCTGCCCCAAATCGCAAGGCTCACATGAAGAGCAGTGGCCAAATAGAAGGTAGAGAACCACAAATACTATTGACCGACCCAATCTGATGCTTCCAAACATGCTTGCAGATCAGAATGCAACTCCTAGTCAGCGTGCACATCCTTTGGCTTCTGCAACACAGAAAGTGCTCACAAATTGCATATAGTTTGGTAAATATGGAAAGAAAGTAGGTATTTTACCATATGAAGTATAGTGAAAAGATTTGGAGATGTTTATGTTATGTAAAAGGTGGGTACCCCAGTCAGTGTGGTGTAGTGGTTAAGTGCGTTGGACTCGTAATCTGGGTAACTGGGTTCGCTTCCCCGCTCCTCCACATGCAGCTGCTGGGTGACCTTGGGCTACTCATGCTTCTCTGAAGTCTCTCAGCCTCGCTCACCTCACAGAGTGTTTCTTGTGGGGGAGGAAGGGAAAGGAGAATGTTAGCCACTTTCAGACTCCCTGAGGTGGTGATAAAGTGGGATATCAAATCCAAACTCTTCTTCTTCTTCAAGCTTTTTAAGTGTGGAGTTTCTGTACATTCTTTCAAAAACTCCACAGGAAAAGCTGGACCAATAATTGGAGTGCCAGTAAAACTGAAATAGAACAATTAAAGGCAGTAGAGACCATCCCTACCCATGAGCCTCGTTCCACTTCCCTCTTGCATGTGGGTGTTGCTAAACTTCTCTGCATGAGGCGTGGCACTCACCCACTGAAGACGGAAAACAGAAGGAATTATAATGAAAGTTAAACTAGGAAATTCAACCCCATGAACAGCATTGGTGGCCACCAACCTGGGTGGCTTTAAAAGAAGATTAGATGGCTAATAGGCATGACCGCTATGATCTGCATCCATTGGAGGCCGTGTGGATTCATAGAATCAAAGAACTGTAGAGTTGGAAGGGACCCTGAAGACATCTAGCCCAGCTCTCCGAAAAGCAGGAATATGCAGCTGTCCCATAAGGGGATCGAACCTGCAACTCACCAGCTCCATGCTCAGACCAGCTGAGCTATCCAAGTGGTCAGCAATTGTGAGAGAGGAGAGTGCTGTTGAGCTCAGATCTTGTTTGCAGCTCTCCCATTGAGGTATCTGGAGGCTACAGCCCATGTGCTTCTGGATATTCTGGCTACGGAGGGTACCTTGGTGGGAGGTACAAAAGCATTTGCCAGCCAAAACATAGGTTCAGCTTCTGCGGTCCCTTTGTTAAGCCCGGAAAGACTAGACCCAGCTATGTTTTGACAATCATGATATGAACACCTGATGGAGCTTACGGACCTGTCCTTCAGAAATGCTGAGCACCTGAGCTTCTGACTGAAGACTGTCAAAGCTGAGGGTCCTCAACACCAGTGAAGACCTGATGGATCTATGATTTACTCTATGTCAAGTTTAGCCAACAGGGTAGACTACAGCTCCCATCACCCCTGAGCACTGGCTCTGCTGGCTTGGACTGATGGGAGCTGTAATCCAACAATATTTGGAGGGGAGGAAGAATGACCTTGGTCATTCATATCCTACGGAGCGGGGTCTTACGGATGGTACCTTGGTGGGAGCTACAAAAGCATCTGCTAGTCAAAACAAAAACCTGGTTGGCTTCTGTGATATGCTGGATTAGGTGGGCCACTGGTTTGATCCAGCCGACACTTCTTAAATTTATTTGCTGTGTACTACCTCTACTGTTGGAAGCAGTATCTCTCTGAATAACAATTTCTGGGGAATATGGAAAGAAAGATTTGCTGCTGCGTTCAGGTCCTACTTGTGGGCTCTGCATTGGCATCTGAGTGGCCACTGTGAAAACAGGAAACTGGACTGGAAAGGCCATTGGCCTGATGCAGCAACAGAGCATTTCCTGTGTTCCTATTATAGCTAAGTTCAACTGTCACTCTCAGAAGCAGTGGCCAATCAGAGTTGGCAGTACTGGACTGGATGGACCAATCACCAGTCAAAGGCAGCTTCCTATATTCCTGTTTCAAGAGCTCACAGCTTAGGAGTAGAACACATTTTTTTGCATGTAGGTGATCTCTGGTCCAACCCCTGGGATCTCTGGTTCAAAAAAAGAAGAAAAGGATTTTAAGTAATGGGAAAGAAAAAGACACCCAGTCCAATTAAGCAGAACTGGACTAGAATGGCTCAGACCTGGAATTATTAAATTCTAGTTCTGACTTCTATAAACTGGAAGCTGAGACAGTTAAGATGAAAGGCTTGTTCACATGTTACATTGAACACAGATACAAGCTGTCTCTACATGTGTACAATAGTGTGAAAGAGTGTAACTTGTTGAACAGCTCAATTAATTGTGTGTGCAGAGACTGTGCACCTATTGCATATTGCATGTGAATAACCTATGAATGTACAGCTCCTCTTGGTGCTTACTTGTTTAGTCGTTTAGTCATGTTCATGATCCCATGGACCAGAGCACGTCTTCCACTGCCTCCCGCAGCTTGGTCAAACTCATGTTCGCAGCATACAGAGGTGCACAAATTGTACACTTGTTGGAGGTTACATGTGAGTAACATAGAAGGGTGAAACTCAACTAGCTGTGTACAGAGGTACACTAGTTGAACGCAAACAGCATTGTTTATCTTTCTATAAGCCAGTCTGAGGTGGTGGTGTTGTTGTTTTTGCAGTCAAACGTTGTACACATTTTATTCAACAAAATAATAAATAAGATAATAGCAGACAGGTGTACAGCTCACCTAGTTGGGTACAGAGGTTCACAGCCCTCGCTGAGTGCAAAGTGTAACTACTAAGATGTAAAACCTGTACTCAAGTATCGTAAGTGTTCCTCAAGTTGAATGTGCACCTTCTGCTCCAGGTGAGATGCCTCTGTTGTTCCAGGGAAGCAGCCGAGCAAGTTTAAGGATGTGTGGGCTGTGGAGAATAGCTTGTGTGGGCTGGAGGAGCACTTTGTTTAACTTGAGTGAATTAAGGAAAAAAAGAAACGTCTTTCTTGAAAGTCTGCTGAAGGATTAAATGATCTGGAAAGGTAATGTGTAACATGCTCAGGGATTAGGACGTGGGAAGAGGAGAAGGGCAGAAATGGAATCCAGAGTCCTCTTCAGGCAACTGTTAGGATAGGAATGCGGAACATGGGCCTTTTCATTGGCTAATGGTAGAGGCATGCAGTAGTGGATTGGCCAGGGCTGGTGTAAGCAAATATTAGGAGTCTCTGTTTTTTTTACTTGCCTGATCGAGAAGGCAGAAACTCCACCCATCTCCAGCCCTTGGTTGCAGTGACCTTTTAAGGATATTCAGTCAATGGAGGGGTTTTGTGCTACCTGCCAATCCTAGGGGGTTGTTGTTGAGTATCACCACAATGCATGTAGAGCCAAGAGAGTCTTCAGAAGGCTCAGATTCTAACTCCATTTTTTCCTTACACCAGCAGCTCGTTCCTTCAAGGGCTTGACTACTGCAATTCATTCTAAGTGGGGACAACCCCTGGAGGCTACATGGAGCTTTAAAATTACAGTACCTAAACCCCGGGTGGCGCTGTGCGTTCTACCACAGAGCCTAGGACTTGCTGATCAGAAGGTCAGCGGTTCGAATCCCCGTGACGGGGTGAGCTTCCGTTGCTCGGTCCCTGCTCCTGCCAACCTAGCAGTTTGAAAGCACACCAGTGCAAGTAGATAAATAGGTACCGTTCCGGCGGGAAGGTAAAAGGCGTTTCCGTGCGCTGCTCTGGTTCACCAGAAGTGGCTTAGTCATGCTGGCCACATGACCCGGAAGCTGTACGCCAGCTCCCTCAGCCAATAAAGTGAGATGAGCGCTGCAACCCCAGAGTTGGCCACGACTGGACCTAATGGTCAGGGGTCCCTTTACCTTTACCTTAAACCACCCCTCTCACCCCCCAGGAAAGAGAAAGCATTCCAGGACAACAAAGACTGTGCTGCAACAAAAGCTTTAATGGAGCAGGGGAAAGAGCGATATGGGGAGAGGAGATGTTTGTATTACAACAGCATCGAATATAGTTTTACATGACACAACTAGCATGTGGTGAAGTATATTCTGTCCTGCCTTCCTTTAGAGGGAAGGTTTCCTGCAACTAGCACAAAAAAGCAAGCAGAGGGGGTGGAAAATAAATACCAGAGACAATGCAACGTATCTCAGTAAAAGTGCAATGTGTGAATGTCATGGTACAGATTTCAGAGGCACGGAGCAACTCAAGGCTTCTGCTTGAAACTGCAGCAGCTCAGCACTTGTGAAAGCTCAAGTCCTTAAATTCAGTTGCCGGTTTCGGTCACGGTTGTCAGATTTCCAGGTTGCCCCAGATCCCGATGGATAATCTACTTGATCTTAGCAGGGATACCCGCAGATGCTTTGCCTGCGCTTTGACCCATAGCAGGATTTGCCCAGGTACCCACCTACAGAGCCCCCCAGTCCGTAGCGGGAGGAACCGTAGCCGTAGCCTCCGGAACCACCATACCCATATCCGCCGCCATAGCCACCGCCATACCCATAGCCGCTAGCACATGGGGAATAGCCTCCGATGGCCAACGGCTGGCAGCTGGAGGACAGGATGGGTCCTGGGATGGTCACCACAATTGGAGGTGGCTGGACCGTCACTTCGGACGGTGGGATCTGGCTCATACAGGACTGGGGGACACCGGGGACGACGCCAAGGCTGCCGGATGACATGGCGCCGCCGCCGCCATAGCTGACGATGCCACCGCTGATGCCACCGCCGACGCCACCGCCGATGCTACCGATGCCGCCGCCGATGCCACCGCCGATGCTACCGCCGATGCCACATTGTCCAATTCCATGGGAAGGCCTGCTACATGGGATGGAGCACGATGACTGAGAGAAGAAAGACATGTCTGAAGAATATAGGTGAGCCTGGGGAACAACAGCAAGGAGAAAAGCAATTCATTAATTCGGAAGGAGGTGCAGAAAGGCCACGTAGCGTGGGGCATGGCAGGTTGAATCCACCACTTTTAAGTTTCTCACTTTTCCAATATAAATTCTAGTCCTCCCCAATTTCGCTGAAAGTTGTAGGTTATTTATTTATTTATTTATTTATTTATTTATTTATTTATTTATGGCTGGCAAATCTTTAGCCTGACCCAACAAGGCAATTATTATGTTATCCACTCTTCTAGTATGGAAATTACATCCTACATTAACTGCTATGACAATTTATCTCTACACAGCGATGTTATCTCGGAAAAATAAACAAGAGTATTAAATATATATATATATATATATTAATCATCAAAGCAACGATCTTTGGTTTCGAAAGCTTAGGAGGTGAGCCAGAATAGTTAATGAGTAAGCACACACAATCTTAATTGTGAGACCTCAAGGGCAAAATTCTTAACTGATGTAAAACAACAGGCTGGTATGGAACATCTATTCACTGACACCAGGCGTGGCTTTGAGATTCTTTGTCAAGAGATGGTAACACAGGAGCAAATTAACTCTCTCTCTCTCTCTCTCTCTCACACACACACACACACACACACACACACACACACACACGAGAGAGAGAGAGAGAGAGAGATCGTTCAAGTTCAAACTCCTCACTAGGCCAGATTTAATTTTTGAATAAAGTTTTGTTGTTGTTCATCTCCAACCCACAAGAAATCTACAAACCTCCCAATAAAAAAAGCAACAAATCACAACCACCTGATTTATTTATTTTTTTAAAAAAATTGAAACAATTTGGGATTCTTGTTATGGGGATAAGGAATGAGTTATGCCCATTGAGTCTCCCCTGAGTAGTATTAATGTTGCATACAGCCCATTGGGTCTATCTTAGCATAGTTTCTTCCAGTTGATTGACTGACTATGTTCCAAGGGCTCGGCATCTGTCATCTGAGAACTCTTTGAACTGGGGTGGGGTGAGTGGATTTCTTCTGGGACCTTCAACAGGCTCTATCGCTCAACTAAAAGCTATCCCTTAACTTATTACTGGACTGCAGGCATGGAGAACTTGTGGCCCTCCATATGTTGGTCTCTGACTCCCATCCTTCCTGTCAATTGTCCATATGTTGGCTGGGGGCTGTTTGGAGTTCTAGTCTAACAATATCTGGAGGGCTACAGCTTCCTCATCCCTGGCATATGGACTCTCTCTCTCTCTCCCCCCTCTCCCTCTCTCTCCTTTCTATCTTTCTATCTATATCTATCATCTATGTATCTAGCATCTATCTATCTATATTCTGAACTGAGCAAAGCTATTTTTCCCTCTCTCATAATTCTTTGCAGGTTCTCGCCCCACCAGGAACCTTCAAATCCCTCTCAGAACTTCACTTCAAGCAACATTCAGTGGCAGCTTAAGAACCTAAGAAGAACTCTGCTGATGGATCAGGCCAAAGGCCCATCTAGGCCAGCTTCCTGCCCTCACATTGACCACCCAGAATGCAACCGCCCTCTCCCCACTCACGGTCCCCAGAAATTGCTTTTCAGAGGCATATTCCCACCAACAGTAGAGGTAGAACATTGCCGCCATGGCTGGTAGCTGCTGATAGCTACATTCTCCATGGATTTACCTAATCCAAAAAGAACATAAGGACAGCCCTGGTGGATCTACCCTGGCATCCTGTTCTCACAGTGGCCAACCAAGGTCCCAGGGAGAAGTCCACAAGCAGCACCTGCGTGCAAGAGCAGCTCTCCCCATTTGCCTTTCCAAGCACTCAGAGGCTTGCTTCCTCTGAGGCAGAACTTGAGAGAGACAGAGAGAGACAGATGGGGAGACTCTCAAGAATGTTCCTCTTACCTGGTTCTCTAGAGTGCAGAAATGAAGAGATGCGCTTGAGAGTTGCTGCTGAAGAGACTGTGGAGACGCCTGGCCTTTTATACCTTTTTTCCAAGGCGCAGGCCACAGGATGAGAGGCGTACCGCCTTCCACTTTGAGATTTAATTATTTCTCAACAAGCATTTGATCTATTATCTCTATCTTTGCCCCAATTAATTGGACATATTTATTTTTTGCTTATTATGAAGTATGAGTCGTTCGCCTTCCTGGTATATCATAATCTCTCTCTCTCGCTCTTCTTAAACTCCACCCTACATTTTATTTGTCATTTGCCCTTGGTAAAATTCCCATGACTAAAAAACAAAACAAAAACCCTAGTAAATAGGGCAGCAGTGTATCCCCACCCTTGTTGAGAGAGAGGCAAGTTGAATCAACTTGGTGGCATCTATCTGAACTGGATCTAAAACACATGTCCAAGCGAGAATGTCAACACCAGATTATGTCTTAGGCAACCATTTCTTCATTGGGCTAACTTCATATTCAGCAGGAAAGTGATGGACAATAGGAGTTTCCTCACCTCCCAGACCCATCACTGGCAGAGGAGAGACGGAGAAGAAATTAGATTCATCTCTCAGTTAATGGTAAACCAACCTAATCCACACTTTCCAAAAACAGTGTATGAACCAAGACACAGATGTCCTTTGAAACAGTCATTGACTGTTAACAAGATTTGATTCCATTAGAAACTTGCATTTCTTTAGGTTTTGCAATGCAAGTCCACAGCCAAGTAGGTAAAGGTAAAGGTACCCCTGCCCGTACGGGCCAGTCTTGACAGACTCTAGGGTTGTGCGCCCATCTCACTTAAGAGGCCGGGGGCCAGCGCTGTCCGGAGACACTTCCGGGTCACGTTGCCAGCGTGACAAGCTGCATCTGGCGAGCCAGCGCCGCACACGGAAACACCGTTTACCTTCCCGCCAGTAAGCGGTCCCTATTTATCTACTGGCACCTGGGGGTGCTTTCGAACTGCTAGGTTGGCAGGCGCTGGGACTGATCAACGGGAGCGCACCCCGCTGCAGGGATTCGAACTGCTGACCATGCGATCGGCAAGTCCTAGTCGCTGCGGTTTTACCCACAGCGCCACCCGCGTCCACCAAAATGCATATATCTGCGGAAACTGTGAAAATAGGAAGCATGTATCCAGTGGAGTGAGCGTACACTAATGCACTATGGCTGAGAAATTCACTTTGCAAATAATATATACATATTAGGGGAAAGTGCCCAATCAATGTGTGTATTATGAGAAATGTGCAGAAAAAATATTGCTGATGAACTTTCACAAGAACTTTTAAAAGGAAAAAAAATTAATTGCAAACCAATGCAGAAATGTGGAGAATTGAACTTAAGGCTAGGAAAGATGAAAAACGAAGAGAAAGCAAAATTGACTGATTTGCCCATCCCTAAAGCAGCTCCTTGGGCAGAGCAGCTGTTACTAGCAACAAAACTGCCAACAAAGTTAAGGTGCAGTCTTAAGTATGGAAAGCCAATTTAATTTACACTGGTTTAAGCTGAGCTGCTATAAAGTATGCTAGATACAAACTCCATTTAGGTATGGGGATATTGCTGACTGAGCTGGCCTAAGCCTGGCAGAGGGGAAGCAAGCCTTCAAAATAGATTATGGTTCACACCATTTTTGCTATGTATGTTGGAATTCGAGTCCAGTTACAGTTGTCAAGATACAGTGCTGTTCATACCACTTGGGTTACAGACCCGGGCAAAAGTATTATCAAAGCACTTCTGACTCCCATACTGCAGATTGCCCACCTATATCTTAGGAAAGTCTTCCCTAATCTGGACTTTAGATGTTGTTGAACTCACGGTGCCCATCAGCCTTCACTTGCATGGTCAATGGTGATGGAAAGGTGTGGTCCAGTAACATTTGAAGGACCACAGTTTCCCCATCCCTAACATGGCCAATATGGAAGAAGACAGGCCAGTGTTCTGGTGTGATATAAGACACCTTCTTTTGCTTAATAGGGAGATATATAAATTCAATAAATGAAAATGAAATGAGATAGCTAAGTGGTAGAGAAAGAGCTTTGTACTCAGTCGTCCTTGATTTCAATCCCCAGCACCTCTGGGTAGGTGCTGGAATGACCCCTTCTCAAAACCTTGGAGACCCTCTGCCAGTCAGTGTATACGAAGGTAGATCTGAGTTGTCATTAGGCAGATTCTTATGTTTCTGTTGAAACCAGCCCTAGGTAAGCAGGAGAACAGCCACAGCCAATATCATCAGTGGTCAGGGAGACTGTGAGTTGTAGACTGTGGAAGGCATCAAGCTGGGGAAGGTCAGTCTAGAGTGGGAAGCCTTTGACCCTCCAGATGTTTTTGGAGTCCACCATCCTTGACGATTGGCCATGCTGATCATCTGAGCCTGACAGAGTCTAACAACACCTGGAAGGTCATGAGTACCGGGATCTTCCTTGAGCAGGGGAACAAACATCACTCAGTGACAGAACACCTCTTTGGCATGCAGGATGTCCCAAATTCAACCATCAGCACCTCCAGCTAGGGCAAAGGTAAACTCCCTGCCTGAAACCTCAGAGAGCCACTCCGTATCAGTGTGGACATTGCTGAGCAAGATAGAGCAAAGATGCACTATTTGGCCTTTGTTCAATGATCAGGGAGAGCAGGACTCTAACAGTGCTTGAAGGGCACCAAGGTGGCAACCACTGAACTATTTATATATATTTTTAGAATATGAGAAGGGAAACTGAGCAAGGGCACTGTCAAATAACTGGCTCATTGTAAAAGCATTGCCAAGGTTTCGACTATCCATGCCATAGCCTCCCCATAGGTAAGCATGGCTGGCTGGAGGTCTCACACTGACATCTTGTGTGTTTACATAGTTGATATTAGGGAGCTATACCTTGACAAAATGATCATGTTTAAGTTGTCCACTAACAACCCTTCTGTGTTGGTTTAAATCAGGCATAGGCAAACTTGGCCCTCCAGATCTTTTGGGGCTACAATTCCCATGATTCCTGACCACTGGTCCTGTTATCTAGGGAAGATGGGAGTTGTAGTCCCAAAAATATCTGGAGGGCCAAGTTTGCCTTTGCCTGGTTTAAATCCCTGGAAAGAGGCAGATCCCAACTGTTCCCTTGTCATCCTTTCAGAGATGGACCTTTGGGGCTCTTTCCAATGGAAGGTGATATCTAAGTGGGCAGTGGTGAACAGCATGGCAGTTAGGTCTAAAAGGGTCAGAGAAGGACATGGTTTCAACGACTGACCTATACTATTAGAAACAACATTTAAAAAAAATAAAAAATAAAATCTGATCTTATGGAGAGAAGCACTTCTTGCTCAAATCTTTTGGTCACCCATGAAACGTATCATAAAACCCAATGGGCCGGTCATACCTGATCAGCCTCTGCTGCATATCACTGTATGCAGGTCAGTTGTGTCAGAAGTTATGGAGGTGAGGAAACCGACACGGAGCTGTTTTCGAAAACAGGAGCCCTTAATTCGTGGAGTTCTTCGTTCCACCCAACGCCATGTGGGAAAAAGTCATTATCAGCCCACAAAAACCACTGGACTACCACCTGTTTACAACACAGGCCGCTTCTACAAAAGTTTCTAGAAGCGTTTCCTAACTCTCTTTGAATTTAATTCAAATCTCTTTGGATTCCACCGCAGTGAATTATTTGCTGCGATCGTGAGATAGATCTGGAATGTCTTAAGCAGGCATTCCCCCCCCCCCCTCGTCAAAGAAAATTTTATTGCCATTCATTAGTGGGGTGTTGAATTTAAAATCATTCCATTAGAAGTAATCATAATATTGCAGGCATGGAAAGAAGAAAAGAACTGCCATCCGACTAATTAAAGGGTTTGCAAAGCCGTCTGAAATCCTTTCGGTAACAGGAGGCTGAAAAATTGCAGCCTCCGCCCCACCTCTGGCTGTTGTTCCCATTAATATCTTGGAATCATCCAAGGCTCAGCAAGATGAAGTCATAAAGGGAGTTTGTTGGCAGGAGGGGGGAAAATATTGTGAAACGTTGTGCAGTGAACCCAGAAATGAGGCATTGCAACATTAAGACATTCATTTTTGAGGAAGTTGACAAACATGAAAGGACTCCGAAGAATTGGTAGGTAGACACAGGGCTTTTTCAGGCCGGAACTCACGAGAAATCGGTTCCAGCACCTCTCAGGTGGGTGTCATTATAAGAGGACAAGGGTGAGTTCCTGCACTTCTTTTTCTAGAAAAATAGCACTGGGTACACAGATACCCTGTCCAGTGGTACCTGAATTAAGTACTTAATTCATTCTGGAGGTCTGTTCTTAACCTGAAACTGTTCTTAACCTGAAGCACCACTTTAGCTAATGGGGCCTCCTGCTGCTGCCACGCCTCAGGAGCCCGATTTCTGTTCGTATCCTGAAGCAAAGTTCTTAACCTGAAGCACTATTTCTGGGTTAGCAGAGTCTGTAACCTGAAGTGTATGTAACCTGAAGTGTATGTAACCCGAGGTACCACTGTATATTTTCACGTGATATAGTAAGGGTGCAGGAACCTTACAACTCCCATCAACCCTGACCTTTGACTGTGGCTGATGAAAGTCATAGTTCAGCAACTTATAGAGGGCCAAAACTTCTCCACATATGCTTCATTTCTATGTCTTCCTAACTTTAAAAAAGTATTTATACCCCACCATATAAAAAAAAGCAAACAAATGCTCAGGAGTTCTTCATGACTTTCATAGGTTCTCTAAGAACCTTTTAAAAAGAGTAGAGTATAAATACAGTCAAAATAAGGAGTGAGGACCCCTGATGTTCATCAACATCTGGAGGGCCACAAGTTCCCATCCTTGTTTTATACCTCTGGAAGTGCATTTAATATGTGATCCCTGTTTGGTTGGGACATGAATCTACAGGGATGATATGCCATAGGGTAGGATCCGGAGTTAGTCCTACTCAGAATAGACCTTTTCAAATCAATGGACATGATTAAATCAAACCCATTGGTTTCAGTGGGTATACTCTGAGTATGACTTGGTTGGATACAACCCTTGGTTTGGAAATGGAGCTTTCTAAAAGTGTACCTGAAGTCTATACAATCAACACAAAACTCAAAAAAAATCTGTGTATTCCCTGCCCATGGATTCAGATTCAAGCTGAATTTTTTCGACTTGTTGATTTCCCATTTAGGAGGACAGTTGGGTTGAAACACATCTTCACTATGGAAGATATTTGTATATTGTAAGCTGGATATACCCACCCACCTTAGGTTGGATGGACCATTTGGTCTAAAATTATCTGAATTGTTTTGAATGCATAGTGAATTTTATGTGATTGTGAATGGCGATGCAACATTTGACAGTTCTTGGCTATGCTATTTATTTTATGAAACAGTAGTTTTTAAATTGTGAGTTTAGTGCATGTAAAATATTTGCACTAAATTTAGAGCCAATCAACACAACTTAGATCCTCTTCATTTTACATGTTGGTAGAGGATCCCTATTAAAGAATTCCACACATACTAATGGATCCCTTTGAAATGATCTAAATCCAAGTGTTCATACTAAGGGCCAGCAAGTGTAAATTACTAAGATTTATAATAGCTCTGGTCTGCTATGACAGTGATACATTACTCCAGTGTATTAGTAGTAATTGTTGATTTGTTGTATATACACTGTAATGTCTTGGAGATATTTATACAAATAAAAGCAACAATCTTGAAGACTTGCTTTGTGGATCTAACATTCAACACTTACCATGATCACATCACCACATCTTTTTAAAATATTTATATAGTTTACAGAGAAACACACTAACCTTCTTTGTCCCTCCTGGAAAGAAGCCAAGTCTTAAAAAGGGATTGGGGGTGCTTAAAATCTGCTCTTGGTAAAATAGTTTCTAACAGTATGAAATATGAAAGAGAGGGAGAGGGAGAAACAGAGACAGAGACAGAGAAAATCAAGCAAACAGAAGGACAAGTCTTGCTGAAGAAAAATCAGCATGGCTTCTGCCAACGTGAGTCCTATCTCATAAATGTTTCTGAATTCTTTGAGAATGTTAAGAAACATGTGGATGGGGGTGATCCTGAAGATACTGTGTCCTTAGACTGTGTGCTTTTGACAAGAACCTCCCCCCTCAGTAAATGTAGCAGTCATGGAATGAGAGGACATGCTGTCTTATGGTAAAAATAATGGGAAGCAGAGAGATTAGAAATAAATGGACAGTGCCAGAAAGTGGAATCCCCAAAGGTTCTATGGGGTGCCTCAATGATGATGATGATGATTGAAACTGACCCCTAAGGAAGGACTGGGACCACTGTAGGTGAGGGTATTTCTGAAGCACCTTCCCAATGGGTGGTTGCTGGCATCAGGTCTACCAGAGTGACCAAAGTCTAAGGTGGCTTGAAATGGGTCTAGATAATCCATTTCATCCAAGATTCCCTGAAACTGAGGTCCCTCCACAGATTCCAACTGTTCCACTTAATCTGTTTGATTTCTTACAATATGTCATTTTAGTTAAAAATGATACCTTCCCTGAATACAATCTGTACATGGTGCCAGAGACCGAACCTCGAATATTCTGAATGGAAACCGTATGTGCTCTACTCCTGAGCAGTGTGCTCCCCTCTTCCAATTAATATATGCAAATAAACACGAGAAGTTTCCTCACGCTACGCCAGACCATCAGTGAGCTATTTCAACTGCCACCAGCTATTTGAGTTGTTATTGGCATAAGAGCTATTTGAGTTCTTAGCCTCGGGCAGCAAAATGTCTTGTGCTGCTTCTGAATCTATGAACAGGATAGTGCAAAAATTACCACTACCCCTAATTCCATGCATGGAAGGTGGCTGGATTGGAAGCTGAAACTTATTTTATCCCATGCAATGTGAAAACAATGTTTCTAGCAACAGGTGCCTAGCATGCTAGTTTCCAGCCCTGGAAGGCAGCACCATAGTTTAACAGGTGCAGAACAGGTCTGTAGCATACATAGCTCTGGTTTCCAACACAAGGGGTCTCAGGGGGCTCAAGAGGAAAGGTTGGGAGTGGGGGACTGCCACCGCTGCCCTCCAGTATAATTTGCCTCAGGCAATTATCTCATTTGGTCTCATGATAGGTACAGTCCTGCTTAGGTTGAGGTCAGGGCTGACTGGTGCCCTTTGCGTGTGGAGAGGTGGAAGGCAGGAACACTAGTAATAGGTGGCACCAGAGAGCCAACAATAGCTTTTAGCTTTGTCTCCATTCTCCTCCCTGCTTGAGACTAAGGAAGAGGAAGACTGGCAGGCAGGGCTAAGTAATCAATTGGTTCGAAGTAAAAAGACAGCATCTTAAAAAGCAGAGACACCACCATGCCGACAAAGGTCCATATAGTCAAAGCTCTGGTTTCCCCAGTAGTGATGTATGGAAGTGAGAGCTGGACCATAAAGAAGGCTAATCGCCGAAGAATTGATGCTTTTGAATTCTGGTGCTGGAGGAGACTTTGGAGAGTCCCATGGACTGCAAGAAGATAAAACCTTTCCATTCTGAAGGAAACCAGCCCTGAGTGCTCACTGGAAGGACAGATTCTGAAGCTGAGGCTCCAAGACTTTGGCCACCTCAAGAGAAGAGAAGACTCCCTGGAAAAGACCCTGATGTTTGGAAAGATGGAGATTTAGGGGCTGGGCAGGAATTTTCCCCATGTGGCAAATTGGCTCTGCCATTTGGGTTTTCGCCTACCTCATAGCAATCGTCACAACTTTGTAAGGCAGATAGTCACTGAGTAGGCCCAGTCTTGGTTGGAGGGGAGGTTGTATCCTCTGCCTGCCTCTGCACGGATAAGGGTATCCTGTTAAAAGCATGTGGCTCCTGTCCGATGCCCGGACAGGGGCAAGGACCATACCTCATCTCCAACGGGGACCAGTTGAGGGATGCTCTGATTTGACGTAGGTCATAGGGGGTCGCCCCCCCCCACTGGCTTGACCCTTAGTAACACTCCCAGTGGTCGGGCAGGAGTGACACACACAGTTGCTTACCACAATGCCTATGACCAAGTCTTCACATCTGTAACCAATAAAGTTGTGGCCTTATTTGATCCCGAACCAATATGTCATGTGTTGCCTGGTTACTTGCACCTTAGGAAACAGGGTTATTATAGGGCCTCAAAACACAAGAGAAGCCTGGAGGGCCACGTTTGCACACACCCTTCTCCTGAGGTTCCCTGCCCTGGCTCGCAGAAAAGCCCAACTGAAAACGCCTCACGGTTTTCAATAAGTGCAGGAACCCAGAAAGGTTGTAATGTGCAGATCACCAGTGATATGATTTTAGCTATTCATTCATTCATTAAATTTATATCCTGCCCTTCCTTCCAAAGGAGCCCAGAGTGTCAAGCAGTCAGTGATAAAACAATAAAAAATACATCTTATTCATGGCATGAAGAAAGGGGATCGAGAGAAAAAATGTCTCAGTTTCTCCTAACACTAGAACTTGTGAACATCCAATGAAGCTGAATGTTAATTGGGACAGGCAAAAGGGAGCACTTCTTCAAACGTCGCTTAGTTATACTGTGCAACTCACATCTGCTGGAGGCAGCGATGGTCACCAACCTAGAGGGCTTCAAAACAGCATTGGAACCATTCGTGATGGGCAAGGCAATGATTTGCTAGCCATGATGGCTATAGTTGCCTCCATGGTCAAAGGCATTAATGCTTCTGAATATGAGTTGCTGGAAATCACAGAAGGGGAGTAATAATAATAATAATTTATTATTTATACCCCGCCCATCTGGCTGGGTTTCCCCAGCCACTCTGGGCAGCTCCCAACAGAATATCAACAACACAATAAAACATCAAACAATAAATCCCTCCCTGAACAGGGCTGCCTTCAGATGTCTTCTAAAAGTCAGATAGTTGTTTATTTCCTTGACATCTGATGGGAGCGTGTTCCACAGGGAGGCTGTCCTCTGCCTGGTTCCCTGTAACTTCACTTCTCACAGTGAGGGAACTGGCAGAAGACCCTCAAAGCTGGACCTCAGTGTCTGGGCTGAACGATGGAGGTGGAGATGCTCCTTCAGGTATATTGGACTGAGTCTGAGTGTGTTCTTATGCTCAAATCCTGCTTGCAGGTTTCCCATAGAGGCATGGACCAGATGGGTCACTGGCCTAGGGCAGTAAGTTCTTCTTAAAAATGACATTAATATGGATGCAGACCGGGAAACACCTCTGCTCAAAGGTCTTGTTGGAAGAGGAAGGTCTTCAACAGGTGACAAAAATAACAACATGGAAGACACTTGTCTAATATTCAAGGGGAAGGACATCCAAAGGGTAGCTGCCAACACACGGAAGGCCCTGCTTTTACATTGTGTGTAACAGAACTCCTGATAAGAGATACTGCTGAAATCAAAAGAGAGAGAAATCTAATTCCAGTGACAGAATCTTGAGTTAGCCTCTGTGGGCTTGATAGGAGAGCTGAAAATAATGCCAATATATTTCACATCTGGCAACCCAAGCGTATACTCAATTCTGACCAAACTAAGCCACATAGAGCACAATATACAGCAGGAGGCTTTCGTTTGGTCAGAATTAACAGAGTTAACAGTAAATACATTACTTCTGGTAAATGAGACACCATAGCTGCTGGAGGGCTGTGAAAATTTGGGTCTTGGACTTCTTAGACTTGTCTACCCATGAACTGTCTGAAACCCAACGGGCACTTGGGTTGCCAGGTGTCATTTTCTTTTCCAGCTCTCTTACCCCACTATGGAGATATGTTCCTATGGGGAGCTACCAGGCTTTGGAAAAGATCCACAACAGCCTTGCTGGAACACAAACATGTGGAACACCAATCCATGGCAGTGCTGACTTTTATTGGTTTGCCTTCAGCCTAGCAAACATAGGAAATGGAGAGGTCCCTGGTTCAGAAATTATCCAGAAATTATCTGAATTATCCAGACTATTCCCATCAGACATGAAGCAAAGTAGTATCACACAACTGGTTGCTTCCAAATAAGAGTGGAGAGTTCAGCTCTCCTTGCAGAACTGACATTAAAAATAAATAAATACTACAGCAACCATCAATGTGCACATTCTACCTTACCAGTCAGAATAACCTCCCTTACCTCCTCCTCAGAGCCAATTTTGGGGCTGCAGGGGGAGAAAAATGGGGGAACCCCATTGCGCTAGCTATAGTCCTTGTGTGGGCTACCACTAGTGGGACTCATTCATTGTATCCAGCCCATGGGTTGCAACCCTCATTGCCCTTCCCACTGACTTCTGAGCCATGCCTTTAATTGCCATTAATTGGTTTATCATGTGCTTAACATTTTTGTTATGACAAGGGTTGGTTTCAGATCCAAGACTGGTTTCAGAGCCTTGCCTCCTACACTGCTTCCTTAGAGTCAACGGGGTGGGAGGAGGGGCGAGAGCATGAGCAGTAATGGGTATGCGTAGCACTGAAGACTGAGGGCAAGGAATGCGGACATTCCCTACCCAAGATTCTCCCTTATGAAAGAGGTTACAACATTTGAAGCTCTTTTTTTATATATATAAAAAAAGCAAGTAAGTGGGACATAACTTATGGGTGGTGCAAGGAAAGCGAATAGAGAGAAGTTCTTCTTTCCTCTTCCATGTATGGGACCATCCACTGAAGCTAAATGTTGGAAGATTCAGAACAGATAAAATAACACACTTCTTCACACAGCACAGTTGAATCCATGGAACTTGATAGCTCCACAATGTACTGATGGCCACCAACCTTGATGGCTTCCAAAGAGGACTGGACAAATTCATGGAGGGCAAGAAGCTTATGAGTAGTCATAGTGGCTAAGCTCTACCTCCACTGTTGCAGTATGCCTCTGAATACCAGTTGCCGGAAATAGGTGGGAAGATTGCTTTAGTGCCCATGTTCTGGTTGTGCGCTTCCTAAGGCCATCAGGTTGGCCATTGTGAGCACCGGGTGCTAGACTAAATGAACTTTATCAAGTGGGGCTCCTCATATGCTCTTGTGGGGGAGGGCTCTGGTGTCCTTGCCCTGCATGTGGGTTTCCTGGAGGAATCTGATTGGCCAATGTGAGAATAGGTTGATGGGCTGTGGTGCTCTATGGTCTATGTTATGAGAACTAGATGGGTCTTTGGCTTCATCCAACAGGACTCTTCTAATGTTGAGGCCTCAATGAGATCCTACCTCTTCCACTTTCTGTTGCTGCAGTGTACCAATTTTGTGTACCAACAAGAGTCCGTATAGTTAAAGCCATGGTTTTCCCAGTAGTGATGTATGGAAGTGAGAGCTGGACCATAAAGAAGGCTGATCGCCGAAGAATTGATGCTTTTGAATTATGGTGCTGGAGAAGACTCTTGAGAGTCCCATGGACTGCAAGAAGATCAAACCTCTCCATTCTGAAGGAAATCAGCCCTGAGTGTTCACTGGAAGGACAGATCGTGAAGCTGAGGCTCCAAGACTTTGGCCACCTCATGAGAAGAGAAGACTCCCTGGAAAAGACCCTGGTGTTGGGAAAGATGGAGGGCACAAGGAGAAGGGGGATGACAGAGGACAAGATGGTTGGACAGTGTTCTCGAAGCTACGAACATGAGTCTGACCAAACTGCGGGAGGCAGTGGAAGACAGGAGTGCCTGGCGTGCTCTGGTCCAGGGGGGTCACAAAGAGTCGGACACGACTAAACGACTAAACAACAACCAATTCCCTTATTTCCTGTTCCTTATTTGGTTGCAATAGATGTTCTGAGTTGCACATTGTTTGACAAGAGAGGGCATCATGACTCACATGGTTTCAAATGTTGGGTCTCATGAATGCATCTCAGGTTTCAGGGCCAAGGAAGACCCCTCAGTCCAAGACTAAGGTGCTTCCTGTTAGGCAGAGTAGACAATTATTGGGCTGATGGACCATTGACCTGACTCAGTAGAAGGCAATTAACCTCTGCAATTTTCTTGGGGAGATTAATGCTGACTGCCTGGTTAAAAGAGAAGAGAGAGAAGGAAGCGCTAGATCTAAATGACAGGGCTGTGGGTAATCATTGGTGGAACCTCAATTAAATCCAAGGCAATTTCACAAAAGATGAGACAGATAAATTCAAAGGTGGAATGTGCGGTTTTCAGATGGCTGATGGAGGCCTGGAATCCAGAACACAACAAAGCAATTTGGGATTTCAGGCTCTCAACTGCTCATATCATCCCAGATTAATTAAGCCCTCAGGCAAAGATGGGTGTCTCTCTTTCCAGTTCAGGGCCCAAACATGAAACTGTATAAAAGGGACAGGGGAGCCCCGGACTTTTCAGATTGCTCCGTTCCTCTCTACATCCAAACAAAACTTCTTCTAACCAGGTAAGACTGATAATCTATTCATTCCTTTGTTTATTATACTTATGTTTGGCAGATTGACTACCAACGTAGGAATTGGCCTTATACCAAGATGGACCGTTGGTCCACCTGGCTAAGTCTTGTCTACACAGACTGGCAGTGGCTCTCCAGCGTTACTGGCAGGTGATCTCCACCAACCCTTACTGGAGATGCTGGGGCTTGAACCCGGGTCCTTCTGCATGCAGAGCAGATGTTCTACCCACTGAGCTATGGACCTTCCTCTGCTGCTTCCAAATTGTAACAGGCAGGCATGGTGCAATATATTTAGAGATGTTTGGGTGTGTGTATAGCAGTCTCCTTAGGCTCTGGCTGTTGATGATACAGTACAGTTCTTGACTCACCTTTTCAAAAGGTGTGGTGGCCGAAGGAGCTTCGGTTGGACTCATGGCCTGGTTGAGAGTCAATATCTTAATGCACCAAAGTGGCTCTTCCATTTGTCTTGATGAAGAACTCTTTATTATATATCCACTTACTTTTAATAACCCCATCAATGTCCATGGAAATGAAGTTTCCGGTCTAAATTTTAACACAAGAGGTTGCAATGGCCACCAGCATGGATGGCTTTAACAAGGGACTAGAGGAATTCATGGAGGATGAGACTACAAGCCATGAGGGATTCGTTCTACCTCCATTTTAGGAGGCAGTATGCCTCTGAAGAGCAGAGGATTCTGGGCCTCACAAGTGGGGAGTGTTGCTGTTACTTGTCCTGTTTGTGGGCTTCCCATTGTGGTATCTGGTTGGCCAATGGGAGAACAGGATGCTAAACTGGATGAGCCCTTTTTGGCTTGATCTGGCAGGACTCTTCTTACATTCATCGGGGGGGGGGGTGTGCAGTGAGGAGGAGGCTGCCAGAGCTTTTTACAACAATCAAAAATAGTTCTAGTTACAGGCAAGTAGCCGTGTTGGTCTGCGATAGTCAAAACAAAACAAAACAAAACAAAACAAAACAAAACAAAACAAAACAAAACAATTCCTTCCAGTAGCACCTTAAAGGTAAAGGGACCCCTGACCATTAGATCCAGTCGTGGCTGACTCTGGGGTTGTGGCGCTCATCTCGCTTTATTGGCCGAGGAAGCTGGTGTACAGCTTCCAGGTCATGTGGCCAGCATGACTAAACTGCTTCTGGTGAACCAGAGCAGCGCACAGAAACACCGTTTACCTTCCTGCCAGAAGGTACCTATTTAACTACTTGCACTTTGACATGCTTTCGAACTGCTAGGTTGGCAGGAGCAGGGACCGAGCAATGGGAGCTCACCCCATCGTGGGGACTCAAACCGCCAACCTTCTGATCGGCAAGTCCTAAGCTCTGTGGTTTAACCCACAGCGCCACCCGCATCCCATAGTAGCACCTTAGAGACTAAGTAAGTTAGTTATTGGCATGAGCTTTTGTGTGCATGCACACTTCTTCAAAAATAGAACACCCTTGCTTTCAAGCTTACAATCTCAAAAGACGTGGCACAAGAAGGAAAGGGGATGAGGAAGGCAGAGGGGGAAAGCAAACCCACTGTTTCTTAGGTAAAGGACCTTCACTTTGGCAGGAAGAAGGGAAGCGCCATGACAGCTCCTTCTTTGGCTGAGGGACAGGGCCAAGTTGGTCTTCCCTTGCTGTGATGCTCTTGCTGGGAGGCTCCTTAGCGCTGTCTCCTAGAACAACTGCCACTTGGAGATGAGGAGCCTTTCTGGGGAAACCAGCTCCTGACCCTTTCTTCTTCAGCTTCAGATAAGCCTAGCTGGATCAGGCCAAAGGCCCACCTAGTCCAACATCCTCTTCTCGCAGTGGCCAACCAGATGTCTGTAGGAAACCTTCAAGCAGAACCCAAACACAAGAACAACTCTAGCCTCCTGTGGTTTCCAGTAACTGGTGTTCAGAAGTATTACTGCCCTCTGACCATGGAGGGCAGAGGAAAGCCACTGTGACTAGTAGATATTGATAGCCTCATCCTTCATGAATCTGGACAATCCACTTTTTAAGTCATCCAAGATGGTAGCCATCACAGCCTCCTGTGGGAGCAGGTTCCATAGTACAACTCTGTGCTGTGGACTTTCTTTTATCTGTCTTGAATCTTCCAACATTCAGACTCATTAGATGTCCACAAGTGCTAGTGTTAGGAGAAAACATGTTCCTTATGCCCCCCACCCACCCCACAAATCCACAATTTATTCCAGACCAGATTTTCTAATCCATTCATATTTATCCTTCCTGTTGTTCCACAGCCAACTTCCAAAACACAGCCATGCATTCTAAAAGTCAATCCTGCGCTGTCCCATCTATTGGCCTTGGACATTGTGGATACGGCGGTGGATACGGCGGTGGATATGGCGGTGGCATCATCGGAGGTGGTGGCATCGGAGGTGGCATCATCGGAGGTGGTGGCTTCGGTGGCGGCGTATCATCCAGCAGCCTTGGCATAGTCCCCGGGGCCAATGTTTCCTGCGTCAGCCAAATTCCATCATCAGAAGTGGTGATCCAGCCAGCTCCAGTTGTGTTGACCATCCCAGGACCCATCCTCACTTCAAGCGAGCCAATGTCTGTGGGAGGTTACAGTCCATGTGCTTCCGGTTATGGCTATGGGTCTTCTGGTTATGGCTATGGGTCTTCTGGCTATGGCTATGGGTCTTCTGGTTATGGCTATGGCTCTTCTGGAGGTTACCTCGGTGGTGGCTACAGCGGTGGCCAGTCATCCAAGGGTCACCCCTGCTAAGCCATTGTGAGAAGACCAGGACTATCCAGAAATCGCCAACCCACCAGTACGGACTCTGTAGCCAAGTTTATGGGTCTGGGCTTCAACTAATGTTGAGCTCCAGACTTATGAATGGTTCTCCATGTATGTGAAAGATGAAAGCCCTGTTATGTATTCTTTTCTCCCAACTATTTACTTTCCATAAGTGTATATTCCCTTTTCCACATTGCTCTCCAGCTACATAAGGACGAAAGGTCCATCCTATATCTACACGTCTCACTTCTGAGAGATTATTCTCTTGTTACATAGCTTGGTTGTATGTTTTCTTGATACTCTTCATTTTCTAATAAAGCTTCCTTTGCATCATAAACTGGCTTCTTGCTGTTCTTGTTCGGTGGTAATAATAATAATAATAATAATAATAATAATAATAATAATAATAATTTATTATTTATACACCGCCCATCTGGCTGGGTTTCCCCAGCCACTCCGGGCAGCTCCCAACAGAATAATAATAATACATGATAAAACATCAAACATTAAAAACTTCCCTAAACAGGACTGCCTTCAGGTGTTTTCTAAATGTCAGGTAGTTGTTTCTTTCCTTGACATCTGATGGGAGGGCTTTCCACAGGGCAGGCGCCACTACTGAGAAGGTCAGTGATTCTAAACCAGGAATGGCTAATATTTCCCAGTCCAGGAGCCACATTCCATCGTTGGCCTCATTCCGGGGTCCGCATGCCATGGGTGGGCAGAGATAGACCTAGAAGTAGCCAGAGGAATGAATTGGATCCTTCTGGATCAGTGGCTCCCTCCTTGCTCAGAACAGAAGCAAATAGGGTTGGAGTAGATTGATCAGGATTGACAGGATTGATCAGCGTAGATTGACAGCAGTCATGAAATAAAAAGACGCCTGCTTCTTGGGAGGAAAGCAATGACAAACCTAGACAGCATCTTAAAAAGCAGAGACATCACCTTGCCAACAAAGGTCCATATAGTTAAAGCTATGGTTTTCCCAGTAGGGATGTATGGAAGTGAGAGCTGGACCATAAAGAAGGCTGATCGCCAAAGAATGGATGCTTTTGAATTCTGGTGCTGGAGGAGACTCTTGAGAGTCCCATGGACTGCAAGAAGATCCAACCCCTCCATTCTGAAGGAAATCAGCCCTGAGTGCTCACTGGAAGGACAGATCGTGAAGCTGAGGCTCCAAGACTTTGGCCACCTCATGAGAAGAGAAGACTCCCTGGAAAAGAGCCTGATGTTGGGAAAGATGGAGGGCACAAGGAGAAGGGGACGACGGAGGACGAGATGGTGGGACAGTGTTCTCGAAGCTACGAACATGAGTCTGACCAAACTGCGTGAGGCAGGGGAAGACAGGAGTGCCTGGCGTGCTATGGTCCAGGGGGTCACGAAGAGTCGGACACGACTAAGCAGGTTGACTAACAACAGATTGATCAGGTCAACATCAGGTAGGGAACCCCTTGTTTATGGGGACTGATGCTACGACAGGTGCAAGCAGGAATCAACTTACAAGTCCCTAAAGCAGCCTTTCTCAACCTGTGGGTCCCCAGATGTTGTTGGACTACAAGTCCCATCACTTCTGG
Organism: Podarcis muralis; assembly: GCF_964188315.1. NCBI lineage: Eukaryota > Metazoa > Chordata > Lepidosauria > Squamata > Lacertidae > Podarcis > Podarcis muralis. The sequence goes on from NC_135670.1 coordinate 1,717,896, forward strand.
CTAGCAAGGCCAGAGCTCAGGGATGATGGGAGTTGTAGTCCAACAACATCTGGGGACCCACAGCTTGAGACAAAAAGAATGATGGAGAGTTAAATGAGGCAATTGCTCAAAATGTTGATGCCTTTGGAGAGGTTCCTTTATGGCGGAGAAAGTTAAGAGATAACAAGATGAAGATAGCTGAGTGGGTAGCAAAGGAGGCAGATGCGGTGACAGGGGAGTTTTGAAGTGGTTTTTGTGAAATCAGGGAGACACAGCTTAGAAAACCACCCTGCCACATTCCACGATAACAACTGCAGAGAGGAGTTTTGCACCAGGTTCCCAGCCGTGGCATAAAGTCAATCTAGGTGCATATCAGAAGGTTGGCTATCACTTGAAGCCCCGGACGGATCCTGATGTATATCCTCCTCTACCTCCGGGGCGTCGGTTATTAATCCATGGACCCTGGTGACATTTGCTAAGGCAATTGGGGGGTCTTCGTCAAAGACAATTAAATCTGTCTCTGTTTGTCTGTGTGTTGTGTTTTCCTTGGGAGGAGTGTCACTTGGCGATGGCTGATCGAGTTCCAGCTGGGGCAATGGATGGTGAATTTCGAGATCAACCAAGGGGCTACTGGAGTGTCCTGTCTTTGACTTATCTAGGTTGGGCTGGCGTTCTTTATTTAACTGGCCTTTTTGCTCTAAAGTGCTCCTCTCCAAGGGAGTGTTACAGCTGGGTGCATCACACATATCCATCCTTAACGGCCCTGCCAAATGAACCACGAATGAACCGTCCCTACTGCAAGAAACTGCAGTCCCTCTAGGGATAGGGGAGAATCAAAAAAATTGTAGAGTTGGAAGGGACTCAAATGGTCATCTAGTCCAACCCCCTGAAATGCAGGAATCACAGCTAAAGAACCCCTGATTTGATCTTGTTTAAAGCCAAATCAAGTTTGTGCTTTGTGAACCAGAACAGAGCTCTCTATCATTTTTTTACTGATTTGAATTTCACAGTTCTCCAACCAATTATTTTTCAGAAAGGCAGAGCTGTCCTGCCCATGACTTTCTCACCCCTGCCTGGCAGAGCGGTGAGGGTTTGTACCTGCTTCTCCTGAAGGGAGAAGAGGGGATCTGGAAAGATGCCCCCATTGGGTGAGGGAGACGCTGCAAGGGTTTCTTGTGAAGAAGCCCTACAGAATTTGCCCCACCCATCATGGGGGCAGCAGTGAGGCGTTTTCCCTCAGGTGCTGAAATACCCCCAGCAGGGCCAGATTTAGGTTGGATGAGGCCTTGAGTTACTGAAGGTAATGGGGCCTTTTATATGTCCAGCTGTCCTTTGTCAACAACAAATGGTCACTGTTTTTGTGTTGAATATATGCTATATAGTAATTGATGGACCTAATAGGTATCTCAAGCCATTTGCACATAATAATAATAATAATAATAATAATAATAATAATAATAATAATAATAATTTATTATTTATACCCCGCCCATCTGGCTGGGTTTCCCCAGCCACTCTGGGCGGCTTCCAACTGAATATTAAAAACAGTACAGCATCAAACATTAAAAACTTCCCTAAAGATGTAGGCACCCTAGATATAGAAAGGAGCAAACCAGTGATATTTTAAGGAGCAGGCTAGCAGGCGGGGCCCATGACTTACATCATAGGAGCCTACACAGCACAAAACATTGTTGCTGTATGTAGGTTTTATTTTATTTTATATTTGTTTTTTTGTTTTGTTTTTTGTTGTTTTGTTTTGTTTTGTTTTGTTTTTTTAAGTTATATTTTGGAAATGTACACCCAGTTTTTTCCCCTTTAAATTTTTTGGGGGGCCCTGAGAGAGTGGGGCCCTAAGCTATAGTTTGTTTAGCTTATATAGTGGTACCTCAGGTTAAGTACTTAATTCATTCTGGAGGTCTGTACTTAACCTGAAACTGTTCTTAACCTGAAGCACCACTTTAGATAATGGGGTTAAAGTTCTTAACCTGGTTAAAGTTCTTAACCAGGTTAAAGTTCTTAACCTGAAGCGTCTGTAACCCGAGGTACCACTGTACAGTCATACCTCATGTTACGTTTGCTTCAGGTTGCATGTTTTCAGGTTGCGTTCCACGGCAACCCGGAAGTAACGGAGAGGGTTACTTCTGGGTTTTGCCGCTCACGCAGACGCACAAAATGACGTCACGTGCATGCGCAGAAGCGGCGAATTGCGACCTGCGCATGCACAGATGCGGGTTGCATTCTTTTCAGATTGTGAAAGGGCCTCCGGAACGGATCCCATTCACAACCAGAGGTACCACTGTACATAAATCCAGCACTGGTCTCCGGCCACCCTTTGCAAAAATCCATTGATTAGAGGAAAGGAAGCATGGATATGAATATATCAGAAATGACATCTGCTTCCTATCTCTCCCACTGAGGGAATCTGATGGGATCTCTGCCCTCAGGTAACAACTGAGGGGAGGGGAGGGGAGGTCTGGTGGATCTGGTCTTCCACAGCAGAGGAAGCAAGAGGCTCATTCCATCAGTTTCACCAGAAACACAGCTCCATCAAGGACATCCTATCCCCAAATTATGCTAGCTCCAACATTTCTCCAATGAAAATAGGGACGTCCCATTCCATAATGATAATTTCCCTATGCAGGATTGCCTTCAAATGGCTTGGGGGTTGGATAACTCCATACCTTCCAACATTTCTCCAGTGAAAAGCGGGACATCCTAAGGAAAAGCGGTACATTCCAGGATCAAATCAGAAACCGGGACGGCTTCTCTAAATCAGGGTCATCCCTGGAAAATAGGGATATTTGGAGGGTTGGCTCTTTCACAATTAGTGCCCAAATTTGTATTTTCCACACTCTCCCAGCAACTCTGGAGAGCCAGATACTAATGCTCTAACTAAATAAATAATTTGGATACAACCCTTTGCAAAATAAAAAAGTTGTGGCTTTTTTTGCTTGCTTGCTTGTTTGTTTTTTAAATACTTAATTGGGTTTTAGTTGAACCTATTAAAGTTGAACCACTTTAAACTTCTTTTCAAGTGCGGCGAGGTTATTCAGCTCTTTTACAGCACTTTCCCAGCCAGGCCAGTTCTGCAGCAAATTATAATTGCAGTAAACTGCTCCCAGTTGAAACACCTTCATGAATAATGCTTCGCTCTCAAGAAACCGCAAGTTTTTCTTGTATCTGCATCATTATTTTGCCATAATGCACCAATTAAGCCTGAAATTGCACCCTATTGAAAAGCACTCTGGTTCTCCTTAGATAAAAATCATTGCCAAAGCGCTTTTTTTCCCCCTCTCGCCAACACAGAGACGCCGAGATTGGAAAAGATTTCTAACCTTTGTTCTGAAACTTTTAGAGCAGGGTTGAGGAATCAGTAGGGATGGGATAGAAATTCAGTATAGTTTGCATTTACAGGCAAACATATTTCATTTGCACTTTCCAAAACAATTCATGATCCAAAACTCAATCGTCCTTCATAATTCACACTTCTACAAAGTTTACAATGCAGTTCTCCAGCCAAGAGATGGGTTGATTGCCTGTGAAGAGGGTTTTATGTTAAACCACTCTGGGAATTGTAGCTCCAGGAGGGCAATAGGGGTCTCCTAAGCACTGTGGGTTAAGGACTAGGACTTGCCGATCAGAAGGTTGGTGGTTCAAATCCCTGCGACGGGGTGAGCTCCCGTTGCTCGGTCCCTGCTCCTGCCAAGCTAGCAGTTCGAAAGCACACCAAAGTGCAAGTAGATAAATAGGTATCGCTCTGGCGGGAAGGTAAACAGTGTTTCCGTGTGCTACTCTGGTTTGCCAGAAGCGGCTTAGTCATGCTGGCCACATGACCCGGAAGCTGTACGCCGGCTCCCTCGGCCAATAAAGCGAGATGAGCGCCGCAACCCCAGAGTCGGTCATGACTAGACCTAATGGTCAGGGGTCCCTTTACCTTTACCACTCTCATTAATAAATGACAGCTCCCATAATTCTTTGGGTGAAGCAATTACTGTTGCATACCCTTCAACATTTCTCTGATGAAAATAGGAGTGTCCTATTGAAGAAGAGGAAGAGGAGGAGGAGGAAGAAGAACTAGTTTATTATTTGTATCCCACACATCTGTCTGGCCACTGTGGTCAGCCTTGAACATACATAAATACATTAAAAATATTAAACATTTAAAAAGCTTCCCTATCCAGGTCTGCCTTCAGGTGTCTTCTAAAGGTTGTGTAGTTACTGATCTTCTTGGCTTTGGGATCACATAACTCCATATCCTCCAACATTTCTCCAATGAAAATAAGGACGTTCTAGGAAGAAGTGGAACATTCTGGGATCAGTTTAGAAACTGGGGAGGCTTCTGTAAATCCAGGACTGTCCATGGAAATCAGAGGCACTTGGAGTGTATCAAAGCACTTTATGGTGTGAATGTGTCTTTTGATTCTGGATTTGATGGTCTGAAGTGAGGGGGGGAGCACTTTAGGTGCTTTAGCAATCCCCTCAGATACTGCATCAGGAAGTTTTTAATGTTTGACCTTCTATTATGTTTTTATATGTGCCGGAAGCCACCCAGAGTGACTGGGGAAACCCCGCCAAATGGGTGGGGTATAAATAATAAAATTATGCCTTAAGAGAGAATTTAATGAAAATGATCTATAGGTGGTACATAACACCAGTCAAGCTTGCAAAAATCTACCATTTTCCTGATAACAAATGTTGGAAATGTAAGGAGACTGAAGGTACATTCTTTCACCTTGGGTGGACATGCCCAAGGATTAAGAACTTCTGGGAGATGATTTATAATGAAATGAAAAAGGTATTTAAATATACCTTCCTGAAGAAACCAGAGGCCTTTCTCCTGGGCATGGTCGGCCAATTGGTGCCAAAGAAGGACAGAACTTTTTTTATGTACGCTACAACAGCAGCAAGAATACTCATCGCAAGTTTGGAAGACGCAAGTTCTACCCACCCGGGAAGAATGGCAGATGAAGCTGATGGACTACATGGAATTGGTGGAAATGACTGGCAGAATCCGAGACCAGGGAGAAGAGTCGGTGGAAGAAGATTGGAAAAAAATCAAAGTATATTTACAGAAACATTGTAAAATCAATGAATGCTAGAAGGATGCTGGAATGAAGTTACATGGTTTTAGCAGAAAGGTTATAAAGAACTAAGTAAAAATGGATTGTTAATGGGTCAAAGTGTAAAACTTAAGGTCAAATTGTGTTAAGATAAATTATAGAACAAAAACTGAGAAAGATGGAAAGGATTTGCTGAAATAGCTAATTGTATTAGAATACAAAAAAGGGAGGTGTGAGGAGGTCAATGAAACAAGTAAATGAAAGACAAAGATATGGAAATACTGGATGTGTTTTTAAATGTTTTTTTGTTTTTAAATGTTTTTGTTTTTCTTATTGTTTTGTTGTACTGTTTTTTATTGTGTTTTTTATTTTTGAAGTGTTGTAACTTTTTATTGTCTTTTTTTTCTTTTTTCTGTAACTGTTAAACTTTTAATAAATATCATTTTTTTAAAAAATAAATAAATAAATAATAAAATTATTATTATTAAAATTACTGCTCTAGGACTCCAACGCCCCAGCCAGCATGACCAATGGTAAGGGTTTTAACCCTGCAAAACATGAAGGTCCACAGATTCCCCGATCAGTGTTCTTCAGGGAAACATGGGCCATGAGTATAAGCATGCATTTGTATTTTTAGCCTGCGCGCATGGTCACACATGGCAGTGAAATAAAAACCAGCGACAAGTGTTTCTGATGCTTTAAGAGTTGAGTTTTATTGTAAAAAGGGACTCAAACAGTTACAGAATACAAAGCCAGGAGGGGAATATGTCACAGACGCACCCCGAAGCTCAGATGTCAGTAGCAGATTTGTAATGGAACGGTGGTTATTTAATTATCTCAAGCTGCGCAACTACTGTGGCAGAACTGGGATTCAAACGCTCCACCATGTTTTCCTTGGTTCCGCCTTTGGCTTATGATGGGATGTGAGGAAGCTGAGCAAGAGACCTCACTCAACTTGACCTGTCCATTCTTCTTGTCTCTGGAATGCCAGAATCCAACTTTGGCATATGGTCTGTGCCTTCTGAAGAAGCTAAAGTCCCAAGGATCTGCCGAGGTGATGACCTTCAAGGTGAGCTTCATGGGTTAAGGAGGGATAAAAGCAGAGGCGGTTCAAGAGAGAGAATTTGCCCTTTTGCCCAGAGAAGCAAAACAAAACAAAACAAAAAAACCAGAACCCCATGACCCCATGTTGCCTTCGGATGTTAACAAACACTAGAGCCAACCCTGAGCGGTTGGGATGTTTGTTAACATTCCATAGCCGCTGAGAACATGGGCTCATTTCAAAGGAAACCAAATCAAGGGCTATCACACAACATTGGAGGGTTCAGAGAGCTTGCAGCGCCGCTTCATGGCCCGAAGGTGGCGAGCTTGCAGCACCCGAATGATCCAAAAGGAAACACGAAAGAGGTGCGAAATGAATTTGGCCATCAGAGGTCTCAGAAATGGGAAACAGAAATTGGACCCATAGAAAAACCCAGAAAAGTGTTTTTTTGGGGGTGGGGTGGGGTTGGGGTTGGCAAATCCCTCCACCAAAGAAGAGGGAGATGTTAAACAGAAATCAGAGTTGCTGCTGGATTGGCCGTTACAAGGATCTCGCATTCCTGCTGGCCTGGAGAGTTGCAGCTGCTTCGTATTTTGCAACAGGAACTCCCTTGCCCACACGCCCAGCTTCCCACTTAATAGCAGCCTTTGTAGCAGCTACGTGAGTACGGGTATGAGCACACAGAGCTGGAACCCCACTTCCTGGAGCCGTACCCATAGCCGCCCCATCCACTGTAACATGGCTCGTAGCAGCTGCTGCCGGTGGCGCACGGCGTGTTTCCTGCCACAGCGACTGGCTCGGGGCTGGCAGACATGACTGGTCCTGGAATTGTGATGTGGAAAGGCGGGGGCTGGATGACCACTTGTGACGGTGGGATTTGGGAGACGCAGGAGGTGTTGACACCACACAGAGAGTTGCAGCTGTAGTTGCAGAGGGCCATGTTGATGCAAGCGGAAGGTGGACCTGAAAGCACATGGGCACAGATAAAACGGTCAGGGCAAACCAGGACTTCTCTGACACCAGGACCCCACTCCATTTCCCAGCCTGAGCTCCGTGTAATCACAAGAACAGAAGTGGCCAAATATTGCTGGCCAAAAATTGGAAGTCACAAGAAGTACCAACAGTGGAGGAATGGCAGATGAAGATGATGGATTTTTCGGAGCTAGCCGACCTGACCAGAAGAGTCTGCGATCAGAAGGATGAGGGGCACCAAGAAGAATGGATGAAATTTAAATAATATTTAGTTAAATATGCTAAGTTAACTTAAATAGAATTATTTGCGAGTACCATATAGGCCTAGGATCTAAATATATGATGTTGTAGAACATTATAGATAAAAGTCAAGATAAAAGAAAGAAAGAAAGAAAGAAATATGTTAATAGGACTATGTAATTTTTATGTGAAATTAGTTTTGGAAAACTGCTACAATGATTTATATGGAAACTCAGCCAGGGGGATTCGTGGAAGTCACTTAACAATGTCAACAAAAGTGGAATTATTATAGTTAAGATAAATGTTTTTTGTTTGTTTGTTTGTTTGTTTGTTTGTTTGTTTGTTTTTGATGTTCTTGTTTTATTTGTTTGCTATAAATTTGGAAAAACAATTGGAAAAATTGGAAAAAAAGAACAGAAGCGGAGCCTGTTGGATCAGGCCAATAGGGGACCATCTAGTCCAGACCTTCAACGGTTCACAGATGAAAACACGGACATCAGGACGCTTCTCCTGTGTTTGATCTCCTGAGCACATAGACATCATATACACATCTACATCAGTCTCCTTGAGCCAATTGCGACCTCTCAGCCCAACCTACCTCGCAGGATTGTTGTAAAGGAAAAAAATGGGTGAGGGAAAGGATTATGTACAACACCTTCAACAGATAAATGGAATGAAATAAAGTTTTAGCTCTAAGCTGCCTTGAGTCCCTGACAGGGGAAAAGGCCTAATAATAATAATAATAATAATAATAATAATAATAATAATAGAAACTGTGAGAATGATCAGGAACATACCAGAGAGTAAACCTTGTTGAACTCAGTGAAACATTGTTCTGAGTAAAAACGTTTAGGATTCCAGTGTAAGGCTGCACAGTTTTTACCCAGTTACGTGGGAGTAAGCTCCATTGGCTAGAGCGGGACTTATTTCTGAGTAGACATGTAAAGGCTTGCAGTGTGAGTCTCAGTTTGAAATGAAGGAATAAACATGCTGTGCATTTCCTTTAAAAAAAATGCTGGATGCTGAAGTATTGCAATTAAAGAATTTAAAGTGGGCTGGTTACATTTTCCTTCAAAATTATGGGAAGGGCTTCATTTGGTGTAGGTATGGGGGATCTGATTCCTCCACCACTTTTAATTGTTCTCCGAGACACGGAAGGGAGAAAAAAGGTAAAACGGGGACATTCCAGGATCAAATCAGAAACCAGGATGGCTTCTGTAATTCTGGGACTGTCCCTGGAAAATGGGGACACTTGGACAGTTTGGCATCCTGTTCTCACAGTGACCAGCCAGATCCTAGCTGTCAACGTTTCCCTTTTTTAAAGGAAATTTCCCTTATTCCTAATAGGATTCCTTGCAAGAAAAGGGAAAAGTTGACAGCTGTGAGCCAAATGTGTGTAAGAAACCCACAAGCAGAATCCAAGCACAAGAGCTCTCTCTCTCTCTCTCTCTCTCTCTCTCTCTCTCTCTCTCTCTCCCCCCCCCTCCTGTGATTTCCAGCAACTGGTATTCAGAAGCACATCACTGCCCCCAACTGTGGAAGCAGAGCATAGCCATGGTGGCTATTAGCCATCGATAGCCTTCTCCTCCATGAATTTGTCCAGTCCTCTTCTAGAGCCATCCAAGTTGGTGGCCATCACTTTCTTCCCTAAGTTGAGCTCCATTAAAGCAATGCATTTCATAGTTCTATAAGTCTAGGCATCATATTTTGGAAGACTTAAAACAGAACTGATGCCCACTACCCAAAAGCATCTGGGGGGCCGGAAGGGGGCAAAGGTGGCAAGTGGCAAATGGGTTGGGCCAATGAGAAGCCCTTCCAAGCCCTTATTTGGACAATGGTTGGTATGAAAGAATTCACTGATCAGATATGCAGTGGGTCTAGTTTGAAATCTAAGCAATCACATCACCACTGTGTGTGGTGGAGTTGATTCCTGAAGATGTAAAGTCCTTTTATGGTTGTAAGAACATGAGAAAAGGCTTCATGGGTTCCTCTGATTAGAGCTCTAGAGCTCAAAAGGACTTGGTTCACTGAAGCTAAGAGATGGGGGCCCTATCCTCTAGATCCGGGATGTCCAACAGGTCGATCTTGATCTACTGGTAGATCCCCGTGAGATTTTGGTAGATCACAGTCAATCTCTGGCTCCCTTAGTGTCCCTAAAACTGACTCCTGTCCCACCCCCCTCATCCTGCCCTCCATTGTTGTATGATCTCAGGAAGGGAAGATAGAGTTTTCTCTGTGCTACTGTTTTGATCCTCAGCGATCTTTTCATGTGACTTTACCCCATTGTCCCTTGCCTTTAACCCCCTCAAAAACAGAACTTCTCCCCCCACAAAAAGCTTTTTAAAAACCCCTTTAAAAGGGGGTAGATCACTGCCAGTTTTTAATTCTGAAAGTAGATCACAGTCTCTTGAGAGTTGACCACCCCTGCTCTAGGTTGAAGCCAGTATGTGATCCAGAAGTTATCACTCGACACATTAACACCTGCATTGCCTCAACCTAGAAGATAGTTCCAGCATCTCTTAGATTCAGTGAATGAAAACGCCCTTCTGAACACCCCATTCTCAAACCTCTACAACTTCCACCTTGGAACACAGCATAATTTTTATCAGAGCAACTGGTGAAGGCAGAATTGCCTGGACCTTTAAACGGAGAAACACCACACAGTAACGTCTGCTCCCCCATTACAAAATGCTGCCCCGTGTTACATCTCAACAGAAACAGAACCACAAGTCAAACGCAACGTACCTGAACGGTGAAGGAACAGAACACAATCAAGAGCGATCAGGAACTGAGAAGGTTGATGGAAGCTCAAAGTTCTTCTTGCTTTTATATGGTTTCTGAAACAGCCCTGAGGGCATCGGAGAGAGCCTTCCCTCATATGAACCACCAATTATTTAACCCAGGCCAGCAACAAAAAATGCGGTTTCTGCATCACATTTTTATTGCCATAGTTTTAACGTGAGGTCTGCCGTCATTAGGACGAATTATGGTCCTCCTCCCCATCAGCAAGTGTTCCCCACCCTGTTGGTTCCTGTGATTCTGAAGCTTTATTGGGCCAAATTATCCCAGTTGACACTCCCTCATCCCTTTGTAGTTGCACCAAGACCATGCAATCCAAACACCCACTTTCATTGGGAAGGGCCATATCTCAGTGCGAGAGTCCATGCTTTGCATGCAGAAGGTTGCATGTTCAGTTCCTGCTGGGACCTCAAAGTATCTGAAGTCCTGGAGAGCCACGGCCAGATAGTGTTGACAATATTGAGCTCGATGGACAAATTGAGCTTGATGGCAGCTTCCTATTCTTCTAAATGTTTTATAAAGAAGAGCTGTCGCTCAGTGTTAGACCCCCTGCTTCCCATGCAACAGACGCCATGTTGAATCCCTGGCGTCTCCACGTAATAATAATAATAATAATAATAATAATAATAATAATAATAATAATAATAATAATTTATTATTTATACCCCGCACATCTGGCTGGGCTTCCCCAGCCACTCTGGGCGGCTTCCAAAAGAATATTAAAATACTGTGATACATCAAACATTAAAAGCTTCCCTAAACAGGGCTGCCTTCAGATGTCTTCTAAAAGCCTGGTAGTTGTTGTTCTCTTTGACATCTGGTGGGAGGGCGTTCCACAGGGAGGGCGCCACTACCGAGAAGGCCCTCTGCCTGGTTCCCTGTAATTTGGCTTCTCGTAAGGCTGAGATAGACCTCCATCTGAAACCTTGAGGAGCCACCATCGATCAGAAAATACTGAGCTAAATGGAAGTGTTATTCTTTAAATCAGCACTTTATTCAGAACCACAAGGATTGGATTCTTAGAGTTGTGCCCATAGAATCGTAGAATTATAGAGTTGGCCAATGCTAGTCCTACTCAGAGTAGGCTCATTGAAATGAATGGACCGAAGGTAGTCATGACCCCTGATTTCTTTCTTTTTTCTTAATACTTTTTTATTTTCTATATACATATTACATACATGCCAAAAAATACAGTTATACAAATAACACAGGTTACCAAATATCAAAAAGTAATTAGTAAGAAAAGAAAATAATACATATAAAGAAGAAGAAAGATAGAAAAAGAAATAGAAAGATTAGAAAAAAGTCAGAAAAAAGTTGAAAAAATTGACTTCCTTCGACCTCTATATAGTTTATACAATCTCTTATCTTTGATTGTCCGTAATCATTTTAAGCTTTATGGAGAGACAATTTGTTTACCTGTGGAATTTTTAATCTAGATTAAGCCAATCCTAATTTTGGGAACCGATTTTCTTCATATAGTTTGTAAAGACACCCCATTCTCTCCTTATTTTTTTGCTTGGTTGGTTTCTTACTATTTCTGTTAATTTCGCCAGTTCAAGGTATTTGCTTGATTTTAATAGCCATTCTTCTTTTGTAGGAATTGTGTTACTTTTCCAGGGTATTTTGCAATTTACTATCCTGGCAGCCGTTATTGCATACAGAAAAAAAAACTCTTTTGTTATTTTTTGGGATGTCAGGGTCAGGGGCCAACAGACATCCCATGAGCCCTGATTTCAATTGGTCTACTATGAGTAGGGTTTTGGTGATCGTTTCAACTGGAGATATTATGGATTGAACTTAAGCCTTTCAGCATGGACAGTGCATGCCCTCCCACTCATATCAGACCCTTCCCAGTTGTAAGATGAATATGGCTATATTTAAAGCACTGTGATGTGGTACCACTTTAAATAGCCATGGCTTCTCCCCAATAATTCTGGCAGCTGCAGCTTGTTAAGGGTGCCAAGAGTTATTAGGAGATCCTCTATTCCCCTCAATCGCTCTTCACAAGGAAATCCAGGAATTGCAGCTCTGTGCAGAGAAAAAGAGGATCTCTTGTGAACTCTCAACACCCTTAGCAAACTACAGCTCCCAGAATGCTGTGGGGTGGGGGAACCATGACAGTTTAAAGTGACACCATGGTGCTTTAAAGGCATGGTGTGAATGTGGCCTATGAGACCATGTAAGGCAGGCAAAGGCAAACTCGGCCCTCCAGATGTTTTGGACCCACAACTCCCATCATCCCTAGCTATCAGGACCAGTGGTCAGGGATGATGGGGGTTGTAGTCCCAAAACATCTGGAGGGCCGAGTTTCCCTATGCCTGATGTAAGGAATTTCCAGTACGTTGACTAGACTTCCTCCATTCAGCCAAGCATCCATGGTCACTCCCAGAAATGTTCAAAAGCCAACGGGTGGTGCTTTTTTAATCCTCATCTCACCTCTGGTTATTCTTAGGTGAGTCAGCCTCTCTGTTCATAGACCCGGGGTGCTTATTTTCCCATCCATAAAATGGAGGTAATGAGTGACACGCATTTCAAGGGAGCTTTTAGTTGGTGTTTTAGAGGATAATTAGTTTGTGCTTGGGCAGCGTTTAAGTCTCATTAAAACAACATGCAGACTCCTACAGCTCTCGGAAGGAACTGCTGACCTGGGCTTCTGGACACAGCAGCCTTCGTTAGCGGACTGGGGGGAGAAGTCAATTTCAGTTTCTTTCAATTTCTCATTTTTCCAGTCCTAAATTCAGTTCTCCACATTCTCACACCCCTGTGCAATTTATATGTTTTGTTTTGTTTTATATTGAAAATTCACCAGCATTTCAGAGTGCATTTCTTCCAATACACTCATTGTTTTGTAAACATTTTTTTGCCTAATTAGACACATTTTTGCAAAGCCATTTCCCCATAATATAACACATGCTTATATGTTGCTTTTGCTATTATTTGCATTTGTACGAACACGTTAGCATTTTTGTACATGGTACCTAGGCTGAAAAACTGAAATGCAAAGTTCATAGCAGTGCAAATTTCAAAGTAGTGATGTATGGAAGTGAGAGCTGGACCATAAAGAAGGCTGATCGCTGAATAATTGATGCTTTTGAATTCTGGTGCTGGAGGAGACTCTTGAGAGTCCCCTGGACTGCAAAAAGATCAAACCTCTCCATTCTGAAGGAAATCAGCCCTGAGTGCTCACTGGAAGGACAGATCCTGAAGCTGAGGCTCCAGTACTTTGGCCACCTCATGAGAAGACTCCATGGAAAAGACCCTGATGTTGGGAAAGATGGAGGGCACAAGGAGAAGGGGACGACAGAGGATGAGATGGTGGGACAGTGTTCTCGAAGCTACCAGCATGAGTTTGACTAAACTGCAGGAGGCAGTGGAAGACAGGAGTGCCTGGCGTGCTCTGGTCCAGGGGGTCACAAAGAGGCGGACACCACTAAACAACTAAACAACAACAACATGCCCATATCACGCATGTTCATTAAGATCATAAGCCAAGCCTGCTGGATCAGGCCAATGGCCCATCTAGTATCACATCCTGTCCTTACAATGGCCAACCAGATGCCAGTGGGAAACTGGCAAGCAAGACTGAGCACAAGAGCCTTCTCACTTCCTGTATCTTCCAGCAACTGGTATTCGAAAGTGTTGCTGTATCCAACTGTAGCAGCGTCGGATAGTCAATGGAATTAGCAGCCATTGATAACTTTGTCTGCCATGAATTTGTGCCAACCTCTTTTAAAGGAGCCAATCACTGCCTACTTCCATGGTTTAACTACCTTTTCTCTTTTTTCGTCCATGTCATTCATTTCCTTCATTCATAAATCCATTTTGTCCCATTTCTGCACCATTATGTGATTTTTTAAAAAATAAAAAGCTGTGATAGAAAGAGATTTTCCCCAAAAATGCATTTTTAAGAACATTGTACTTCAGATTTTTTTGCATCTATTTTTTTGCATGTATTTTATCCTAAAATGTACACACATATTTTAAACTAAACTATCCATTTGATATTTGAATTTTGGGTACGTTTTAGGTGAGAATTTCACTATAAAATCCAGAGAATTGCAAAAACTGAAGGCAGCTTTATATTTTTCTATCTATACTCACTGAAAAGCTTCCTGGCTTCCTAACATGCAAGTTATGCTGCCCAGATGACCCAAGAGGAACTCAACAGATGGGTTGAGTTAGGACGCCAGTGACATCAGCAGAAAGGTACCACAAAATACCACTGTTTTGCTTGAGAAATGCTGGAGTTGCAAGGGGGAAATATAAATGATTATCCCAAGATGGTGCACTAATAACATGAAGGGTTATTTAATCATCAAAAACAGTTGTAAAAAATAGGAAAGGACGAACAGATATTGCATACAACTTGAGGAGCTAATTGGGTATCGGCTAATTAGGACTCTTTATTGCGTTCTAAGGGGTGGTTCCTGGGCAAAAAGAGGTCATCAACTGGTATAAAAGCTCTTGCAGCTCAACCTTCTTACAACAACTTCTATTGACTTCTCTTTCTTCTCAAGGAAGCAGGTAAGTTGAATTCTACTTACCTGTTCCATACCAGTTGTGGGCAAGATTCGGGTCTGAATGTAGGAACCTGCTTATGCCAAGTCAGTCCATTGGTCATTCTGTTGTTGTTGTTGTTGAGGGGTGAAGTCAAACCGCTGTGTTAGCAGCACTAAAGAGAGCCAGTGTGGTGTTAGTGGTTAAGAGCGGTAGACTCATAATCTGGTGAACTGGGTTTGATTCCCCGCTCCTCCACATGCATCTGTTGAGTGACCTTGGGCTACTCACACTTCTTTGAGGTCTCTCAGCCCCACTCACCTCACAGAGTGTTTGTTGTGGGGGAGGAAGGGAAAGGAGATTGTTAGACACTTTGAGACTCCTTAGGGTAGTGATAAAGCGGGATATCAGATCCAAACTCTTCTTCTTCAAAGTGACCTCCCTGGGGCACAAACCTGGACAGTGCGTATGGAGGTCCTCGGCTGCCCAGATGACAAGACCCTCATCTCAGCCTTGCTGATATGATCCGTGCAGTGTAGAAAATATGGAACTAGATGAGTCAAGAATGCTACTTGGCATAAGGGCAGTTTCCTATCTTCCTGTACTTCTGCACTGCATCTAAAGGAAGCAGAATTCCTTACACTGTTGGATGCAATGCAGAGCAACAAGGAGTGTGGAGACAGACAAAAATTGGGGGCAGGTGGACAATGGCAAGATGGGATTGCTAAAGCACATGGTTTAAGGAAACAAGTCATATCTTTGATTCTCTTTAGCGTATTTTCCTACTCATTCATATTCTGGGTAAACCATGCTATTAACTCCCTAACTCTTCATTCCAGACCCTCCGGTGTTCCAGCCAAGATGACTTACTCCTGCAGTGTTGCCTGTAGGCCATGGAGACACCAGTCTTGCTATGAGCCATGCGGTTATGGCTATGGTTACGGCAGCTGGTGCAGTTCCCGGTATTGCGCCCCCAGATGTTATGAGCCATGTGGGTATGGCTATGGCGGCTATGGCGGCTACGGTTGCTACGGTGGCTACGGCGACTGGTGTGGCTCAAGGTGGGGCTACCCCTACTCCCGCTGGGGGTGTGGTTGGTGAACACAACAATGCCAGCTGGATCACCTTCAGGAAAAGGAATCGCCAGATCTTCAACTGAGCTTGCCTAGTGATAGTCTTGAGAGAAGCTGAGCGCCCATAATGCCAACCAAAGTCAAAAGTAGCTGCGGCTTCTTAGCACCTCTAAAGCTTTCCATTAGTTGCATCTTCTGTGTATAATTCTGTCATGCTTAAGCAAACTCACTCTTTCTGTGATTTCTTCCACATCTTTGCAAATTAGCAATATATCTTCACCTGTGTGAACTGCAGAACTATCCTCATTAATAATAAAGCTATTGCATTTTGAGAATTGACCTCTGGATGTCATTTTTAACCATCTGATCCTGGTTACAGTTGATGACAGAATCCCATGTATCAATGAGCTCCAATAGGTAACTGGGCTGAGTTTCAGTATCTTCCCGCTCCATTCCTTTTCTTGATCATCCCGTCCACCCAATTTATTTACACCCAAGCCTGAGTCACTGATGCTTCCTAGCTCCTTGGTCTAGAATAGAATAGAATAGAAGAATAGAATAGAATAGAAGAATAGAATAGAATAGAATAGAATAGAATAGAATAGAATAGAATAGAATAGAATAGAATAGAATAGAATAGAATAGAAGAATAGAATAGAATCATAATGTTGGAAGTAACCCTGAGGATCATCTAACCCAGGGCTGTCCAACAAGTTGATCACGATCTACTGGTTGATTAAGGGATGCCCCTGGTCGATCCTGGTCGAATGTGGGACCCTCTCCACCCCCAAAAAAACACAAGTGTGGCTCCCCCAAAAAGCTCAACAACTTTGGTCAAGATCACTGCCAGTTTTGTTTGTTTTTAATAGTGGTTGTAGATCTCAGTCTCTTAGAAGTTGGACAGCCCTGATCTAATCCAACCCCCTGCAATGCAGGGATATTCAGCTGCCTTTTAAAGGGACTGAACCTGCAACCTTGGCATTATCAGCACCATGCTCTAACCAACTGAGTTATCCAGCTGAGCAATAGTATTTTTTTACAACTGCATTATCTAGCACATTTGAGCATAGTGGCTCTGTTAAAAGGTCCAGTTGGTGTAAAATTCAGCTGTGCCAGCCTACCCCTGCCCAGGAGATCATCTAGGACTTTTCAGTTTAAAGAAAAGGCAAGCAAGAGGTGGAGTGATAGACGTTTATCAAATTATGCACTTTCTCGTGGAGAAAATGGATAGACAAAAGGTGTTTCCCCCCCCCCCTCTCTCATAATGCTAGAATGCATGGACAATTAAATGGAATGGCATGTTGGAAGATTCCAGGCAGATAAAAGAAAGGACTTATTCACACAGTGCATAGTAAGACTATGGAACTCACTGCAACAAGAGGGACGGGTGGTCAACAACCTAGATGGCCTTGAAAGGGAACTGGACAAATTCACAGAGAAGACTATCAATGGCTGCTAGCCAAGATGGCTATGCTCTGCTTCCATGGTCAGAGATAGTAATGTTTCTGGACATCAGTTGCTGGAAACCACAAGAGGGGGTACTGTTATTGTGTTCAAATCTTGCTTGTGAGTTTCCTGCAGTCATCTGGTTGGCCATTGTGAGAGGAGGGTACTGGACTAGATGGTCCCCTGGCTTAATCCAACCTGAAAAAACATATCATGAAGCAAACGTAACAAGAGGTAACTCATCCAGTCCATTACTGAGGCAAGACACTGGTCCAGCACTTCCTCTGCCTCACCTGCAGATGTAGTGGAGAAATAGAGCTGAGTGTCATCAGCATACTGCTGACCATGTACTCCAAACCTCTGGATAACCCCACCCAGTGGTTTCATGTGGATGTTAAACAATGTGGGGGATAGGATTGAGCCCTGCAGAACCCCACATTGAAGGTTCCATGGGGCTGGAAAGCATTCCCTAAGCAACACCCTCTGGGAACGACCATCCAAGTAGGACTGGAACCACCACAATGAGGTGCCACCCACCGCTAGTTTGTTCAATCGCTCCAGAAAGATACCATGGTCGATGGTATCGAAAGTCACTGAGAGGTCGAGAGGAATTAACAGGGACATGTTTCCCTTGTCTCTCTCTCGACAGAGGTCATCATACAGGGTGACCAAAGCAGTTTCTGTGAAAAACCAGGCAAAAACCTCGATTGAAATGAATCCAGAAAACCAGTTTCTTCCAAAAGCACCTGGATAAACCTAATCAAAACCAAAAAAAAATTCCATCTATTGAACAGGTTCATCACAGCTATCTGCCAATCACCCATTCCCACCACCCTTCTGAGTAATACCCCTCCCCACCTTCTCACTATATAGAAGGATCTGGCAACTTCTGTTTCAGTGTATCTGAAGAAGTGTGCATGCACACGAAAGCTCATACCAAGAACTAACTTAGTTGGTCTTTAAGGTGCTACTGGAAGGAATTTTTTTTTTTGGGGGGGGGACAAACCTAAGCGTTCTTTATTCTTTCAATCATCTGTCTTACCTAACTATTTCTGTTTCAATATATAGTATACCAAAACTGCGTCACCACAGGTTTCTCCACCCATGTCCTAGCACTTCTCTGCCATCATCTTAATTTGTTATCTATCAAGTTCTCCAAACTTTCTGTCTATCTATCAAGTTCTCCAAACTGGTTTCTCAACCTGCATTGCCCCTCAGTTGTTATAACTGATAAGATGGCTGTTCACCTTTCCATACCACTTTGCTTCCTGGACTATTAAATTGCTGGTCTTCACCTGTTTGTGTGGGAGACCTGCACCAACTCCTAGGGGCAGAGGCAGTTTCACCCACCCAATGTATTTTCTGAGGGGGCTGGGCCCCCTCAATATTCAGAGACCGTTCAGCTCCACCCCGTTTTCTCGCAATGTCATGTGTGTGACATCAGGAAGTCATGTTGGGCCCCTTCAATCAAAATGGCATCTCTGGTGTAGGATTTATGGTTTGTTAGATATGCAAATAGGTCTGAGATTAGCCCAGGGATTGGTGTTACAGCTCTTGATGTTGCAAGGATAAGAATGGTTTGCTAAAACACAACAAGATATGGAAAACATTTATTGGGGTGCATGCTTTTCCCAAGGGAAACCTTTCAGGCTATCCAAGATAAACCTTATTATATAATCCTGCCTTCTTTCCCACCTCTCAGGTGATTCCCATCAGCCATTATGATAATGATGATGATGATTAGAATTTATATAGCACCCTATACCTGGAGGTCTCAGGCAGTTCACAAAACAAGATCAACATATAAAACCACAATATATATAATCAAAATAAAAACAACAACCCAATAGCATTCCACCCCCCAAAAAGAACCACATTTTAAAAGGGTATGGGATGTCAATCAACAAAAGGCCTGGTTAAAAGGGAAGGTTTTTGCCTGGCACCCAAAGGTGTATAATGAAGGCACGAGGCAAACTTCCCTCAGGAGAGCATTCCGCAGATAGGGAGCCACTGCAGAGAAGGCCCGTTCTCATGTTGCCTCCTTCAGACCTCTCAAGGAGGAGCAACACAAAAAAGGGCCCCAGAAGATGATTTCAGGGTCCAGGTAGGTTCATAGGGAAACAGGCAGTCCTTGAGGTATTGTGGTCCTGCAAAAACCAGCAAAGGGCTTCAGGAGGCTAGATAGACTGCAGAAGTGGTGAATATTTTTTGCCAGAGTGATAGTGCTGTGTGCGGCCCTGTGGAGAGTGTTCCATAAAGAGGGAGCCACCACTGAGGAGGCCTGTACTTGTGTCACCAACCTCCTCACCTCCCTTAGTGGAGTCACGTGGGCAAGGTCCTAGGAATGCTACTTCTACTCAGAGTAGACTTATTCAATAGACATGGCTAACTTAGGTGTATTATTTTCAATGGGTCTGTGTTGAGTAGGAGTCAGCTGGCTGAAACTCTTTTGATACTTTTTAGCTGTACAAAGGACTCCCTGGATACTGTTTATGAAATAAGATGACAAGTGTTTCCCATCATCATTGATGCATGGACTTCTGTTATCAAGTGTGACCGGGGTCAGATGGCAAAAAAGAACAACCAGAGGTCAATTCTTAAAATGCAATAGCTTTATTATTAATGAGGATAGTTCTGCAGTTCACACAGGTGAAGATATAATGCCGATTTGCAAAGATGTAGATGAAATCACAGAAAGAGAGAGATTGCTTAAGCATGATGGAATTATACACAGAAGATGCAGCTAATGGAAAGCTTTAGAGGTGCTGAGAAGCCGCAGCTGCTTTTGACTTTGGTTGGCATTCTGGCCGCTCAGCTTCTCCCAAGACTATCTCTAGGCAAGCTCAGTTGAAGGTCCGGCGATTCCTTTTCCTGCAGGTGATCCAGCTGGCATTGTTGTGTTCACCAACCACACCCCCAGCGGGAGTAGGGGTAGCCCCACCTTGAGCCACACCAGTCGCCATAGCCACCATAGCCACCGTAGCAACCATAGCTGCCATAGCCACCGTAGCCATACCCACATGGCTCATAACATCTGGGGGCGCAATACCGGGAACTGCACCCGCTGCCGTAACCATAGCCGTAACCGCATGGCTCATAGCAAGACTGGTGTCTCCATGGCCTACAGGCAACACTGCAGGAGTAAGTCATCTTGGCTGGAACACCGGAGGGTCTGGAATGAAGAGTTAGGGAGTTAATAGCATGGTTTACCCAGAATATGAATGAGTAGGAAAATACGCTAAAGAGACTCAAATATATGACTTGTTTCCTTAAACCATGTGCTTTAGCTATCCCATCTTGCAGTTGTCCCTGCCCCAAATTTTCTTCTGTCTTCACATTCCTTGTTTCTCTGCATTGCATTCAATGGTGTGATCAGGAATGCAGGAAGTTCCAGTAAAGAAGTCTGCTTCCCCCAGATGTGGAAGAGGAGGACAGGAATATAGGAAACTTCCTGTATACTGAATAAGAACCAGCTCCACATTTTCCAGGCTGACTGGTTGCCACTGTGCAGTGTTTCAGACCGGATTCTGCCACAACCCTATGAAGAGTTGCGAGAGATTGAAACTGGAACCTTATGCCTGCAAAGCAGATGTTCTTCAGCCTTTTCACTAAACATGGAATCATATTCTAGTCCTAAGGATTCTGAAGAATGGGCTGATTTAAATCGGAACAGAGAAAACTGCCTCTCCCCAAGTCAGACCATTGGTCGATGTAGTTCAATATTGTCTACACTGACAGGCAAGAGCTCCCCGGGACAAGACTCCTATCTCAAATCTTACAGAATCACTGCCAGAAATTGTAAAGAACATTTACCAAGATGGTTCGATGGTCTGATTTAGCATAGGCAGCTTTCTAAGTTCAAGCCTGAAGCCTGCCCACAGCTAGTCCGGGGAAGGTGAGTAGAATTTAACTTACCTGCTTCCTTGAGAAGAAAGAGAAGTCAACAGAAGTTGTTGGAAGAAGGCTGACTGGCAATGGCTTTTATACCAACTGATGGCCTCTTTGTGCCCAGGAACAACACCTTGGAATGCAATAGACTGTCCTAATTATCCAATGGCTAATTAGCTCCTCGTGTTTTATGCAATATCTGTCCATCCATTCCTAATTGTTACAACTGTTCTTCATGATTAAAAAACACTCCGTGTTATTAATGCAGCATCATGGGATATCATTAATAGTTCCTTTGCTGCTCAAGCATTTCTGGGAACTGTTGTATTTCATGGGACCTTTCTACTGGCGTCAATGGTTTCCTAACACAACCCATTTGTTGAGTTCCTCTTGGGTCATCTCAGTAGCATGACTTAAATGCCAGGAAGCCAGGAAACACTGGAAGGACAGATCCTGAAGCTGAGGCTCCAAGACTTTGGCCACCTCATGAGAAGAGAAGACTCTCTGAAAAAGACCCTGATATTGGGAAAGATGGAGGGCACAAGGAGAAGGGGACGATGGAGGACGAGATGGTGGGACAGTGTTCTCGAAGCTACCAGCATAAGTTTGACCAAACGGCGGGAGGCAATGGAAGACAGGAGTGCCTGGCGAGCTCTGGTCCAGGGGGTCACGAAGAGTCGGACACGACTAAACGATTCCACAACAACAATGTGTATAGGAGCATGTGAAGCTGCTTGATAATGAGTCAAAGCAATGGTCCATCTAGCTCAGGATTATCTACAGCAGGAGTGGGGTGTCAAAGACTGACTGGATGAAGAGGAGCAGTGGGAGGTACCAGCCGGGGAACCCCCAAGGGAAACCTTGAGATGAGGAAGGCTCAGAGCCAGGAGATTGGTGGTGGGACATTGAAGAGAGGTCAGAGGAAGAGGATTGGTAGAGAGGCTGGATGCGGAAGGGGCAACAGGGTTTAGTGAGCAGGAAGAGCTGGTAACAGGGAGCAGTTCAGACTCTGAGGCTGAAGCAGAGGAAGGGAGTCAAGAGACTACCAAAAAAATCCAGGGAGTCTTCCCTCTCCTGCTGTGACAAGCTCCCCTCCCCCAGGAGCTTCATGCTCTGGCACTGGGGGTGGAGGGAGCAGGTGGGGGTGGGGTTGGCGCACGTCCCAGGGGTGGTGCACTCCCCCTGCACTCCTCTTCCTCTGCCAGTGCCTCCCCCTGGTCTCCAAGAATGTGCAGGATAATGAGAAGAGTCGAACAGAGACCAGAGTTGTGCAGGCACAGTTTGAGACTGCTTGGGAAATATCTGGGAAAGGAGGAGGCTTAGAGAGGGTGGAAGGCAGAGACCTTCAGTCCTGGCAAGTGCTCCACTGTCTCGCCAGAGTGGTGCATGCTCTAGTTATCTCCCGCTTGGACTACTGCAATGCACTCTAAGTGGGGCTACCTTTGAAAGTGACCCAGAAACTACAATTAATCCAGAATGTGGCAGCTAGACTGGTGTCTGGGGGCGGCCGCTGAGACCACATAACACCGGTCTTGAAAGACCTACATTAGGTCCTAGTATGTTTCTGAACACAATTCAAAGTGTTGGTGCTGACCTTGAAAGCCCTAAACGGCCTCAGCCCAGTAGACCTGAAGAAGTGTCTCCACCCCCATCGTTCAACCCGGACACTGAGGTCCAGCTCCGAGGGCCTTCTGGTGGTTCCCTCACTGCGAGATGTGAGGTTACAGGGAACCAGGCAGAGGGCCTTCTCTGCAGTGGTGCCTACCCTGTGGAACGCCTTCAGATGTCAAGGAAATAAACTATCTGTCTTATAGATGACATCTGAAAGCAGCCCTGTTTAGCGAAGTTTTAAATGTTTGATGCTTTATTGTGCTTTTAATATTCTGTTGGAAGCCGCCCAGAGTGTCTGGGGAAACCCAGCCAGGTGGGCAGGGGTATAAATTGTTGTTGTTGTTGTTGTTGTTGTTGTTGTTGTTGTTGTTGTTGTTATCCATAAGGGCAAGACCTGCTGGGAAGGGTTGCGGAGTTGTATGTCATTTCCTTGAATAAAGATTTAATTTCACAGACAATGAAGCCTTGTGTCTTTTGTCCTGACCTGTAGCCCTGACATGGGAGTATGTTTGACCCTTTAGCTGTTGCTAAACTACATATCACATCAGCCCCAGCAAGCAGCAAGGCTGATGGGAGTTGTAGTCCAACAACATCTGACCACTGTAGCCCACATGTTGTTAACCTTGAGGCTTGATGACTGAAATGTGCTCTGTTTGGGGCTGCCCTCGATCGTCATTTGAAAGCTCCAGCTGATGAAGAATGCTGTGTCCAGACTGCTGCCCAACAACATGAGACTCCATTGTTAAAGCTGCTCCGCCAGGTTCAAATTTAACTTGTATTAATTTACAAAGGAATCACATGAACCCTTATAGCATAGCTGAATTTGTATTATATGTTTGATGTGGGAGATTGGTCCTAAGCCGTGAAATGGCAGCCCTTATCCTACCCTCAAGCCTAGAATGGTTTACTGAGCATTGGTGTTCCAGATGTGGCCAGGTCCACCACAATCTGGGGACATGAACTGAACACCAATTATTGTAATGAACGTGGTGGAATCTCCTTTGTTCGCAGTTTGAATCAAAGCACATGACCAAATACCTCTCAACACTGGAGTTGCACAAAACTCCACATACCATTACATGACTAATTTTCGTTGCTTGCATTTATAGGTTCCCTTGAGAAATGTTAGCATCCCTATAACTAATAATGAAAAGGTTGCAATAGTTGACCTGCTCGTATAAACTTCTAGGTGGCGATGAAGCTCGTGTGCAACTTTACAAGGGCAATTTGACTGGAATGTGCAGACGTGTGATGAGATGCCCATCGGAATTGCCCTGGGGTCTCCTTCCTAATTAACCACAGTGGTTAATTACTGTGGTTTTGCCATGGTGATGCTTGAAGGCCCAAGGACCCCTGTGAGGAAAGGTTTCAGCATTTGGGACCTTAAGAGAAAAGGCAGGTTAGGTTTACAGACATGATAGAAGTTTATAAAACTATGCATAGCATGAAGGTAGTGGAAAGTTCTTTCTCCCTTTCTCATAGCACTGGAAAACATGGGCATCCAAATTTTGGAAGATTCAGGACCTTCTTCATACAGTGCACAGGTGAACTCTGGAACTCAGTCCCCCAGAAGACTGTAATTGCCCCCAACTTGAATGGCTTTAAAAGAGGATGAGACAAATTCATGGAGGAGAAGGAGATCAGTAATTGCTAGCCACAATGGCTGTGCTCCACATCCTCTGCCAAATACAGTATTCCTCTGAATGTCAGTTGCTAGGAATTGTAGGTCGGGACAGTGCTGTTGTGCTCATGTCCAGGTTTCAGGCTCCCCAGATGCATCTGGTTAGTTGTGGTGTGAACCATACCCTCCAACATTTCTCCAATGGAAACAGAGATGTCCCATTCCATAACAATCATTCTACTATTTATAACCCACAAATCTTAATGGGTTGCCCCAGCCACTCTGGGAGGCTTCCAACAAATATAGAAACACAACAAAGCATTAAACGTTCAAAAATACTTCCCTATACAGGATTGCCTTCAGACGGCTTAGGGGTCAGATAATGTCATACCCTCCAACATTTCTCCAATGAAAATGGAGACACCCTATGGAAAAGGGAAGGGACGTGGGTGGCGCTGTGGGTTAAACCACAGAGCCTAGGACTTGCCGATCAGAAGGTCGGTGGTTCAAATCCCCACAATGGGGTGAGCTCCCGTTGCTCGGTCCCAGTTCCTGCCAACCTAGCAGTTCGAAAGCACGTCAAAGTGCAAGTAGATAAATAGGTACCACTCTGGCAGGAAGGTAAACGGCGTTTCCGTGCGCTGCTCTAAGCACTAAGAAGTGGCTTGGTCATGCTGGCCACATGACCTGGAAGCTGTACATCGGCTCCCTCAACCAATAAAGCGAGATGAGCGCCACAACCCCAGAGTCGGCCATGACTGGACCTAATGGTCAGGGGTCTCTTTACCTTTACCTTTTTAAGGAAAAGGGAAGGACAGATCCTGAAGCTGAGGCTCCAAGACTCTGGCCACCTCATGAGAAGAGACCCTGATGTTGGGACAGATGGAGGGCACAAGGAGAAGGGGACGACAGAGGACGAGATGGGTGGACAGTGTTCTTGGAGAGACCAACATGAGTTTGACCAAACTACGGGAGGCAGTGGAAGACAGGAGTGCCTGGCGTGCTCTGGTCCAGGGGGTCACGAAGAGTCAGACACAACTAAACAACAACAAAGGAAAAGGGACATTCCAGGATCAAATCAGAAACCAGGATTGCTTCTCTAAATCAGGGACTTCCCTGGAAAATAGGGACACTTGGAAGGTCTAGTGAACAGGATGCCAGATTTGATGGGCCGTTGTCCTAATTCAGCAGTTGCGTTATATGGTCTTAGAATGATGTTCCACACCCCTGCATTAGAGGCGGGAGGAGAGATGCTGGCTTGTTGGTACATTACCGGAACAAAGGGGATCCATAAAGTTTTAAATTAAAAGGAACCAGCGGGAGGCTGCACTCATTATGACCCACAGTGCAATGAATAATGACAGCTCTTTGGGAGGGGTATTTCCTGGTCAACAAGGTCCTAACTGGATGGTAACTAATTAGAACATCAAAGGGGATTTGATGCTCAAATCATGAGTGGCTGGGGAAACCCAGCCAGATGGGCGGGGTATAAATAATAAAATTATTATTATTATTACTATTATTATGCGCCAGAGACAAAGTATAAAAGGAACCAGAATGCGGATTGCTGATCACACAACACTTCTTTGTTTCAGCTGCTTCAAGATCACGGTAAGATTGACTCCGTCCTAAGCTCTTCTTGATCTTTTCCATTCCTAGTTTTGTGACGTGTTCTTTAGCGATGGAATGACTTTTAAAACTGTAAAGAAAAAACAGGTCCACCAATAACATCACAAAAATTATCCATATCTAGGAAATGATAAATTAACATGAGAAAGTTAAGTTTTGGCTTCTTTCCATGATATGACATAAGATTAGAAGGGCCTGCTGTATCAGGCAAGATTGTAGTAGTAGTAGTAGTAGTAGTAGTAGTAGTAGTAGTAGTAGTAATTTAAAATTACTTTTTCTTATAAGCAAGAAACATGTGGAAATGGGTCATTTTAGCATTTTAGATTATAGTAGTGTTGTGATGCTGGTCTCTTAGCAGATCACATGATTTATTTTTTTAAAGAGATGCTTTCTGATGGCTGTACTACTATGGACATTACTAACTTTGGTCCATTGATTTCAATGGGTCTGCTCAGAGTAAGACTAGCATTGGCTGCAACCGAGAATTTTTAGGTGTGTTGCAGCCTTCTCTTTTCCCATATCAGTTCAACATTGCAGAGAAGTGGCAAGAGCTGTTCGACAGCGGAATGGACTAACTGGAGGGGGGGTTCTTCTTCGCTGGAGGTTTATAACAGAGGTTGGGAGGGCTTCTGTTGGAGATTCTTTAGCTGTGATTCCTCCATCACAGGGTGTTGGAGGTCTAGATGACTCTTTAAGGTCCCTTACAACTCTACAATGCTACGATCCCATGATTCTGATGTCACTTTTGAAATAAATGATTTCTGGAAGGAATGACGCTTTCAACTCTGTGTCCACAGATCTAACTCAAGTGAAGACCATGACTTACTACGGTGGCTACTGCAGGCCCTATGGCTACTCCTCCTGTAGCACCAGCTGCTATGATCCCTGCTGCTATGGCAGCGGCTATGGGCACTGGTATGGCTCAACAACGTGTCGTACTGGGTGCTATGATCCATGCAGATATGGAGGGTACAGTGGTTACGGCTGTTATGGAGGATCTGGCTGCTATGGCGCTTACGGTTCCAAAGGATGCTACCCTTACTCTCGATGGGGATGTGGCTGGTAAATGACTATCCCACCCTGCAGGAACAGGAGGAAAGAAGACAGATGGCCAAGAAAAACCCACTGGCAGAATATCTGATTTTTAAAAAATGCTGAGAAACCTATCTACCTCCTTTTGCACGCTAGACTCCTCAACGCTTCAAGCACAACCACATTTCCCTTCCACCAGAAACCTAGAAATCGGAATCCTTATCCTTCCATGTTGTTGTGTTCTTTCTGTAATTGACTTGCTATTAAAAACATCTCATTGCATCATAATGTTCTTTGTTCTGTAGCTGAATTTATCTCATAGCATGATAGAATTGAAGTCTTGGGAGGGACCCAAAGATTCACCCACCTCGACCCCCTGAAATGCTGGAATTACAGTTACCTCCCTAGGACTCCCTTCCCCTCCTATTTATGTTAAGGTGGTTTAGAGATGGGGTGTGTTTTTCAACCCTGAGGAGCACACCCTCTTCTGGGCAACCTCCCAGAGGCCACATGCCGCTGCTGGGAGGAGCCAGAGGCAGAAGTGGGTGGAGCCAATAATGTAAATGTGACCTTTGTCCAGTAGGATAGCTTCCACATATCCTATGAAACGCCCTTCTCTTTCCTCCATCCAGGCAGTGCAGAGGTGAGGTCAGAGTCCAAGGCCACATTCCAGCCAAGCTAAAACTCAAGAAAGGTGTAAAGCCAGTGAGGAGTGTGTCATAGGGTGGGTGTGGAGGTCCAGATAGAAAGGGCAACATTTGCGGTAGGAAAAGACTGGGGAACACAGAGGTAGAGATGGTCGTATCTGAAGGAGCGTCTCCACCCCCAACGTCATGCCCGGACACTGAGGTCCAGCGCCGAGGGCCTTCTGGTGGTTCCCTCGCTGCAAGAAGCCAAGTTACAGGGAACCAGGCAGAGGGCCTTCTCGGTGGTGGCGCCCGCCCTGTGGAACGCCCTCCCACCAGATGTCAAAGAGAACGACAACTACCAGACTTTTAGAAGACATCTGAAGGCAGCGCTGTTTAGGGAAGCTTTTAATGTTTGATGCATTACTGTATTTTAATATTTTGTTGGAAGCCGCCCAGAGTGGCTGGGGAAACCCAGCCAGATGGGTTGGGTATAAATCAATTGTTGTTGTTGTTGTTGTTGTTGTTGTTGTTGTTGTTGTTGTTGTACTCATTCTCAATCTTAATGAAGCAAAGTGTGAGAAGGTACAATTGCAGCTTCTGGTAGCATTTGGCTGGAGGGTACTTCAGCTGGGCAAATGGAAGGAACATTTAGGAACTGAAATCTACTCAGTGGCAGAGTTAGGGAAATGTAGGTTCTGGACTTGATGGTCTTACAGTAACCCACCCTCTCGAGAACAGGGCTGGGGGACCTTCCTCAGCCTGAAGGCCACATTCCTTAGCCACTTCTGGTGGCCACAAGCCAGTGGTGGGCAAGACCAGAGGGAAAAGAAGGGGAGCAACAGATGCAAAATTCACCTTTGTCCAGTAGGCTAGTGTCTGCGCACACCTGCCCATCACCCTTCCTACAAGCAACAGACACAATCTGAGGATGGGGACAAAACTAGAGTAAGCTGCCTCTGCCTGCAATTTTCTCTGGCGCCACCTACTGCTGGACTCCCTGCTTTCCACCCCATCAGTCCCAATGGGCAACACCAGTCAGTACTGGCGGCTGCTAATATTTAACGGGCAGAAATTGTGTGAAGTGGGAGAGGTGGGTGTGAAAGAGGTCTTTCCTGGCGCTGTTTATATACCTCCCTGGAGCAGGATTTCAACTGTGGGGATGGCACCGGAGCCAGCTGCTCATGAGAGACTACTGCTAGCTATGAATTATCGCACAACTCAGTTCATGCTGGGGGCTCATTCATCCAGATCAAATCCCATATGTGTTTGGGAAGCTAACGAAATGAAAATTATGCCTCCTTCCAATCTGGTGCAATGGCTAGAAACCTAACTTGCAGTGATGGTAAATGTGTGAGTTATATCCATATATGACTTGTAGCTTCCGCTCCCAAGAATTGAGGGAAGCCAGCCAAAGAAAGCCGCCCTTTCTCCTTAACTGCACCTTCATCAAGTAGACATCTTTGTTTTTCTTTGTCTGCATCTGTTAAACAGTCCTTTAGCTTGAACTCAGGCTTGAACAGGCCCAACCTGCTCCCGACAGCAGATTCAAGTGGGATTCCAGTTAGACAGGAGTAAAAAACAAGTCCTCAAAGAAAAAGCTTTCCAAAACAAAATAGAATGTTACTTAAGGTTTTAGTGAGGCAATGGGTTGCCCTGTTTGAGAAAGCAAGTTTTAAAACAACAGTTTTACAGTGTGAGTAGGTAAACAGAGATTAACACACCAGCTAAAGCCATCTATTTGCAATTCTCATTTCAGCTACTGGGACCTTTTGCGGTTTTCTCCTGGCCCCTATCCGCTGCAGTACCCTTTTAAAGTGTTCAAGCTCAATTTTCACTCCTTCCCAGGGAAGAGAATTCCACAAACAAGCAGCCACTGCAGAAAAGGCCCGTTCTTATGTTGCTGCCCTCTGGGCCTTGCATGCAGGCGGCAGAGAGAGAAGGGCCTCAGATGACGAATGCAGAGTCTGAGCGGGTTCATATGGAGAAAGGTGGTGCTTGAGGTATTGTGGTCCTGAGCCATTAAAGGCTTTATATGTCAAAACCAGCACTTTGAATTGGGCCTGGATGCAGGGACGTAGGAAGGAGGGGTGGGGGGCGGGTCACCCCCGGTGCCATCATGGAGGGGGGTGACAAATTATCAAGGAACAATTACTGCCCTACTAGGGCACCTAGCCTCCAGTGCGTATTCATGTCAATGAATGCCCATTGCCACCAAGGACAGGCTCCAGACAATTTCAGGGGTCAGCAAACTTTTTCAGCAGGGGGCTGGTCCACTGTCCCTCAGACCTTGTGGGGGGCCAGACTATATATATATTTTTGAGGGGGAATGAATGAATTCCTATGCCCCACAAATAACCCAGAGATGCATTTTAAATAAAAGCACACATTCTGCTCATGTAAAAACATGCTGATTCTTGGACCGTCTGCGGGTCAGATTTAGAAGGCGATTGAGCTGGATCCAGCCCCCGGGCCTTAGTTTGCCTACCGATGCCCTACTCAGTAGTTTCATGCAGATGTTAAACAGCATGAGGGATAACAGGGATAACAGTGAACTCTGAGGAACCCCAAGGACCCATGGACAGTTGAGTCCAGTCAAAGGCGATTGGGGTTGGGGCACTCATCTCGCTTTCAGGCCGAGGGAGCCGGCGTTTGTCCACAGACAGTTTTCTGGGTCATGTGGCCAGCATGACTAAACCGCTTCTTGCACAATGGGACACTGTGACTGAAACCAGAGCACATGGAAACGCCATTTACCTTCCCGCCGCAGTGATACCTATTTACCTACTTGCACTGGCGTGCTTTCAAAGTGCTAGGTTGGCAGGAGCTGGGACCGAGCAACAGGAGCTCACCCTGTCACGGGGATTTGAACTGCTGACCTTCTGATCGGCAAGCCCTAGGCTCTGTGGTTTAGACCACAGCACCACGTGTGTATGTGTGCAAATGTGTGTGGGGTGCCAAACTGGGTCTTTGGCCCAGGTGGTATCAAAAGTCACGAAGAGGTTGAGGAGAATTAACAGGGACACATTTCCCCTGTCTCTCTCCCCACAGGGCAACCAAAGTAATTTCTGTGCCAAAACCTTGGTTGAAATGCTTAATAATAATAATAATAATAATAATAATAATAATAATAATGACAAGTACTCATATTGCTTTGATGAAGACTAGGGGTTTTAATATGGGAATGTGCACAGGGTACAAATGGCAGGGAAAAGCATGACAAGAGTGCAAATGAACTAACAGTAGTATGAACACACACGAGTAGTTTCTTATTCGGTGGTATCAAGTCCAAGAACTTGCTCTGTACTAAGCCCCATTTGGTCTCATTTAAGGCCCCTCCCAACATTCTTCCAAAGATCACCCAGTTCCTGCAACAACAATCATCAGTCAGTCACTAACAGGGCACTCCTATGCATGTTGACTTAGGAGTAAGCCAAACTGAGTTCAGCAGGGCTTACTTACAGGGCAACATGTATAGGATTGAAGCCTAAAATGATCACCAAGAACAGAGTGTTAAAGTGTTAAAATGTTCAGAGCAATCCACAATCATTTATCTTGGTGTCATCTTTGCAATGACCCTGAATTGCTATCGCTGATCCACGTATTGCAGGTGGGTTGGGTTGTATCCCATGCTAATCCTACTCAGAGTAGACCCATTAAAGTCAATAGAGATCACTAACTTGAGTTCATTAACTTTCAGTGTGTCTACTCTGAGTTAAACTTAGCTGAGGGAGGTTCATCTACAGCCAACAGGTCAGGAAACTAATAGTGATGGTTCTTCACTAGGCTTTGCATCTGCTGGTGGTACCAAAAGAGCATTGCCTTGGCTTGACTGCTCACTGCCATCGATTCCCTTACACCAGCTAAGCAAAGCAAGCAAGTCCTTGGGGTCAACATGCCGTTTTGTTCCCAAAGCAAGGCAGCAAGAAGAAGGTGGTTGTCATGGTGGGGACATAGCTCAATATCTTCGGAGAAGTGAAAGGAAAGGTAGATCTGCTCTTCAGAGGACCTGGACACTCACTGCTTCTTCTGAAACGGCGAGTGCTTACTTAGCCCTTCATAAAAGCAGAACCAAGAGATCTACTGTCCGTGTTGAAGCCATTCTCCTTGCCGATCAGTTCCTGTCCTCACCATCCACAGACTCCATAGCCTCCGGCACACCTTGGTCCGAATCCGCATCCCCGGCCACCATAGCCACCGTATCCGCCGTATCCGCCATATCCGCCATGACCGCCAAAGCCTCCATGACCGCCAAAGCCACCCCAGCCTCCGCCATAGCCCCCATAGCTCCCATAGCCGCAGCAAGGTGCATCAGTTGACACGGCACATGAATCATTGGCACAGCTCATGATGGGCCCTGGGACAGTGATGCAGAAAGGGGGCGGCTGGATGCCCACATGGTGAGGGGGGCATTGAGACTCGCAGGTGAAACCACAACCGCTTCCAGAGACCATCTTAGCAGTGAGGGTGGAAGTTCTAAAGGAAAATGACAGAGAGAGAGGGGGGGGAGGGAAATAAGTCCATGTTCTAATGCAGAGAATATGTGCAGTGTCATCTTAAAACAGTTCATCCCATGAATTCAGTGGGACTTTGTGCAAATACACTACAAGTCCCATCATATCTGGCTGTTGGCTTGTTGGCTAAGCTGACTGGGGTTGTCTGAAACTGTGGTCTAGCAACACCTGGGAACCCAAGGTTGAAGACCTTTGCTGCCATCATCCTTGACCCTTGGCCACATTGGCTGAGACTCATGGGGTTTGCAAACACATGGAAGGCACCTCGTTGGAGAACCCAGCTATAGTCAACCCACTGTGAACCACTGATCTTAAGTACTATTGGAGAAGACCAACCAGGTATCTATAGGAAGGCCACAAGTAGGCAGCAAAATCCTTTTTGGATTCTCCAGAGACGGATTGAGAATATGCTGTCTCTAATCCCGAAGGTTGTTGACTAATAGCCACCCACTCCAGCTAAATAGCCCCCCCCCCAACTTAAGCCACTCTTAGTTCACATCTATTACATGTCAATTAATACTTCAACTTAATAAAATTCTGTGTAGTTGAATTTAATAGATTCACATCTATTAAGCTTACCAAAGAAAGGAGAGTAAAGAAAGCTACTTTCTACTGAATCTGGCCATTGGTTTGGACTACTGTCTGCCTTGAGTTACAGAATTTCACCAAGGTCTCAAGCAAAGGTATGTCTTTCCTAGTTTGGCTTTCCAAAATCCATTTAACTGGCAATGGTGGGTCTTGATCCTTGCACCTTCTGCACTCAAGGGATGAATTCTATCACTGAGCTGCTGGCCTTCCAAGTGTACAATCCACCCCAGAGTCAATATTTGTAATCCATCCCATAGTCCAAGGGTGGGGAGACCTGTGGGCCTCCAGAAGTTGCTGAAATATAATTTCCATCATCCCTGGCCATCTGCCATTCTTTCTGGGGCTGATGAGACTTGGAGTGCAAGAACATTGTTGAACTACAGATCCCATCATCCCTGGCCTTTGACTATGCTGGTGGCTGGGGTTGCTGGGAGCTGGAGTCAAAGAATGCTGTTCCCATTATCCATGACCATTGGCCAAGTATGCTGGGTCCAACAATATCTGGAGGGCCACAGGTTCCACAGGCCTGGACTACAACTCCCATCACCCCTGGCCATCAGCCTTCTTGGCTAGGACTGATGGAAGTTAGAGTCCAGTGACACTTGGAGAGTCACAGGTCTCCCAGCCCTGCCCAGATCGGTATCCAACTCCTTTTCCAAGACCTTTCTCAGCGCTGTCCGCCTTACCCAATTCTCTGAGGTGAAGAAGATGAGAGGAGCTGTTCCAGGTTAGGAGAAGCTGTTGAGAGAAGGACTGAGGCAGCTTCCTTTATATACGATTTTGGGAGGCAGATGTGAAGAAACACCAGCAAAGTACTAATTTGGGGCCAACCAAAATTTGCTGTTTGGCGCTTCAAGCTCTTTTAATAGTTTGCCTTGATGCGTGCATCAACGCGTCTATCGCTTGTGATCATCAGCGTATAATTAAGTTATCACTTGCCCCACATAGATGGAAGAAATCCAGTGGGTTGGTGATTCAAGTATCTCCATCTCCTGGGCAGACATCCATTGCATCCGTGAACCCATATTGTTCCATCTGATACAAGCTTGCCTATGGTTCAGGGATTGGGGAGCTTTGCCTCAAATTGAGTCTACTTCTTCACGCAGAACATAGTTAAGTTTCCATAGGAGGCAGTGATGGCCACCGACTTGGATGGAATGGACAAATTCATGGAGGATAAAGGCATCAACGGCTACTAGCCCTGATGGATGTGCTGTTCATCCACAGTTGGAGGCAGAAATGCTTCTGGATATCAGTTGCTGGGAGCCACAGGAGGGGAAAGAGGGTTCTTGTGCCTGGTTCCTGTTTCTGCATTTCCCACAGGCTTCTGGGTGGCCATGGTGAGAACAGGATGCTGGCTTTACTTATGGATAGCTTGAAAAGAGGATTCGATAAATTCATGGAGGATAAAGGTTTCGATGGCTTCTAGCCACAATGGCTAGAATACCTTCACCATCAGTTGCAGAGAGTCACAAGAGGAGAGAGTGTTGATGCTCTCAGCTCATGCAATTCTCCCTACTCTCAATTTGCAGCAATATGTGTTCTGGAGGATACCTCCTCTGGTAGTGGAGGTAGAAGATAGCCATCACCAGAGATGATGCAAGCTGCAGGTCTGAATAGAAAATAATTGGAGTACCAGGGATGTCCAACAGTAGATCGCAATCTACCGGTAGATTGCAAAATCCTTATTGTGTACAAAAAGTGATGGGGGGGGGAGCTAAAATACTCTGTGTAATCCTCCCCCCCCCCAAAAAAAAAATCCACCCACTCCTCCCTCCAATGACAATGGGTCAGATCAATGACAATGGGAGTAGATCACAGTCTCTTGGGAGTTGGGCATGCCTGGAGTAGACAATAGTGGATGACAACACTTCCAGAGTCTCAGCAGCAGGAAATCAAAGAATCATAGAGTTTTAAGGGATCCCAATCTAGATCAACCCTCTGTAGTGCTGGAATCCTGTCCATGGCTGTCCCTTGGTGGGCTCAAACCACCAACCTTCTGGTTAACAGTCAGACATACTGACCCAATGTGCCACCCAGTGGGCTACTCCATAGAATTTTAGAGTTAGAGGGCACCATGGAGGGCACCTAGTCTAATCAACTGCTCAATGTGGAAAAGATACAGCTGGAGAATGCCTACAAGACGCATTTCCAGCTTCTTCCTGGAAAGTGCTCAGTCGTCAGGATGCTATCAGTGGCCTTGGCTGGTTGCCCAGGAAAGTATAAAGATAAGGAAAAGTTTCTTACTGTCTTTGTTTTATTTCAAACTTTACAGAGAGAGACTATAGAACCCAGCGTCTTGGATAACGGCGTTGTCCCGAGTGAATCTCCACCCCACCCCCGTCTCTCCCACTTCCTAATTCGTCATCTTCTTCACCTCCTCTATGGGTGCAGCTAAGTGTCCTCTGTCTTTGAGCTCTTTGCTCTCCTACTTTTAAGGCTTGCCAGGTTCTGGGAGATGGTGGGTCTGGAATGCTACTCCTCCTCTCCCATTATTTCCTAACTCCCCACCCCCATCTGCCTCTGAGCGGTGACCTCCCCCAAACCCTTGTTGTAAATCTATACCGTCTTCCTCTTCCTCCTCCTTGGAAGGGTCAGAATGGGGAGGTGTTCTCCACCACTCCACTCCTCCTCCTCTGCCCAGCCGCCTGTTGGAATCTCCGCTACGACCGACCTGAAAAACTCATCCTCCGGTCAAGCCTTCGGAATCTCCTCCGATGATGATTAATGACCTGAGCCTTTGATAAGGCTCCAGGCATGTTCTCCATTCAGCAGAGTATCAAAGCACTCAGGGAAGAATGAGAAATATGGGCTACATTGCAAAGATTTTTATTTCTAGTTACGCAGACAGAAAAGAAATATACATTCTCTCTCTGTGAAAGCAGAGAGCAACCTGGAAAACAAAGGAACAGGAAACCAGCAACAACATCACATCCGTCTGCTGTCTTCCGTGAGACTTCCAACAGCCTGGAATCTCTGGAATGCAAAACTGAGTCTTGTGACTCCAAGCACTGCACAGTGGCACAAACAGAAACCAACACCCCCGACCCCTCAAGGTCACTGGTTCCACTGCTGAACTGAAGTGAGCTTACTATCTACATTTCTTCCAGGCCATCATGTCAGGGTTGACAGGACCATGACAGCACCCTGGCACATGATGACATTCATGTGATGACTCTTTCAAAGTTTGACCTTTCCATGTAGGCCACCTTGAATGCTTCTATGCCTTTAAACACACCTAGATCTTTTGACATTCTTCAGTTAAAAAAAACCCCAAACAAAACCCAAGGATAATAACCCCTTGATGAGAAAGGTGTGTTTCTAATGCTCCCATCTAACAAAGGGCTTCAACAGGTGCTCATGTTTATGTGTTGTGCAAATAAAAGCCCATTTAATTATAAATCACTCCGGTTGACTCTTGAGTTATATGCCCAATGAGGACAGCCTGTCATGACCCCCTGCATGGCTGCATTTCTAAGAGTTAATGGCAATGAAGGTGACTAATTATAGCTTAATCAGACCTATTTCTTGATCATGCCAGGTGGAGCTTAATTTATCTTCCTGACAGTGCTGGCCCAAGTTACAGGTTTGTAGCCGTGTTGGTCTGCCATAGTCGAAACAAAATTAAAAAATTCCTTCCAATAGCACCATAGAGACCAACTAAGACTCTTGAGACTGCAAGAAGAATCAAACCTAGCCATGGACTGCAAGAAGATCAAACCTATCCATTCTCAAGGAAATCAGCTCTGAGTGCTCACTGGAAGGACAGATCCTGAAGCTGAGGCCACCTCAGGAGAAGAGAAGACTCCCTGGAAAATACCCTGATGTTTGGAAAGATGGAGGGCACAAGGAGGGGACACAACTAAACGACTAAACAACAAAAACAACAACAACCCCAAACACATTTCTGTTTTTGCAGAAAGATGCTTGCTGTGAAATCCATAGAGGTCTCCTTTGTCACAGCCTAGGTTTGTATTTATTCCAGATACTTAATATGGCTCTTCTATGAAAGTGATTTCTTAAAGTCCGCATGAACTTTAACTTTATCATACCACAAATAACTATGCTATCCAAACATTAGGTCCTGTCCTATCTCCAAGAGCTTTTCACTTCTCAATGTCAACCACTCCTTCATCCACATTAAACAGGCTACAAATTGCAATTTCAGATTTGGTACACCCAATCTCCCCGTTTCCTTTGCATCTTGTAGTAACTTGTTTAACACGTGGTTTTTCCCACCCCTTGCCATAAAAACCTGGATAAATATTTTTTTCCATTGTTTAAACAGTAAGTCATTAGCTAGAACAGGTATTCTAAGTTCAAATTCTAACATCAAAGAGAGTATGACAAGTCTGTGTATTAGCTCCCCTTTTGTATAATATATATGTAAATGATGTCATACGTGAACTTATACGATCAAAATACTTTCCTTCCTTGGTTTTATTCCCATTTTGCTGTATGGCAGGCATGTCCAAAGTCCGTTTTGGGGGCCTAATCAACAACTTCAATCCATTAAAAAGGTCAACAACTTTGGTTGGCCCTCACACATGTTCACTTCCTCAAATCTGGCCCTCTTTGAAAAAAGTCTGGGCACCCTTGCATGTTGATGATATGGTTTCATTATCACAATTACAAGTGGATATGAGGTGACTGGGGACGCGGGTGGCGCTGTGGGTAAAAGCCTCAGCGCCTAGGGCTTGCCGATCGAAAGGTTGGCGGTTCGAATCCCCGCAGCGGGGTGCGCTCCCGTTGCTCGGTCCCAGCGCCTGCCAACCTAGCAGTTCGAAAGCACTCCCGGGTGCAAGTAGATAAATAGGGACCGTTTTCAAGCGGGAAGGTAAACGGCGTTTCCGTGTGCGGCTCTGGCTCGCCAGAGCAGCGATGTCACGCTGGCCATGTGACCTGGAAGTGTCTCCGGACAGCGCTGGCCCCCGGCCTCTTGAGTGAGATGGGCGCACAACCCCAGAGTCTGGCAAGACTGGCCCGTACGGGCAGGGGTACCTTTACTTTTACCTTATGAGGTGATTATTAAAATTTGGGGGCAATGATTTGCCACAATGAATATTTGAGTGTAAAACATGCCAATAGAAAAGCTGTAGTGTTTGGAGCAAGTCCTTATAAACACAAATGGCTCCTAGATGGTCAAATAATTGAGCAAGTGAGGCACTTTAATTAGGTATGGATACAGTTTTCTAATGGAGGTACTTGGTCCCATCTTATGGCAGCCACACCTTTGAAGGCCTCAGGATCCTCACAAGCAGTTCTCAGCTGCAGGAGAGAAGCCGTAACCAGGACAACTGCACGTCAGGTAAAACTTCTAACACCATTTCTTTGCTCTTGTTCCTCCTTGAAGGGAGAGGCAAGATGCTGGACCATCCATGGAAGAGAACGCTGGACCCACCTGGCCCGATGTCAGACTTTTGATTGGGGTGGGGAAATTGTTGGTTCAGTGTGAAAGGTTTTTGGTCTCGGTAAGGGATAGAGGTTTTGTTTATTTGCTAATTAGTGGGAGGGCGGAATTGCTTTGTCTATTTTTTTGGATATATCTATTGTTGCTTGCTACTGTTTACAAGGCTGTGGTGTTGTTTTCCCATAAGCTGTATATGAAATACAGCTTATGGAGAAACACCACCACAGTCTTGTATATGAAATGCTAATGTATTATATGATCCCCAGCTCTTCCTCCTATGTTATTATGCATGTGCATATATTTTTATTTAATACAAGTCACTTAGATATAGTTGCCATTTTTCAAGAAGTAAAAGTCCACACACAAAAATTGGGAAATCAACATCAAAAGTTGAGGTTGAAAAACGTATGGCAACCCTAAACCTAGAGCTCTTCAGATGGCAAGTGACTAATAGTTTTAATAAACAAACAAATAAATACCTGAAGAAGTGTGCATGCACATGAAAGTTCATACCAGGTAACAAACTTAGTTGTTCCAGCACCATTATTTTGTTTCAAACAAATAAAAGATAGAAATCAACAGCTTGGGAAATGGTGGATGGAATAGTGGGATGGTCAGACCACAACTGGAATTCTGTGTCCAATTCTGGGCGCTACAATTTAGGAAGGATGTTGACAATCTGGATTGTGTGCAGAGGAGGGTGACCAAGATGATCCAGGGACTGAAAACCAAGCCTGATGAGGAACAGTTGAAGAAGCTGGGTATGTTTAGCCTGGGAAAGAGGAGACTGAGAGGAGATAGTGTAGGGATTTCGCGGCAGTGGGGTCCGGAGAGAGCACACTCCCCACCAGCAGGCAGCCACCGTCTGCCTGCACGTGTGACCCTGGGGTGCGGGGTACACCCCCCCTCAGACAAGCCACGGCTGTTGGAACATCGTCCCCTCTGTCTGAACCTTTTGCGGTCTCATTAGTCGGCAGTGTCCTGTCTGTAGCCTTTTGTCTCTGAGACCTTTTGTCTCCTTCGTCATACACTGTGCAAGGGGGAAATGACGCGGTGGAAACAGGTGCCAAAATAACTTTGTACCACCCCACGATCTCGGGACGGAAGATGTGTAAAGGTCACAGTCCAAAATGTATCTGCCTAGCTTGCATATTTGTCTCAATAAAAGGAGGCTCCACAGGACTGGTCAGCAGCTCGCTTCAGCCCACCTGTGCGCAGCTCACATGATGATCAACTCCTGTCTTGTGCCTTCACTTCAAGATAGGATAGTCATCTTCAAATATCTCAAAGGCTGTCACATGGAAGAGGGAACTGCTCTGGAGCATAGGACTTAAGGCAATGGCTTCATGTTGCAAGAAAGGAGATTGTGAGTAAACATCAGGAAGAACTTTGACAGTGGAAGGTGGTGGACTCTCCCTCCTTGGAGGTTTTTAAGCAGAGGTTGGATGGCCATCTGTCATGGAGGCTTTAGCTGAGATTCCTGCATTGCAGGGGGTTTGACTAGATCAGTGGTTCTCAACCTGTGGGTCCCCAGATGTTGTTGGACTACAACTCCCATCATCCCTGAGCTCTGGCCTTGCTAGCTAGGGGTGATGGGAGTTGTAGTCCAACAACATCTGGGGACCCACAGGTTGAGAAAGGCTGAACTAAATGAACCTTGGGGAACCTTCCAACTCTCCAATTCTATGATTCTATTAATGAACTGCTGTGGTCACTTGGTGACTTTTTGTCATCTGGTGGAAGAGAGAGGTTGCAGCTCAGTGGTGGAGAATCTGCCTTGCATGTAGAAGTTCCCAGGTTCGATCCCTGCCTAAAAACCCAATGAAACCACTGTCTGTCAGAGGAGAAGAGAAGAAGGGATTCTGGTGCCCTGCAGATGTTTCTGCACTGCAACACTCATCAAGCTTGAACGCTGGCCATGATGGTTCCAGTGTGGTGTAGTGGTTAAGAGCGGTAGTCTCGTAATCTGGGGAACCGGGTTCGCTTCCCCGCTCCTCCACATGCAGCTGCTGGGTGACCTTGGGTCAGTCATACTTCTTTGAAGTCTCTCAGCCCGACTCACCTCACAGAGTGTTTGTTGTGGGGGAGGAAGGGAAAGCCGCTTTGAGACTCCTTAAAGGGAGTGAAAGGCGGGATATCAAATCCAAACTCTTCTTCCTTCATAGCTGGAGTTGTCGTATGTGTTGTATTCAGAGGTGGATTTAGCAGAGCCTGGCCAGTTTGATTGCACTGGGCACAGGGATGCTGCAGGGGGCACCACAACTATGATGTATAGTGGAAGGTGAGAGTCATAAGGGCAAATTTTGGCACTGCATGGGGCGTTGCTGAAATTTAAGACCTCACAGTCCGCCACCGCTATATTTCATTCTATTTCCAGAAGTGGCTTTTATGTCACATGAATTATGGAAATGTAGAGTTGGAAGGGATCCCAAGTGCCATCTTGTCAGTTTGCATTTCTTAGTGCAGAAAGTATTGATAAGATGTGTAGAGATCTTTCCTATTCCACTTAATTCAAGAGGGTTCTGGAAGCTTCTCTGTGTGAAAGAAACAAGCAGAAGGTTCCTGATGTTTGGGTTATTCCTTCAGAGAGGCTGAGTACAGCTGGCTTAAACTGGTTCTGTTATTGAGCCATCTAACCTAGACTCATGGCGTGCATTTTTGTGATATGGCCTGCCATTTCTTAGTATTTCTTGCATAGATCAAAGCCCTGCCAATTCCTTGAATTGCTTGCATAGTCATCACGGTACAGGATGAGCCATAAAAGGAGATAATGGTCTTCAACATGTGCCTTATCGTTTTTATCCAGGTAAAGAAGGGTGTTGTGAGATTCTAATTTGCTGGATGTTCTCTTACATGTTATGACGTAAAAAGTCCTATAAATTTTTGCTGAGCTCAGGGCTCAGACTTTGGAAATTATTCCTCTGAGTCAACTTGCTAGCAAGTACTTTACAATCAACTTTCTGAGTTTCTCCATAGCGGTGTGGAGTTCTTTCAGCCAATGCTGATTTTGCTACATTATCTCTTTCTGTCAAGGTCATGTTGACTATAAAAGTAGGGTCAGAAGGAGCCTGGGTTTCACTTTCTCTTTCTATCTCTTTTCCTTCTATTGTGGTGTTCTGTACATAGTATGCTTAGTGTTAAGCTTTAGACTTAATATAATTTACTGTAAGTTTAAGTGAAGTCTGCTGCAACTGAATTTCTTATGGACAGTGCCAATCCTGAATGTATATGGATTTGTGATCAGTATGCTCATTTGCCTTCAGTTGCAGTAAAGCTCTGCTGGATGAAATAATAATTGCCTCTGGTCTATTTTTTTGAGAATCCTGCAATGTGTTTAAGTTGTTACTCTGCTAACTACACACTGGAATCTGCTCCGGATCAACACGGAGTAGAGTTCCATGAAACCCAACCGCTGCAAATCGGAAATTTCAGCTAGATTCAAAGGAAGACAGAGTGGAAATGAAAACTCAGTAGACATTGGTTCTGATGCAGTATGGTATTTAATTTGGAAGAGGTAGGAAGGAAGGTACAAAGGGGATGAGGAAGGGGATGGATGTCCTCTTGTGGAGAAGACCAAACCATACAGGGTGGAGTGATGAGGAAGCAACAGTGAGGAACAGCAGGGGAAAGGCAGGCATCTGAGCTGGATACTGAGACCCTTGAAGACCCTAATCAGGGACCTTCCAGGAAACTCAGCTTGGAGGAAAACCTTGTGTTGTATCCAACCAAGTCCTGCTCATAGTAGACCCACTGGCATGAATGAGCCTAAGTTGGCCGTGTCCGTTCACTTCATTGGGCTTACTCTGAGTAGGGCTAGTGTTGGAGGCAAGTCCTTTGCTCAGATGCTTCTCGCGTAGGTGAGGGAGAATTACCATCCCCAGCCGCCACAACATCTGCTGCTGCAGCAGTTGCCACCGTAGCCACCATAACCTCCGTAGCCTCCATAGCCGCCACAACATCTGTTGCCGCAGCAGTTGCCACCATAACCTCCGTAGCCTCCGTAGCTTCCGTAGCCTCCGTAGCCACCACAACATCTGTTACCACAGCAGTTGCTGCCGTAACCTCCGTAGCCTCCGTAGCCTCCGTAGCCGCCACATCTGTTGCTGCAGCAGTTGCCACCATAACCTCCGTAGCCTCCGTAGCTTCCATAGCCTCCATAGCCGCCACATCTGTTACCACAGCAGTTGCCGCCGTAGCCTCCATAGCCCCATCCTCCGGAGCCACAGGGGCTGCAGCAGTTTCCGTAGCCACAAGTCATCGTGCGGGTAGTGGTGGTGGATTTGGAAAGCAAAGTACTGGGAAGCAAAAGGAGCCGGATTAGAATTGTGGCATTGCAAGGGATTTCAAAGGCCAAGTAGCCCAACATCCTCACTCAATGCAGGGTCTCAACAAAGGGTGGGTGGGCGTTCGTATGGAGCCCCCGGTTGTCTCATGGACCATTGACCCGTGCACCACTAATACGGTGCCTCCAACCAGGTCCTCCCTGGTAAATCTCTTAGTCAGGTTCTTAAGTTAACGAAGAGTGTAGTTTATTGCAGACACAAATGAACTTTAACTGCATTCCAAACATTGTTATTCTTTACCTTCTTAGTCTTATTTTTATCCTGTCTCAAACCCTTCTACCTCCCTTCAAACAAGAACCAACTGCACTAACTGTCTCTCTAATTCCAGCTGCCTGCCAAATGCTTTTCCAACTGCCTTTCCCAACCAACCAACCC
Source organism: Podarcis muralis (assembly GCF_964188315.1). Lineage (NCBI taxonomy): Eukaryota > Metazoa > Chordata > Lepidosauria > Squamata > Lacertidae > Podarcis > Podarcis muralis. Next base: position 1,760,644 of record NC_135670.1, read on the forward strand.
ACTAAAACCAACCAACTACCCACTACCCAAACCTCGGTCTAAGCCCTTTTATAAACAGGGAGGCTCCGCCTCTGGCTTTCCTATTGGTCTACATATTAACCCTTTCTCTCCCCTGTACTGTACAGACATTTTCAAACGAACGGGCAAACGCCACAATGGGGAACCTCAGGCCTAAGGGGAGAATGAGATTGTGGCCTTCCAGGTCCCGGTGGTTATGGGCGTCTAAGGCACAGGGTTTGGGTTTTGTGAGCATTCTGAAAGGAGCACATACAAAGTTCAGAGATCATTAAAGCATCTCAGCCTCTTCAGGAACCAAACTGATAAATAATGCTTCTAGACCTCATGGAAGTGGCTGTATGCTTAAAAGGAGCCCATGGAAAGCCCCTGACCCTTTCTAGAAAATCCATGGTGATTATGGTGATGGTGATGATTTATCCGCCCTCCACATTAAGATCCCGGGGCAGGTTACAACATTTAAACATAATATTAGGAATGATTTTCAATAAAAAAGAAGGTGTGTCCTAAAAATGTGCACCTCGAGTGTCACAAGCCAGGGTAAAGAGGCACATCTTCAGCCTTCTGCAAATGTTGTTTCATGAAGATGCAAGACACACCTCTGTGGTGAGGGAGTTCCACAGCTTAGGGGCCACCACAGAAAAAGCCCTTTCCTGGGCTGCCACCCTCTGAGCCTCTGGGGTGGAGGAACTATCAAGAGGACCCTCTCTGCCAATCACATCCCCTGGGAGGATGTTTCTGGTAGGAAGCTGTGTTTGGGTATGCGAGGCTTTAGTCGTTCGCTGTCAGACCTCTGCACCATCTCTATCCTTGAATTATCATCAACCAATTGAGTTCCCTCTCACCCAAAGAGGAAGTTCTTACCCCAACCTCCTACCCACTCCACAAACACTCATGAAAGCCCAGGCGGACATTTAAGGAACCAGTTTTTGTGCTTTCATCTTGATGTGCATGGCTATAAATCCCAGAGATGCCTTGTCATTAGTTCTGCTTTATAAGGAGGGCAGGCTAGGAGCCAAAGCTAAACAAGGCATGGCTTGAGAAGCCAAGTAAACACCCACAAAACCTCAAACTTCCACCACCAGGACATGAAAAGAGCCTTGTCTAGTTCAGCATTGTGCTGTCACAAGGGACAACCTGGTTCCAGCAGGGAGACCACAAGCAGAATCTCAGCACAACAGCACCCTTCCCTCTTGTGAGTCCCGAAACGCTGCTTCTGGTGGTGAAGGCAGAACATAGCCACCATGGCTAATAGCCCCTGATAGCCTGATTTCCCACCCATATGCTGAATCCCCTTCTCAAGCCATCCAAGTTGGTGGCCGCCATTACTTCTTGAAGCAATGAAATGAACTCATGGTGCTCATTAATTGTTTATTCCCAGCCTTTGACATAAGATCTTCTACTGAGTCAGAACTTTGGTCCATCCAGCTCAGCGTTGTCTCTACTGGCTGATGGTGGTTCTCCAGAGCTTCAGATAGGGGGGTTTCCCAGCCCTACTGGGGATGCCTTCTGCATGAAAAAGTGCACACCATGTCCCATCCCCTAAGAGAAAGATTCTAGTCCTCATGCTGGGAGTTGAACCTGGAGCCTTATGCATAAGAACATGAGAAGAGGCAGTTGGATGAGGCCAAAGGGGCCCCATTTAGTTCAGCATTGTGTCCTCACAGTGGACAACCAGTTGCCAGTGAGAAAACTGCAAGCAGTTTGAGTGCAACAGCAACTCTCCCTCCCTACAGTTTCCTGCTACTGGTATTCAGAAGCATATTGTCTCTAACAGTGGAGGTACTCTGTTAAGAATAAGAATAGTATTATTTATACTCCGCTCATCTGGTTGGGTTGCCCAAGCTGCTCTATGGCCCTTCTCCTAGAACTATTTTTCTCCTAGCAAACACATTTTTAAAACTGCAATTCTAACAGCACAGATCCAGATTCAGAATATTTTCCAGCAGGACTACGTTACCTTGATCTCTGAGGAGCTGAAGTCCAGAAGAGTGTTTGGTGGAACCCTGAGAGTTGAGGGCTTTTATACCCGTTTCCCGAGCCACCTCATGGGTAGGAATGTGCGTGGCATGACACCTGCTAGCAGCTAACTCATACTTAACTCACATGCATCATGGCTCAAATTGCTGTATGGGAACAGCGCTCCTGTTTAGGAACACCAGAGTTAAAAATAAAAATAAAAATGAGGATGTCCTCGTCCGTTCCCAATGGTTCCGCTTGCTACATACATTTATGGGCCTCATTCCTTCCCATTTAATCAACTGTTTCCATCGGACTCAAGGCAGGAGTGCAGGCAGTTGGACTGGTTTGCTTCCGAAGCGCCTGCCCAAATGGTCCATCACTGAGGGACAAGCAAACACGGCAAAGGCACGTGCTTAGCATTCAAATGTAGAGAAAATATGCTCAAGACGCTGAAGTCTAGGCCAGATGCCACGTGTGTTTTGTGTGTGTGTGTGTGTGTGTGTGTGTGTGTGTGTGTGTTCTGATTTGGTGATGTTTCTTTTCTTACTTTCTTTTATAAAGTTTGTATTTCATTTTAATACACCGCATACAGAAAGAAAATATGAAGATACACAAATATCCATCACCTCCTAACAACTAAAAAGAAGATACAAATAAACAACAACACCAATATATTAAATATTACTCACAATGCATTTAACATAAAAATGACTTTTTCCTATATACCTGACTTCCCGTCTACTCCTTCTATTTCTCATCCATTATTCACTGCCATGTTACAGTGCTACCTCAGGTTAAGAATTTAATTCGTTCCGGAGGTCTGTTCTTAACCTGAAACTGCTCTTAACCTGAAGCACCACTTTAGCTAATGGGGTCTCCCGCTGCCACCGTGCCGCCATTGCATGATTTCTGTTCTCATACTGAAGCAAAGTTCTTAACCCAAGGTAATATTTCTGGGTTAGCGGAGTCTGTAACCTGAAGCGTCTGTAACCCGAGGTACTACTGTATAGCATATTTTTGCTTTAATGTTATTTATTCTATCTTAGGTTTTCCATCAGATTTAAAACTCCTACTGAAGTTGGTCAGCAAACTTTTTCAGCAGGGGGCCAGTGCACTGTCCCTCAGACCTTGTGGAGGGCCGGACTATATTTTGGAAGAAAAGAAATGAACTATGCCCCACAAATAACCCAGAGATGCATTTTAAATAAAAGGACACATTCTACTCATGTAAAAACATGGTTATTCCTGGACCATCCACGGGCCGGATTGAGAAGGCGTTTGGGCCGGATCCAGCCCCCGGACCTTGGGTTGCCTACCCATGTTTTAAATGTATGATCCTTGTCAGCTGTGCAATCCAGTCCTCATGACTGGATACTATCGCTACTGAGAAACATGTCATCTGCAGGTGAAGATAGCATGAAGCACACCTGCTGCAACATCTAAATCATGGGTAGGCAACCTAAGGCCCGGGGGCCAGATCCGGCCCAATCACCTTCTCAATCAGGTTCAGATTAATCAGCGTGTTTTTACATGAGTAGAATGTGTCCTTTTATTTAAAATGCATCTCTGGGTTATTTGTGGGGCATAGAAATCCGTTGATTATTTTTTTTCAACATATAGCCTGGCCCCACACAAGGTCTGAGGGACAGTGGACCGGCCCCCTGCTGAAAAAGTTTGCTGACCCCTGAAATTGTCTGGCGCCTGTCCTTGGTGGCAATGGGCGTTCATTGACAGGAATACTTGCTGAAGGCTAGGTGTCCCGCTCCCCACAAACAAAGGATCAACTTTCAGACAACACACAGGAATGGACTTGAAATGGACATGGAGTGGAGATGCCAATACCTTTTGGTTTTGGGTTTTGTTTTTTTTAAAAAAATGGACCTCCCAACTGCCACACAAAATTAGCATTTTTTACTAGCCAGCTAGGTCTGTCACAGATAAATCGGGGGAAATAGAGCAGAAGAAGTCCACCTTCCATCTTCCCACAACCTCCAACCCATCACGTTCCACATCACGACTTGTGACACATTCCGCTGTGGTTGATGACCTCTTGCGATGCTATTATACCAAAATAACATCAGAGCCCATTAAGATTGGGTGTCAAGCCATAGAGGCAATAATAATAATAATAATAACAGCAACATATTTGAAGCCTATAAAACACTAATGACTGTTTGTGGAGAGATCTGGAAGCCTAGTGTCTGCTTTCCGGCTTCCCAGCACCACCATCAAATGAAGACACAAATAGATGTCATCAGTTTGCTGACCGTGTCATCCTGAGCCCTATGGTGTGGTCAGAAAGGGGATGGTCAAATCCTGAAGAGGAATGGGAGGAGCTGGGGGATAATAATAATAATAATAATAATAATAATAATAATAATAATAATAATAATAATAATTTATTTATACCCCAACCTCCCCAGCCAGTGCCGGGCTCAGGCATAGTTGTCAACTTTCCCCTTTTCTTGTGAGGAATCCTATTCAGAATAAGGGAATTTCCCTTTAAAAAAGGGAAAAGTTGACAGCTATGGGCTCAGGGCAGCTAAAACCAGTAAAATTACAGTAAAAACATAATGGGGGGGCAATTTAAAATACAGGTTAAATGCAATTTAAAATGCAGCCTCATTTTAAAAGTAGCCCATAGATCAAAACCATAAAGGGAGGGAAACATGAGGGTCAGACTGAGTGCAAACCAAAGGCCAGGCGGAACAGCTCTGACTTGCAGGCCCTGTAGAAAGATGTCAAGTCCTGCAGGGCCCTGGTCTTTTGAGACAGAGCATTCCACCAAGTCGGGGCCAGTACTGAAAAGGCCCTGGCCTTAATTGAGACCAATCTAACCACCTTGTGACTCGGGACCTCCAAAGTGTTGCCATTTGTGGACCGTAAGGTCCTCCATGGGACATACCAGAAGAGGCGGTCCCATAGGTACGAGGGTCCTAGGCTGCATAGGGCTTTAAAGGTCAAAACCTGCACCTTAAACCTGACCCTGTACTCCACCGGGAGCCAGTGCAGTTGGTAAATTGGTGCTGAGCGACTCAAGGAGGGTCCTAGTGGAATGGGGAGGAGAACTCTGGACCCTACTTGGGCTTAGGATCCCGTCTGCTCAGGATTATCCTAAAGATGACCTCTTAGCCTTTCTATTGGCTGCTGTCCGTATGGAGCTAGCCAGATGTTGGAAAACCAGTGTTGGGCTAAATATTGATTCTTCAGCACTGGATGAGAAGCAAACATGTTAGATGAGAGCAGCAAAGACAACCCAAATTCCTTTTATGCTGTTGTTGTTTAGTCGTTTAGTCGTGTCCGACTCTTTGTGACCCCCTGGACCAGAGCACGCCAGGCCCTCCTGTCCTCCACTGCCTCCCGCAGTTTGGTCAAACTCATGCTGGTAGCTTCAAGAACATTATCCAGCCATCTCGTCCTCTGCCGCCCCCTTCTCCTTGTGCCCTCCATCTTTCCCAACATCAGGGTCTTTCCCAGGGAGTCTTCTCTTCTCATGAGTGGCCAAAGTACTGGAGCCTCAGCTTCACGATCCGTCCTTCCAGTGAGCACTCAGGGCTGATTTCCTTAAGAATGGAGAGGTTTGATCTTCTTGCAGTCCATAGGACTCTCAAGAGTCTTAATTCCTTTTATAACACATGGCAAACGTATTATTGAACACATAAATTGTTCAGACTGTGACAAGAATCTACCCAGCACTCATGGGAAAATGTGATGTGATCTCTTCAACTAATCAAATAAAGCTTTAACACACAGCATGATAAAAATTTCTGTAATTTTATCGAGACAAGTTACTTGGTGTTTACTACTGTAACAATTGTTTTCTCAAAATGTACCTTCTGTACCATGAAAATAAATAAAAACAGTATTTAAAGTGTTAAAGGGAAGGGAGAAAACAGTCTGAAGGTTGCAAAACTGGCAAAGGGCCATGTGGGTTATCTGTTTATTTAAATTCATAATTTTTTATACACCAGTTGATTAAAAAAAAATCACAACTCAAAGCAGTTTACAAAAAAGACAAAGCGATAAAATTCCCACCCATAAAAATTAACAACAGTAATTTAAGACTTTTGAAAAGTTAACGTAACAACAGGCTAAAAACAGAATGAAACTTGCACCAACTTTTTAAAGAGCTGGGTAACTTTGTCAAAGCGAACAAATGTTTTTAGCAGCTGCCAAAAAGAGTACAGTGGAGGTGGCTGCTTGCTATCAATAGGCAGGGAGTTCCAAAGGTGCTGCCATGACATTGGAAAAGTCTTGGCTGGCTGGCTGGCCCCCCTGAGTGAGATCAGTTTATGCTGCAACATTGCACTGCATCTCTTTCAAACATGTCTTTTACCCAAGAAGAACACAAATGTAAGAAAGGAGTTTGATGGGGCGTATCCTGAGCCAGTTATTTTGAGAATCATTGCAATCAATACAGTGGTACCTCGGGTTACAGACGCTTCAGGTTACAGACTCTGCTAACCCTGAAATAGTGCTTCAGGTTAAGAACTTTGCTTCAGGATAAGAACAGAAATTGTGCTCCAGTGGCGCAGCAGCAGCAGGAGGCCCCATTAGCTAAAGTGGTGCTTCGGGTTAAGAACAGTTTCAGGTTAAGAACGGACCTCCGGAACAAATTAAGTACTTAACCCGAGGTACCACTGTATTAGTCTTTTAAAAGAAATAAGAGGGGGGTGTCTAACAGCACAGTTCAATAATGGTCTATGCAGAAATGTCAGTGGGTTCTATCCAAAATTAGTCCTACTCAGAGTAGACCCACTAAAATTAACAGACTTGCGTTACTCATGCCCATGAATTTCAGTGGATCTGCTCTAAATAGTAGTAACTCTAAAGACAACCCATTGAGTTTAATGGGATCTACTTTTAGGTCACCGGAGTGATCCTATTCTGGTGATTCCAGCCCCCTGTCAGAGTGCATCTGTTAGAAAGAAATCATCATGATATCATTGTGGTGGAGGGGATTTCATGAGGTTCTTCTGTTGCAGAGGATTTCAGCGCTCCTTGCAAGCATTCATTAGTGGTTGCACATGTCAAGCGATCTTGGGTTATGCCCCTAATTTGTTCTTGCAATTATATAACCCCAGATTTAATAACAGACTCATTTGGAAAGCAGCAACAACAAAAATGCAGTAATTCCTTCACAGGTCATTTCCCCCAAACGGTAATCATTTGTGCCTCTCGATTCGATGGTTGCACCCGATCTGAATGAAGATGAAACAGTAATTAATTCTTTTTATGAACACTTTAACCATTTGGGTCCCCCCCCCCTAGCCTTTCCAAGGGACTGGGTTTGAATTCCGGGGATAGCTGGGAGACGAAAGATGAAGAGGTAAAATCAGTTATGATTAAATGGGCACAAGATGTAGGTCACAACATTATGATGGAAGATTGGGAAAAATTATGGAAAACTGATTTAAAATTTACAGATTGTTCCCTATGGAAGGAGAATTATATGAAGATGATGTACAGATGGTACACAACACCAGTGCAGAAAGGGAAAATGTACAAAACTAGTTCAAATACATGTTGGAAGTGGAGGGGACATTTTATCATATGTGGTGGGATTGTAAGGTAATTACAAAAATTTGGGAAATGATATACAACAAATTGAAGAAAATGTTCCATTTAACATTTGTTAAAAAAACCCTGAAGCATTTTTGTTAGGGATGATAGGGAAAGATCTGCCAAAAAAGCTGAGAAACATCTTCATGTATGCGACAACGGCAGCGAGAGTTTTAATAGCACAAGGATGGAAGACTGAAGAAATCCCAACTAAAGAATCATGGCAAGAAAAATTGATGGACTATGCAGAACTGCCAAAACTGACATATAAGCTACGGGACAAGGATAACTTGAATGGGAACCCTTTACAAAGTATTTGAAGACACAACAAAGCGAACTGGACTCCTTGGCTGGCTTTGAATAAACATTCACAAACTTTTTAGTGATAATAATCAGCTAAATAGTTTGAGGATCTATACAACTGTAACATGCAAAAAACAGCATTTTTAGAGAAATCAAAGACTGGAACTGAGGGAAGTTGGGGGGTGGGGGTGGGTGGGTTCTGTGGGGGGAGAGGGGGGAGGAAAAATGGGGGGGAATAAGGATGATATGTTTCTGGATAATATGTTTTGTTTTAATTTTGAATAAAAATGTTATTTTAAAAAATGAATTCCGGGGATAGTGATACCATCTATGCAAGCATAACATTTCTAGATTATATGTTGCTATGTAGAAGAGGTTTTTCATTTTTTAAATAAGCTTTTCTTTTGAAAAAAATCTTATCTAACCATGGGGGTCACACTGCTTCTCAAACACTGGCAAAATCTATCACAGTTTTAACCATACGGCTGGATCTACGCAAAGATACTTTAATTCATCAAAAAATTAAGGTAGGGAATATCCAGAAGACCATTGTATTATGAGGAGTTAGGTGCGATGCCCTGCAAATTTCCCCTTTTGATACTCTCAAAGGTGCAGCGAGGCAGAGACCTAGATTTCGCAGTAAATAATGTCGCTCTGTCAATTAGCGCTCTCTAAGAATTAATCACAGCTTGCTGGAATCAGCGCTTATTATAGAAAGGCCACCTGATGAAAGGAGTGAAGACGTGGGGTCATGTATCCTCCGTCCCCATGTGAGTCATAAAACAGCAGAGCAGCATGGGAATATTAAGGCTGTGCCATCCCTTTGCAGCCTGACATTTGCTATGACCTTTGTTATGACCTTGCAGGACATAAACATAGACAAGGCCACGGGGAGGTGACCCCAACCACAGGTAATGACGTGTTCTCAGCACTCCCGGATAGTATTTAAGGCTTCAGTGAGAACATCTCAGTGCAGACCAGTGGTGCAATGCACTGTGGTGCAATGGTTGGTTTTGCTGGACTGGTTGGGACAACAAGCACTGGTGGAGGAACGGGAGTGTGGAGGGAGTGGACCGCCCCCAGCACCACTATTCCGGTAGGGTGCCATCGCAGTGGCCACCCCGGGCACGCTCCGTGCACCCCCCTGCGCTCGCCGGACACCACGCCCCCACAGGTAGCGCACCACGTCCACAGAACGCGCACCATGCCCTGTGGGTGGTGCGCCACGCCCCCGAGGCATGCGCCACACCTCCAGGGAGCACAAGCCACGTTCCCACATGTTCTCCACCCCCGGTAGTGGAGCATGCGGCTTCGCCACTGACAACAAGTGTTTATTCTTTTCTGTCTTTCCCTGCCAGCAAATGGTTAATGAACGGCAGCCTCTGATTGGCCGTGATTCCAGGAGGGAGGGTTTAAAAGGAGAGGATTTGAAGAGAGACAGGGAGTTGAGAGGGTTGGTTGAAGTGGGTTGGAATTGAGGTTGGAGCATAGCTGTCAACTTTTCCCTTTTCTTGCGAGGAATCCTATTCGGAATAAAGGGATTTCCCTTAAAAAGGGGGAAACGTTGACAGTTATGGGTTGGAGAGGTTGGGAGATAGAAGGGAGACAAGTTAGAAGACAGGCTGAGGTATAAAGAGTGAATGGGAGAAAGAGTTCGTTCTGGAAAGACAACTTCCGCTCTAAGAGTATTGTGAAGGACAGAGTGTGGTGTCCTGTAGGAGGAATAGACTGGAGTCTTACTGGGACGCAGAGGCTGAGACAGGAGAAGTAGGAGATGGAAAGGAACAGCCTCCTTGGGACTCAAATATACTAGGGGGGGGGGGGAGATTCTTCTAAGGAAAAGAAGACACTCCCAAACCCAGTGAAGGATGTGTTAACAGAGGCAATTAGAGATCACGCTAGACAAGAGTTTCAAAAAGCATGGGGGAAATGCGGAGAATACTTCACAAAACAGTGCCCTAAAATACACACCTGGACTTCTTTCGATTAATGTCTGCAGGAGACTTTGTGGATATTTAAGTTAAAATTAGAAAAATCTTAATAATTATTCATAAAGGAAACAGCTTATAAGAAGTAAATATGGAGGCCAGTTACAGGATAAAGGTTGCTTGTATTGTTGTATGTTGGTACGCGGGTGGCGCTGTGGGTTAAACCACAGAGTCTATGACTTGCCAATCAGAAGATCGGCAGTTCGAATCCCCATGATGGGGTGAGCTCCCGTTGCTCGGTCCCAGCTCCTGCCCACCTAGCAGTTTGAAAGCCCATCAAAGTGCAAGTAGATAAATAGGTACTGCTCCGGCGGGAAGGTAAACGGCGTTTCCGTGCACTGATCTGGTTCGCCAGAAGCTGCTTAGTCATGCTGGCCACATGACCCGGAAGCTGTACGCCGGCTCCCTCGGCCAATAAAGCGAGATGAGCACTGCAACCCCAGAGTCGGCCACGACTGGACCTAATGGTCAGGGGTCCCTTTACCTTTACCTTTATAGTTGTATGTTATGCTCACTGTAAGTTACGTTCACATTTAATGAGGGTGAATTTGTGTTTTGGGGGATGGGGGTTTATGTTATGTTGTAAATAAAATTCCATTTAAAAAAAAAAAAATCCTAGCTAAAAGCCGGAGCAAATGACAAATGGAAGGAGGCCACATATGAGGCAGTGGAGGACAGATGCCAGAATCTGAGAGGGCATCTATTGGTCTCATTTATGTTCCTTTAAATGCCAGCAGGGGGCACTCTCAGACCTTTCACCTCCTTCTTGTGGAATAACCAGTGTGATAAATTCTCTACTTGATTAGTTGATGGGGAAGGGATCTCCCTAACTGACTTGTTTTTGGTTTGGTTTGGTTTTTAAAAAAACAACCCTAGGATTCAGCTATGCTGGATCTGGACACATCAAAGAAGCGTTTCAACTTAAAGCGTTATAAATTCAAACACAGATTTATATGCGTTATATGTGCGAGGCAACATTGTGCCACCAGATGGCGACGCGGAGTCGCGTTTTTCTTTACCTGTTTTCCCTATTTATATTTACAAAGCTGAAACCAAAATGCTTCTTTGATGTGTCTAGCGATCCAGCCTCACTCTTTGTTTCCCAAGCATATAACTTTCGTTTTGTAGGAAAACCCACATTTCACAACCCTACCCACATCTGAAGAGCTAATTACAGTAAGTCTGGAAGCTTTCTTCAAGAAGACTCTCTTCAGAGGAAATCTCCCTCTCTCTCCCCATTGTTAATGTTTCAGTTTTATAGGTGGATAAATATATGTACATCGTAGCTGAGATCCCGAAACCTACCATGAAACACACCTAAGAGCTTGGCTGTGCCGTGTTTTGTTTGAATGCTGTGCCTAAGAGCCTAAGAAAAGCCCAGCTGCTGTATCAGACCAGTGGCTCACCTGGTCCAGGGTCGTGCTCTCACAAGGCAAAACCAGGTGCCTGTGGGAAATGCACAAGCAAGACCCAAGCGCATGAGCATCTCTCTCCTCCTGCAGTGTTCAGAAGCATCACTGCCCCAGTAGCAGAAGCAAAGCCGAGCCATTGTCACTTTGTTGTTGTTGTTTAGTCCTTTAGTCGTGTCCGACTCTTCGTGACCCCCTGGATCAGAGCACGCCAGGCACTCCTGTCTTCCACTGCCTCCCACAGTTTGGTCAAACTCATGCTGGTAGCTTTGAGAACACTGTCCAACCATCTCGTCCCCTTCTCCTTGTACCCTCCATCTTTCCCAACATCGGGTCTTCTCCAGGGAGTCTTCTCTTCTCATGAGGTGGCCAAAGTCTTGGAGCCTCAGCTTCAGGATCTGTCCTTCCAGTGAGCACTCAGGGCTGATTTCCTTCAGAATGGAGAGGTTGGATCTTCTTGCAGTCCATGGGACTCCCAAGAGTCTCCTCCAGCACCAGAATTCAAAAGCATCAATTCTTCGGCGATCAGCCTTCTTTATGGTCCAGCTCTCACTTCCATACATCACTACTGGGAAAACCATAGCTTGAACTATACGGACCTTTGTTGGCAAGGTGATGTCTCTACTTTTTAAGATGCTGACTAGCAGCCACCAATAGTCTTCTCCTGCATGAATTTGCCCAATCCTCTGTATAAAAGTCCTCCAAGTCGGTGGAGCATGAAGCCATAAACCAGGGGTCCCCAAACTAAGGCCCACAGGCCACATAAGCCCGAGGGGCTCGTTTATCTGGCCCACGGCAACCCCTGCTGCCCGCTCTTAGCAGCGCTGCGTGGCTGCCCACTTCCGGGTCGGAGGCTGATCGTTTTCAGCCGTGCAATCCAGTCCTCATGACTGGATACTATCGCTACTGAGAAACATGTCATCTGCAGGTGAAGATAGCATGAAGCTCACCTGCTGCAACATCTAAATCATGGGTAGGCAAACTAAGGCCCGAGGGCAGGATCCAGCCCAATTGCCTTCTCAATCTGGCCCGCGTACAGTCCGGGAATCCACATGTTTTTACATGAGTAGAATGTGCACTTTGATTTAAAATGCATCTCTGGGTTATTTGTGGGGCATAGGAATTCGTTCATTTTTTCTTCTTCAAAATACAGTGGTACCTCGGGTTAAGAACTCAATCGTTCTGGAATTCCGTTCTTAACCTGAAACTGTTCTTAACCTGAAGCACCACTTTAGCTAATGGGGTCTCCCGCTGCCACCACATGATTTCTGTTCTCATATTGAAGCAAAGTTCTTAATCCGAGGTACTATTTCTGGGTTAGCGGAGTCAGTAACCTGAAGTGTATGTAACCCGATGTACCACTGTATAGTCCGGCCCTCCACAAGATCTGAGAGACAGTGGACCGGCCCCCTGCTGAAAAAGTTTGCTGACCCCTGGTGAAGAGTGTCTTTCATGCCTTCAACATTCATGGCTCCCCACAAAGAAT